>NC_090652.1:250794737-251119737 GCF_040937935.1 Hyperolius riggenbachi
GTCAGCCCCCTGCACGTGGAGAAGAGCTGGGCTGCGAGGCTGGAGGGGAAATGAGGCTCTGTAACTGCTGCCTGGCACACTGGCAGTCCTAATACTGACTACCACCAGAGAAAGGTAGGACCAGGTCACCTATTCTCTGATGTTTCCCACTATGCCACTTCCTAGCACTGTCACCAAGTGACCCACACTGCCTGCATTATCTATCACCCAGCCATTCCCTTTGCCTGTACTGCTACTTCCACTGCCTGCACAGTGCTGTCAATCACCCAGCCACCCCCACTGCCTGTACTGTTAGTCACCCAGCCACCCCCCACTACCTGCACTATTTGTCACCCAGCCACCCCCACTGCCTGCACTGTCACCCAGCCACCCCTCACTACCTGCACCATTTGTCACCCAGCCACCCCCACTGCCTGCACTGTCACCCAGCCACCCCCACTACCTGTCGCTACCCGCACTGTCACCCCCAGAACCTGTTGCAACCTGCACTATCACCCAGCCCCCCGCACGTACTACCTGTCGCTTCCTGCACTGTCATCCAGCCACCCCCAAGTACTTGTTACTACCTGCACTGTCTCCCAGCCTCCCCCCCCCCCCCACACTACCTGTCGCTTCCTGCAATGTCATCCAGCCACCCCTAAGGTACCCGTCACTACCTGCACTGTCATAAGTCACCCCCCCCACTCCTTGTCGCCACCTGCACTGTCACCCAGTCACCACCCACTAACTGCACTACCCGCACTGTCACCTAGCTACCCCCAATATCTGGTACCTGGCAGCCAACCTCCACTACTCTTCGCTTCCTCTAATGTCGCCCAGCCAACACCCACTATCTGGCACTCAGCCACCATCCACTACCTGTTGCTTCCAGCACTGTCACCCAGCCACCACCCTCACTCAGCCACCCACCCACACTACCAGTCGATACCCGCACTGTCACCCAGCCACCACCCACTACCTGCACTTATCTGTCACCCAGCTACCACCCACTATCAGTCACTATTCGTGCTGTCACCCAGCCACCATCCACTACCTGTGCTGTCACTTAGCCACCACCCACTACCTGCACTTATCTGTCACCGAGCCACCAGCCACTACCCACACATCTGTCACCCAGCCACCACCCATTACCCGTCACTACTTGCACTGTCTGTCACCGTCGCTACCTGCACTGTTACTCAGCCACAATCCACTTACTATCACTACCCACCCTATTTGTCACCCAGTCACCACACACTACCTGGTGCTACCTGCTACCCACTATCTACCACTACCTGTACTGTCATCCAGCCACCACCCTCTGCCTTTCACTACCTGCCACTCACTCTCTGCCACTACATGTACTGCCATCCAGCTACCATCTGCCTGTCAGTACCCAGCACCACTATCTGCCACTACCTGCACTGCCGCACTGCCATCCTGCCATCACCCACTACCTGGACTGCCATTCAGCCACTGCCCTCTACCCACCACCCACTATCTGCCATTACCTGTCACTACTTCTCACCACCAATTTCCTGCTACTAGCCTCCCACTATCTGTTACCCACTACCTGTCAATACCCTCCACCCACTATCTCCCACTACCCGCCACCTTCTATGTGCCGCTACCTCTACCTGTGACTCATCCACTACCTCCTACCAGTCACTTTGCACTATCTGTAGGGGAAATGTTTGCTGCTTTTCATGTGTCAGAAGTAACTTTGGCTGCATTTCGTGTATCGGAAGTAATTTCATGTGTGGAAGGTAGTTTTTGCTGCATTTCGTGTGTTGAGGTTATGTTTGCTGCATGCCATGTGTCAGAGGTAACTTTGGCTGCACTTTATGTGTCAGAGGTAATATTTGCTGCATTCCATGTGTTGGAGGTAACATTTGCGGTTTTGCATGTGTCGGAGGTAACATTTCCTACATTCTATGTGTTGGAGGTAACGTTTGTTGCATTTATTATTTACTTTGGGGTTATTTGTTGCCGTGTTTGGCATTTTTGGGGCTTGTGATTACTAAATGGTATGCTAGCACATGAACCAAAAAAAAGAAGAGGATGAATGGGGGGGGGGGGGGCACCAAAATCTGGTTACGCTCAGGGCGCTGTGAAACCTAAGGCCGGCCCTGCCTTCAAGCATGTGGCTTGACTTCTCCCTGCACTAGCCAGTGGCCTTGTCCTCATCCCCAGGCCCACACTGTTGCATCCCACAAGCCCCTGTGCTGAGGGAGGGGCAAGTGACTGCCATAGTAGCATGTGCCCGCAAGTGACTGCCAAAGAAGCCAAATTCCCTACATAGCATGGCAGGAAGGGTAATTATGTGGCATTCTCCCTTCCCATATACATTGTGCGAAGCATACCTGCTACAATGACATGGGGACTTGTTGCTGCAAGGGCATCTGTGATCACCTGCAGGATGTCACCATGGAACTTTTGTAAAGAGACGTGGAGAGCATGATTTTTGTTTTGTTTGGTTGATGGGAGAGGTGGAAAAAATATTTTCCAAAACTTGCCAGTCCAACTAGAATGCAATTTAAAAACAAAACACAGGACGAGCTTGTGTTAGTTTGGATGTTAATCCACCTTTGCAAAATAAGCAATTATAAGTGTATGTCCTCACTGGGTTGTTGTGGTGCTTTGCGTCGGACGATATCGATACACCATATTGTAATGGTACGTTCACATCAGCGCGTTAGCAGTTAGAGGAATCAGTCAGAGTAACGTGAGGTGTGGTACTGGATCACATGCGCATGTACAGTTGCAGTGAAGCATACATTTCATGCTTCACAGCCTATATCTCAGTACACATGGCAATGCGAGTTTTCCCTGCTTTTGCGACCCTGTTTTTACTGAGAAGTACACAAGTAATGGAAGCTATGCTCGCCCTAGTGCACCTGCAAAGGGAACTAGAGAGGGGGAAGCCTTTGGATTCTAACAAGGCTTCCCCCGTCCTTTTCAGCCTCAGGGGTTCCAGTGCTGGCAGACTCTGAAAACGCACACAGGCGCAGTAGGGGCTGCAGCGCGCGACAATATTCACAATCTGCGCTCCAGGGCAAGCGCGGTACAAGTTTCTCCTTGGGCTGTGACAGAAATAGCAGAGCCCGATTGGGTCCGCTCTACTGCGCAGGCGCAAGTCGCCTGTGCAGAAGAGCAAACCCAATCCGGCTCGGCTATTTCCTCTGGAGCCTGAGAGAAAGTTTGTACTACGCCTGCGCAGGAGCGCAGATTGTAAATCTTGGTGTGTGTGCCGTTCGGGAGCTTCCAGCGATTGATTCCCAAGGCTGAGGAGATGTGGTGCCTCCCATTAGGATCAAGAGGCTACCCCTTCCCGAGGTAAGTACCTCCCCGGGCGCACTTTTTTCCTGTCCAATTTTACTTTAAGGACCCAAGATTTAAAGGAAGTGCTGAAGGGAGTGGTCAGTTTACATACAAAGACCCTCTGCCTCAACACTCACAGCAAGCTGGAACTCTAGAAATAGCAGCTTGCAAATTGTATTCAGCTGCAAGAAGGGAACCTCAACACTGGTGAAAGGGCTTAGTACAGAATGCTTTTGCATGCAATTGATTTTGAAAGCGAATATCTTCCATTTGTGTAACAGAATACAGCTTGCAATCTAGTTGTTTTATCATCACTAGAGTTCCAGATTTCTGTGAGTTCTTTGAGGGGCAAAGGGTTAATGATTGTTTGCCTGTTTTTACAGGGAACGCAATGCCTCAGTGTGAACCTAGTCTAAGTTGCAATGAAAAGTAAGACCCACAAATTGCTCGTTTCCAAAATGTTTAGATGCCTCACTAGCTTTTGCCAGGCCTGTGACTGTTCCACTTCCAAATTGTGGAATATCAAGTAAGATCCAGTACCTTAGGATACTCCCCTGTCCATAAGTTTTTATATACTGCTGACCTCCTAAGCCATAGAAGACAGGAGCTGGAAGCGTAGCTTCCAAGAGTCCCTCTTTCAGAGGGACAGTCCCTCTTTGGGAACATAATCCCTCTATCTCTCTTCATTCCTCATTTGTCCCTCTTTCAGGGCTGATGTACAGATCTATGGAAATATATGTATTTTTCTACTAAAACATGTTTAACCTCTTCAGGACTGTATGCCTACACCCCACCCCAGTGACCAGGCTATTTTTTACAATTCAGGCCACTGCAACTTTAAATGCCCGCTGCAGGGCTGTACATCTCGGTACACAAGCGATTCCCCCCCTCCCCTTTCTGCCCACCAACAGAGCTTTTTGTTGGTGGGCTCTGATCCCTCCTGTTGTGTTTGCTTGTTTTTTTTATTTGTGGATTTTTTTTGAAATAAATATTCTGATTGTACTATTTATTTTTGTAAAACCCCTCACTGCCTCCTCGCCACCCATTCACAGTGAGCGGCTCTCGTAAACATCACTCTCTGTCTCCCCAGGGGACAGCTGAGCATCACGGCTGTCCCCAGTACAGCGCTGCCTTAGATTGCAGCGCTGTACAGTGTAAATAGACGGTGATCGCTCCATTCAAACGGAGATGCGTGCGCAATCTCCTGCAAAACCCCGCCTCAGGACTTGATGCCAATCAGCATTAGGCAGTCCTGGGTTTGCCACCTTGTGACCTCTAATTGGTGTTGGGTTAATTGTCTCTAAACTTTATTGCCATCCTTGAATTTGATATATTTCTTATTTTCAATGTTAATATGAAATTAACCATGATAGAAAGGACCAGTGTAAAACACATGGGCGTCCGCAGAAAATTTTGCGGGGAGGTGCAAAAAGGTGGGGGGGAGTGGCGCATGTAGCGCACCAAGATTTGGGGGGCACATTGTGCGGTGCGCTACATGCTCTGCTCCAAAAATGGGTGTGGTCATGGACCAGAATGTGGGTGTGGTCACCAGTGGAGCCAAATTTACATGAACTTAGCAATGGTGGGACATTACACTAGGACTATAGTAGGAATTAGATTGAGAGTGCCTACGACACGGGTGGGAAAAAAAGTTAAAAATAAAATGATGGTGCTTAATTACAGTGACTAGATTTTTCACGCTGCTGCAAAAAAAAATGAGTGAAATAGGAGGTTCAAATCATGGCTGTGCAGATGATAAATCTCCGTGATGCTGTTAGCAGGGCTTTGGAGTACAAAAATCATCTGACTCCTCAGTTTATGAAATCTCCAACTCCAGGTACCCAAAATTGACTCTGACTCCTCGACTCCAACTGCAGAGCCCTGTTTATCAGCATACCTTTTAGTAATTACAAGTTCCAAAATGCCAAATGCTGCAACAATAACCTCAAAGTAGCAAATGCAGCCACTATGATCATCCAATAATAAATGCAGCAACCATCACCTCCGACACATGAAATGCAGCAACGGTTACCTCTGACACACGTGATGCATCATATGTTACTACAGACAAATGAATTGCAGCAAATGATTCCTCCAACACGTGCAATGAGGCAAATGTTCCTTTCAAAACATGAAACACAGCAAATGGGAAATGAGGCAAACCTTACCTCCCACACATGTTAAAATTCAGTAAACTGGGAGAGTGACATTGATTAGGAGGGTGACACTGGGAGGATGACACTAGGCGGGGAGGAGGCTGAGGTGCACTCGGTGGAGAGGAGGGTGATGCACACTAGGTGGAGAGAAGGGTGGCACTGGGTGGCGAGGAGGTTGACACACACTGGGTGAGGAGGAGGGTGACACTCTGGGTGGGGAAGAGGCTGATGCACACTAGGTGGAGAGGAGGGTGGCACTGGGTGAGGAGGAGGGTGACGCACTCTGGGTGGAGAGGAAAGTGACACTAGGTGGAGAGGAGGTTGACCCGCACTGGGTGGGGAGAAGGCTGACGCGCACTGGGTCGGGTAGAGGGTGACGCTAGGCGGGGGGAAGGTGATACTAGGCAGTGAAAAGGGTGACACTGACACATAGTGGGTGATGATGAGGGTGACACACATTGAATGGGGAGGAAGGTGAAACTAGGTGGGGAGGAGGGTGACACTAGGAGGGAATGAGGGTGACACATATTGAATGGGGAGGAAGGTGACACTGTGGGGAGGAGGGTGTCTCAGGCACTGGGGGGGGGGGTTGCTCTAACCTTCTTCTAAAAGCAGGGACACACAGAGATTGCTCTGTCATGCAGACGATGCTGCACCATTCCTGCGTGTAACATGTCAGACCAGTGCAGCTTCCATCTAGGCCAGCACACCCAGCTTGGTGGCGAACTGCCTCTCCTATTCCTCTTCCCCACACAGGCCAGCTCATACACCTCCTGCTCAGCTGTGGCTGCTGCGCTGACAAGGTTCCCGCCACACTTCCACTTCCAGGCAGCGTCACGTGCTTGTGCGGTTCTCCGCCCGGATTGGTTATCCGGGATGTGGCGCTTCGGTGATTGGCTGCAGCAGGCAGGGTACTGTGGAGGGATGTGATAATTACTGCAGACAGTACTGCACTAAATTGACTGGAGTGGGTGGCCAGAGTCCCGCGGGATGGAACGTCTGGTCGTCGTACCTTAAGGGGCCCCTCAAGTTTGCGTGCGGCTGCACGGCCGTATGTCCGCCACTGGCTGGGCTGCCTGCTGTGACTAGGCAGCGGGGAGCGGCCAGGGGAGGGCAGCTGGCGGCCAGGGAGGGAGGCGGTCGCCCCAATTTGCCCAATGTGCGGACGCCCATGGTAAAACATCATATTTTTCTTATGAAATCTTTATGGTATGCATGACTAGAGGTGTGGCAGGGGGTGTGGCTTAAGTGTCCCTCTTTCTTACCTCAAAGTGTTGGGAGGTATGCTGGAATGAGTCAGATATGAAAGGAATGGAAGAGACGCATAACTGCAAACAGTGGGCTAGAAATAAGCTTATTTAAAAAAACATCCTTCTATTTAGACACACCATATAATGGTGGGAGGGGGTTATACTTTCCTACATTTCTGGAATTCAGCTTTATATCACGTCGTGCTTCATATGTATACCGTGAGTTTGTACTGAGTATTCTGATATTCATTAGTCACCTGGTGCGTGGGAACTTTTGGCTGCAGATAAGGAAACGGAACAGAGTGTTTCTCAGTCTTGTGAACTGCTTGAAGTGTGCTGCCATAGCTGTGTGTTGACTCGTGAGAGACTTCACAGACGCACACGATTTTCTGAAGCGACATGCTGCAGTGCTCTGGGAAGGGTCACCAGAGCAAGCGACTCTGTAGAATGATTTACAGGGAAAACAAGCCGAGTAAAACACAAGCTGAAATGGATACTGTGTTCTGCTGGGGATAAATATAGCAATACTCGACTTTAAGAGCTACGGCTCGAAGGGGCCAATATGAAGAGTGCTCCACTTTACTGCTGGAAGGTGTAGCCTGATATTAAATGTTGTCTCTGTTCCAGAATGTCACTAGACCTTTCCAGCTGCCACTTTTGTACTGGTCACTACAGGCAGTTCAGGAAGCCCAGAGACTTAAAGGATAACTGTACACATAAGTGCTATTTTCTGTTTGGCTTTCAACGTGCAACCAGAAATTAAATAATACCTGTGATATTAGAATACAGAGTACTGTCCACTGTAGCCAAGTGTCCCATACTTTGCCACGTCAGTTGTAAAGACAAGGGAAAATATATGCTGTGAACTCATTCAGAATTCAACTGACAACTTTTGTAAGGCTGGTCAATGAGATGCAAATAATTTTGAGTTGATGTAACATTATGCAAATTTTGGATGCAAATTTATGCAGCTTGAAGATAAACCTATCACCTCCTCCTGAGGTAAAATTTGATTGGCTCATTTTTAAGCTGCATAAATTTGCATATATAATTTGCATAATCCTGCATCGACGTGAAATTTTCATCTCCTTGACCATCCCTAATTTTTTGATACTAATTATAATTGACCTTTTTTCAGTATAACTGCAATTCTTGATAAAGTTACCATTGGTGTGTAAAATGCCCCGTGCCTTGCATGTTCACTGAATGCTTATTTTACAAGCCACTGACTCATGTTGGACATGTACCTGCGTGTGGCCTGGATGACAGTGGATGGAATTTTAATGCTCTAATGGTATATTTAATTCCATATATCTCGCCCGAGAAGCCCTACTTTGGTTCTTAAAATATTTACATATATAATAAAAACATAGGAAGTGTGGCCTTGCATGTATATTTCATCAGCAAGATTATGTTCTGAGCAGAGCCTGACGAGAAGTATTTTTTCAGAATTTACACGTTTCAAAGAAAGAATCTGACAGGATGTAAGCTGTCTGGGGAATGACTTGCCGCTTCCTTGTGTTTAGCTTCGGCGTTGCTATGGTGATGGTAGAGGACTATTTTGATTGCGTGAGATTTTGTGGGTTTTTTTGAAAGTGGTATTTTAGAATTGGATGGGACACAAGTATGCTGACACAGGGCTGGGCTGGTCAGGACTAGATGCAAGGCATATTTCTGAGCATTTTAAATATAGTTAACCTATTTTTAGTTTTTCAGCTATAAAGTTAATTAAAGCTACACTCCAGGCACAGAAATTTCCCTAGGCCTGTGTAAGCTTTCAGTTGCAGAGATTGCTTTGTCTATGTAGAAGCAGGGCTGTGGAGTCGGTACAAAAATCTTCCGACTCAGACTCCTTAGTTTATGAAACCAGCGACTCCGACTTCAGGTACCCAAAATTACTCCGACTCCTTAATCTAATTTTTCAAAAGCTATGCATTTGGTTTAAAAATCATTCGACTCCAACTCCTCACTTTATTAAAACCGCGCTGACTCCGACTCCAGGTACCCAAAATTGCTCCGACTCCTCGACTCCAACTCCTTGGATGATTTTTAAACCAAATGCATAGCTTTTGAAAAATTAGACTGACTCCAACTCCTCACTTTATTAAAACATCAGACTCCAACTCCAGGTACCCAAAATTACTCAGACTCTTCGACTCCGACTCCACAGCCATGTGTAGAAGCCCCTTGAATGTGATATCAAATCTCTTTTATTGTACTTGGTCAGGAGCCTCACTGGCTGCTTCCTACACCAGACTCTCACAGCTGTAGACTGCAATCTTCTCAGAGAGTTAGTCTGAGCCTTCCCCTTTGTAGTCAAATTATGCAACTGAAGACGCTCCAGTAGCCCCACTCTCAGCTGCTAACTTGCATACTTTGGCTTTTATAAGTCATGTGATCGATCAAATTAAAGCCCACCTGAAGTTAGGGGGCATATGGAGGCTGCAATATTTATTTCCTTCTAAAGGGAACACACAGTAAAAGTAATATAGAGGCTTACGTGTATTTCCTTTAAAAAACATGCACATTACCTGGCTGTCCTGCTGATTCTCTGCCTCTTATACTTTAAATCATAGTCCCTGAACAAGCATGCAGATCACATGTCTATGACAAGTCTGAAGTGTCATAAGCCGCTTCCCTAAATTTTTGAAGGCCCTTTTGAGTCACTCTGTACATTGGGGTTGAGTCACAAAGGTTACTTATTTTTCACTTTAAAGGGAAGGTTCACGCTGCACGCCGGGAGGGAGAGGAGCTGCGGCGAGGGCACCAATCGACTGCCAGGAGCTGGAAGAAGCCCCAGGTGAGTGCAGTTTGTTTTTTATGTGCAGCGCGGATCTTCCCTTTAACTAACTGTAAGGAGTGCTAATGCATGAGATAAACAAAAAAAAGATAATTCATGAGGTAAATAGATAAGGAGCTAAAAACCATGATTTATGTCATAGGGAGAGCTAAACCATGAGTTAAGTTAGATAAGGAGAGGTAAATCGTGAGCTAAGGCAGTGATGGCTAACCTTGGCACTCCAGCTGTGGTTGAACTAGAAGTTACATGAGGCATTGCAATACTCTGACAGCTCTAAGCATAACTCGGGGAGGCAGAGGCATGATGGGATTTGTAGTTTTGTCACAGCTGGAGTGCCAAGGTTAGCCATCACTGAGCTAAGGCATTTAACGAGAGATAAATTGTGAGTTAATAAATAAGGTGAGATCATTTAACAGAAAAGCTTTGTGAAACGGGCCCTTTGGGTTTAAAATCCATACTAAGCAGTATATTGGTTTGGTTGACTCCGCTGGAGATGGACCTATACACATATACATATGTTTATAAATCTTGCCCCACGAAGTTAGGTATTGACATATGCGCCACTTCCATCACAGCCAGAACTTCAGAGTGCCTGGATGGTTTCTTTGGAGCTCTGAAGGTCACATGGTTAGCATTGGGTAGAAGCAAAAAGATTGTGTAACTGGCTTACCACAATTATTACAGTATTTGGATTCTCTTAAGTCGGACTGTAGCATAAAGGTGCCCATACACTCGTCAGATTGGCAGCAGATAGATAAGAAATGCATCTGATGATCTATCTGATGCGCTTTTAGAACAATTTTTCCCAGGATAGAATTCCAATAAATTTCAGTTTGAAATCTATTGAAATTCGATCTGATGGCATTTTTTTGCCATCAGATTTCCATTAAGGCCAATGCAAAATAAGCATTCTCATCAGATCGACCTAAATTTTCCACCCTGCCAGTTCGATGGAAATCCATCGAAATCGGCCATCGATCGGTCGATTGGCCAACCGATTTGCGATCGATCGGTCGGCCAGAAAATCGGCTGAGTGAATGGACCCCTTAACTCTAACTGTTAAGGGATAGATTGTAAAAATCAGTGTGGCTGAGATAAATCTGTGTGCAGGGAAAAGATAACAGAAATACAAACATTCAAGATTTGTCTGTATGGGAGCTGAATAACATTAGAGATACTTATTTATGTGGAAAATCAACTAAAAGAGAAGGGGGGCGGCGTGTCTCTATATGGAATCAACAAATGTCACAAAATTTGTCAGGAGAGGGAAACGCCTTCAAACAATGAAAAACCAACAACATTTATTTTGAGGTGCTCATCCCTTCTAAAAAGTAATCTATTACTACATGAATTATAAAAATATCAACATTTTATTCATAAATAGAAAGATTATATCATAACATATCAATTGTCCCTATAGACCATAAACACCACCCACCGATTTTGTAGGTTGGGGCACCTATAGCCTACACAATGGGAATAGGTTTTTTCAAGTGGGAGGTGGTTATGGTCTATGGGGACAATTGATATGTTATGATATAATCTTTCTATTTATGAATAACATTTTAATATTAGTAAACAGAGGTGCCAGCAGGGTACTAACGAGTTTGCAGAGTCCACCCTTGGTGGAGGGGGGACCCACCCCTATCTTTCTTCCTATCTACAAAGAGCGACATCTTAACCCTGAGTGAGGACAGGTCTAATCTCCTCACCTGCATCTACAGCGGTTGCCCTAGCGGTAACCCTTGTTTATGAGTATAATTTTCTCACACTACATTATACCACATTACCCTCCGCTTACTACACTATATTGGGCTCTCGGTATCTCCTCAACATTTTAATATGTTTATAATTCATGTGGTAATAGATTTAGTTTTTCGAAGGGTCACGAGAGAGATGAGCTCCTCAAAAGAAATTTTGTTGGTTTTTCACTTATTTATGTACCTGAAAAAGACTGAACTTTAAAGATATAGATTTTGAACTTTAAATATGAAATAGGACTATGGTATTCCAGGAAAATCCTATTTATGATTAGATACAATTTTTCCAGATGAGTGACTCGAGCACAGAGGTGCGAGTTCAGGTCTTACTGATGTCGGCTAAGGCTTGAACTGAATAAAAAGGTCCATGTTCACATGGAACAAATGACAAAATGACTACAAACTGCAGTTGACCTACCGTTGAACTGCACTGAAACAACTGGTAAAAGGTGACAGTTGAACTAAAGTCAAAGGTCCATGTGCACTGCCCCAAAAGTCAAAAGATCAGTATGACTCCCTGCAACCAGCTTTATTTATTTTTGAAGAATGAGGTCATTAAGAGCAGCTGATCTGTCCATACAGTTTTATACATCTGCGTGTGTTTTAAATGGTTTATGTGGAACTGAAACTTTAAACATAAACCCTTTCAAAGCTTATCGTACAATGTTCCTTTTAACCCCCATGATGGTTTTGTGCCTTCTGTCCGTTTTGACTTTTTTTTTTTTTCGTACGGTTTGGCTACGAGTAAAATAATTATCACCTGGCCCCTTGCGCAAGTTCCACCTACAGCTAAAAGAAAAAAAAAGTCCTAATATAAAGAAACAATATCCAGCTTTGAAGAATAGAAGTGCTATCCGGACAACAAATGTTACAGCAGTTATGTGAGCCTTGGCAGCTCTCATGTCTCCTCTTCAGTGCCTTCAAAGACAAAGTGAAAGATCTGACATGAATCAGGAAAGGTAACTTTGCTGTTTTGAACGATTGCAATCAAAGGAAAATGGTTTTTCTAACTACATAAACTGTGGCAGGAGAGAGGTCACAGGATGGCACCGCCACCCCGGGGAGCGCAGCACTTTAGAAGTGGGCCTAAAAGCTGGTGTGAAGCAGCCAACACCTGGAGTTTGATTCATAGCAGCATGAAAAATGCACACACAAAGCTGCTAATGTGCATGTACAATGGCCCTTGCTTGTTAGGCAATGCTCCGGCCTCTGCTCGTGTCTGCACAACAACAGGAGGACGCTATGGATGCATAATTTACTAGTTTCCTTTCTTAAACTTTTATAAGGCTGACTGTTGGGGCTGTTTGTAAAGTTCAGTAACCTACAGCAACCAATTGCAAAACTCAGGGTTTTTTGTGTTTTATTTTTTTTTTTTTTTTGTAAATATTTCTTTTGCACCTTCACCCTAGGGATACACCTGTGGTTTTTTTTTTTTTTTTTTTTTTTTTTTTTTATTACTTGATTGCATTGTTTCAATTTTGTGAGGGACTCGCTTTGCTTGAACCACACAGGTTAAAATGATAGCTGCTTTATGTGTGTTTTT
This sequence comes from Hyperolius riggenbachi, assembly GCF_040937935.1. Taxonomy (NCBI): domain Eukaryota; kingdom Metazoa; phylum Chordata; class Amphibia; order Anura; family Hyperoliidae; genus Hyperolius; species Hyperolius riggenbachi. The sequence continues at coordinate 250,807,547 of NC_090652.1, forward strand.
CCGTTGAAGGGTGGAGCAATTATCTCCCTCAATGGTGCACTGTGGCGGTCCAGTCGCATAGCATAAGGGGGCAGCAAATATTTTTTTCACCATAGTGGCAGTCGGTTGCACTCATACCTTGCGGCGCTAGGTCTCGAGTTCAAATCCTAGCCAGAGCACTATCTGCATGTAGTTTGTATGTTCTCTGAGCCACCTACCTGGTAGTCACATGGTCATGGAGTGAATGTTTTGTAAGTTGAAGCCAAGTGTACTCCCTGCTGACTTGTATCTTCAGGGAGGGAATAGACAGGCAGCTGGAGGAGGTTGGGGATCTGTAAATTGGTTCAGCAGGCAAATTTTATTTTACAAAGTCCTAGTTCATTTAAAATGATCTGTTAAAAGAGGCTCTGCCTGAACCTGGTTCTTTAATCTCATGATAAAGACCTACTGCAAGGTGAAAAAAACCAAAAAAAAAAAAACAGAAGTCAGATCTGAATAATGGGCTGGTTCAGATGAGCGTACTGTGGTGGTCGTCGTTTCAGTGCTGTCCACTCTAGTGATATGATCCTGTATTGCTCTTTACCATCGTTTGCACAAACTCCACATTCTGATGCCGATTTTTTTTCTTGTCGTTTCTGGTGATCCTGGAAGCAGCATGCAGCTTCCAGGATCACTAGTCGTCACGCCTCTGTGTCCCCCCGCGGGGGTTAAAAAGACGCACTCCAGGAAGCAATGCTGAAAGCTGCCAGATGTGGAAGAGTTGCTACGGGATACCTGGTCCTAAGGGTTTAAACTTGTCAGCTTAAAAGTGTGTGTGTGTGTGTGTGTGTGTGTGTGTGTGTGTGTGTGTGTGTGTGTGTGTGTGTGTGTGTGTGTGCGTGCGCGTGTATGCACCTTAATTGTAGATAACTCTGTCGTCCTGGGGAGCTTTTGCAGAGCCAATGTGACTTTCCAAGGAAATTCAGACACACTCTAAGGACACATGCGTTTTTTTACAAAATAAATATTATAATGTATTTTTCTCCATTGAATAGTGGAGAATATTAAATGCAAACACATGAAAAACACAAATGAAATCGCAAAACATACAAAAAACGCACAACCATAATTGCAAAAACCCACAGAATAAAAAAGAAATATATGCAGAAACGCATAGGGAGGAATACATATAGGCAAGTGTGCTCCTAGCTGAACTTTTATTGAAACAGGTTTTCTGGAGGTTCTTATAATGTAGCTGATCTGTTGGAGCAGAGAACACATTATGACTGTAGTTCAACTTCAGAAGAACAATTGTACAGAATAAGAAGCTCAGAATCAAGCTTGTCGGGTCATACAAGGACAGCCAATATTGATGGTCGTCCAAAATGCTGTCCAAATAAAGACGGCAACGTATAAGAATGAATCACCCCCCTCTGTTGGAAATCACAGCGCACTGATTCACTGTACAAAGAATGTACATGTCGTCATAATGTGAAGATCCTACTCAAGTACCACTATGTTGGTCTGCAGTAATCAGTGAAACATGATAAAAGTAAAGTATTGGTTGGTTATTTTCTACCTTGTATGGTTTAATCCATCCTGGCTTAGTCGTTAGGTTTAACATTAATCACTAGAGATGGTCAATGCTATCCATTCCAGATTGAATGCAAACTGTATAGATTTGCCCAATTCCAGGCTGCATACCATTTGCATTAATTTGCATGACAAAGGATGATTTGCATATTAAGCAGTGATGCATCGTGGAGACATCATATGCTCACTCTAATCTGAATAATTGCAAATTCTTTTTGTTTTAAGAAGGCAAACTTTTTGTTTTGTATAACCATTTAGTAAGAGGCGTTTTAGTCTTTTGAAGCCCCTTACACACCACTAGGAGTTCTGGTCCTCCATGAGCTTGCTGGGCAATCTGTAACATTAATTTGCATGTAAGCCAGAATTTATAGCATCTCATTTATCATCACTTTTAATCATTCAGCAGGGATCCTGCATCAGGTTCAGGGACTGCCTGTAGTAAAATCTACACCACACTGCTTAAAGAGGAACTGTAGTGACAATAATGTAATAAATTAAATGACTTAATGCTTACATTCATTATTACATATTAATTTAGAAATGTAGTCCGTGTTTTACATTCTGAAATTTTTCACTGGTGGTGACATCTTCAGTTCTGCCAGTTGATCTGTGCGGAATGTTCGTTACTGAGCGTTCTATGCACAGTGGGAAAATTTCTTGCATGGCAGTAGGAAACAGTTATTTCCCACAATGCAACGAGGGTCACAGATGGAAAACTGTCAGGACCATAGTCACACTGTGGAAGGGGCTTTCACAACAATATCCGACACACAGACCTCCCATGATGCTCGTTGGAAGGAGGGTATCAGCTATGAAGTTGAACCCTGGGTTAAAGTTCCTCTTTAAACACTTAATGACAAGCAGGCATATTGACAGGTTCTGCTAGAGCAGTGATGGCTAACCTTGGCACTCCAGCTGTGGTGGAACTACTAGTCCCATGAGGCATTGCCGTACTCTGACAGCTCTAAGCATAACTCGGGGAGGCAGAGGCATGATGGGATTTGTAGTTTTGTCACAGCTGGGGTGCCAAGGTTAGCCATCATGCTAGAGCCTCTTAACGGCTCCAGGTCGTTTTTATAAGTTAAATAGAGCTGCTGCCGCTGTGCGAGTGCGTGCTCCTGCGCTCTGGTGCGTGCACGTGCATTTCTGAGCGTGAGATCAGTGACAAAAAAAACACCCCAAAAAATACACCTTTGTTATCAAATAATATATTGTCACCATACTTTGTACTAGGGACATAATGAAAATCTTGTGATAATCAGGACAAATAGGCAGATAAAATGTGAGTTTTATGTACAGTAGCAGTGTTTATATTACAACTATAGGGGATAAAATTGGAGAAAGTGTATTTTTTCATTTTTTCCCCCTTTAACCACTTGAGGACCACAGTCTTTCTACCCCTTAAGGACCGGCCACTTTTTTTCCATTCAGACCACTGCAGCTTTCACGGTTTATTGCTCGCTCATACAACCTACCACCTAAATGAATTTTGGCTCCTTTTCTTCTCACTAATAAAGCTTTCTTTTGGTGCTATTTGATTGCTCCTGCGATTTTTACTTTTTATTATATTCATCAAAAAAGACATGAATTTTGGCAAAAAAATGATTTTTTTAACTTTCTGTGCTGACATTTTTCAAATAAAGTAAAATTTCTGTATACATGCAGCGCGAAAAATGTGGACAAACATGTTTTGGATAAAAAAAAACCCATTCAGTGTATATTTATTGGTTTGGGTAAAAGTTATAGCGTTTACAAACTATGGTGCAAAAAGTGAATTTTCCCATTTTCAAGCATCTATGACTTTTCTGACCCCCTGTCAGGTTTCATGAGGGGCTAGAATTCCAGGATAGTATAAATACCCCCCAAATGACCCCATTTTGGAAAGAAGACATCCCAAAGTATTCACTGAGAGGCATAGTGAGTTCATAGAAGATATTATTTTTTGTCACAAGTAAGCGGAAAATGACACTTTGTGACAAACAAAAAAAAAAAAAAAAAGTTTCCATTTCTTCTAACTTGCAACAAAAAAAAAAATGAAATCTACCACGGACTCACCATGCCCCTCTCTGAATACCTTGAAGGGTCTACTTTCCAAAATGGGGTCATTTGTGGGGTGTGTTTACTGTCCTGACATTTTGGGGGGTGCTAAATTGTAAGCACCCCTGTAAAGCTTAAAGGTGCTCATTGGACTTTGGGCCCCTTAGCGCAGTTAGGCTGCAAAAAAGTGCCACACATGTGGTATTGCCGTACTCAGGAGAAGTAGTATAATGTGTTTTGGGGTGTATTTTTACACATACCCATGCTGGGTGGGAGAAATATCTCTGTAAATGACAATTTGTTAATTTTTTTTACACACAATTGTCCATTTACAGAGATCTTTCTCCCACTCAGCATGGGTATGTGTAAAAATACACCCCAAAACACATTATACTACTTCTCCTGAGTATGGCGATACCACATGTGTGGCACTTTTTTGCACCCTAACTGCGCTAAAGGGCCCAAAGTCCAATGAGTATCTTTAGGATTTCACAGGTCATTTTGCGGAATTTGATTTCCAGACTACTCCTCACGGTTTAGGGCCCCTAAAATGCCAGGGCAGTATAGGAACCCCACAAATGACCCTATTTTAGAAAGAAGACACCCCAAGGTATTCCGTTAGGAGTATGGTGAGTTCATAGAAGATTTTATTTTTTGTCACAAGTTAGTGGAAAATGACACTTAGCGGAAAATTGATTTTTATTGTTTTTTTCACAAACTTTTGACAAAAAATAAAATCTTCTATGAACTTACCATACTCCTAACGGAATACCTTGGGGTGTCTTCTTTCAAAAATGGGGTCATTAGTGGGGTTCCTATACTGCCCTGGCATTTTAGGGGCCCTAAACCGTGAGGAGTAGTCTGGAAATCAAATTCCGCAAAATGACCTGTGAAATCCTAAAGATACTCATTGGACTTTGGGCCCTTTAGCGCAGTTAGGGTGCAAAAAAGTGCCACACATGTGGTATCGCCGTACTCGGGAGAAGTAGTACAATGTGTTTTGGGGTGTATTTTTACACATACCCATGCTGGGTGGGAGAAATAACTCTGTAAATGGACAATTGTGTGTAAAAAAATCAAAAGATTGTCATTTACAGAGATATTTCTCCCACCCAGCATGGGTATGTGTAAAAATACACCCCAAAACACATTATACTACTTCTCCCGAGTACGGCAATACCACATGTGTGGCACTTTTTTGCACCCTAACTGCGCTAAAGGGCCCAAAGTCCAATGAGTATCTTTAGGATTTCACAGGTCATTTTGCGGAATTTGATTTCCAGACTACTCCTCACGGTTTAGGGCCCCTAAAATGCCAGGGCAGTATAGGAACCCCACAAATGACCCCATTTTAGAAAGAAGACACCCCAAGGTATTCCGTTAGGAGTATGGTGAGTTCATAGATTTTATTTTTTGTCACAAGTTAGTGGAAAATGACACTTTGTGAAAAAAACAATAAAAATCAATTTTCCGCTAACTTTTGACAAAAAATAAAATCTTCTATGAACTTACCATACTCCTAACGGAATACCTTGGGGTGTCTTCTTTCTAAAATGGGGTCATTAGTGGGGTTCCTATACTGCCCTGGCATTTTAGGGGCCCTAAACCGTGAGGAGTAGTCTGGAAATCAAATTCCGCAAAATGACCTGTGAAATCCTAAAGATACTCATTGGACTTTGGGCCCTTTAGCGCAGTTAGGGTGCAAAAAAGTGCCACACATGTGGTATCGCCGTACTCGGGAGAAGTAGTACAATGTGTTTTGGGGTGTATTTTTACACATACCCATGCTGGGTGGGAGAAATAACTCTGTAAATGGACAATTGTGTGTAAAAAAATCAAAAGATTGTCATTTACAGAGATATTTCTCCCACCCAGCATGGGTATGTGTAAAAATACACCCCAAAACACATTATACTACTTCTCCCGAGTACGGCAATACCACATGTGTGGCACTTTTTTGCACCCTAACTGCGCTAAAGGGCCCAAAGTCCAATGAGTATCTTTAGGATTTCACAGGTCATTTTGCGGAATTTGATTTCCAGACTACTCCTCACGGTTTAGGGCCCCTAAAATGCCAGGGCAGTATAGGAACCCCACAAATGACCCCATTTTAGAAAGAAGACACCCCAAGGTATTCCGTTAGGAGTATGGTGAGTTCATAGAAGATTTTATTTTTTGTCACAAGTTAGTGGAAAATGACACTTTGTGAAAAAAACAGTAAAAATCAATTTTCCGCTAACTTTTGACAAAAAATAAAATCTTCTATGAACTTACCATACTCCTAACGGAATACCTTGGGGTGTCTTCTTTCAAAAATGGGGTCATTAGTGGGGTTCCTATACTGCCCTGGCATTTTAGGGGCCCTAAACCGTGAGGAGTAGTCTGGAAATCAAATTCCGCAAAATGACCTGTGAAATCCTAAAGATACTCATTGGACTTTGGGCCCTTTAGCGCAGTTAGGGTGCAAAAAAATGCCACACATGTGGTATCGCCGTACTCGGGAGAAGTAGTACAATGTGTTTTTGGGTGTATTTTTACACATACCCATGCTGGGTGGGAGAAATAACTCTGTAAATGGACAATTGTGTGTAAAAAAATCAAAAGATTGTCATTTACAGAGATATTTCTCCCACCCAGCATGGGTATGTGTAAAAATACACCCCAAAACACATTATACTACTTCTCCCGAGTACGGCAATACCACATGTGTGGCACTTTTTTGCACCCTAACTGCGCTAAAGGGCCCAAAGTCCAATGAGTATCTTTAGGATTTCACAGGTCATTTTGCGGAATTTGATTTCCAGACTACTCACGGTTTAGGGCCCCTAAAATGCCAGGGCAGTATAGGAACCCCACAAATGACCCCATTTTAGAAAGAAGACACCCCAAGGTATTCCGTTAGGAGTATGGTGAGTTCATAGAAGATTTTATTTTTTGTCACAAGTTAGTGGAAAATGACACTTTGTGAAAAAAACAATAAAAATCAATTTTTCGCTAACTTTTGACAAAAAATAAAATCTTCTATGAACTTACCATACTCCTAACGGAATACCTTGGGGTGTCTTCTTTCTAAAATGGGGTCATTTGTGGGGTTCCTATACTGCCCTGGCATTTTAGGGGCCCTAAACCGTGAGGAGTAGTCTGGAAATCAAATTCCGCAAAATGACCTGTGAAATCCTAAAGATACTCATTGGACTTTGGGCCCTTTAGCGCAGTTAGGGTGCAAAAAAGTGCCACACATGTGGTATCGCCGTACTCGGGAGAAATAGTACAATGTGTTTTGGGGTGTATTTTTACACATACCCATGCTGGGTGGGAGAAATAACTCTGTAAATGGACAATTGTGTGTAAAAAAATCAAAAAAGATTGTCATTTACAGAGGTATTTCTCCCACCCAGCATGGGTATGTGTAAAAATACACCCCAAAACACATTGTACTACTTCTCCCGAGTACGGCGATACCACATGTGTGGCACTTTTTTGCACCCTAACTGCGCTAAGGGGCCCAGAGTCCAATGAGTACCTTTAGGCTTTACAGGGGTGCTCAAAATTTAGCACCCCGCCCACTTGCCAGGACAGTTAACAAACCCCACAAATGACCCCATTTTGGAAAGAATACACGCTAAGGTATTCCATGAGGGCCATGGTGAGTTCATAGAAAATTTTATTTTTTGTCACAAGTTAGCGGAAAATGACATTTTGTGAAAAAAAAACAAAAAAAACACAAAACCACAATTTCTGCTAACTTGTGACAAAAAATAAAACATTCTATGAACTCACCATGCACCTCACGGAATACTTTGGGGTGTCCTCTTTCCAAAATGGCATCATTCGTGGGGTCTGTCCTGGCATTTTAGGGTCTCTGCAATCATTACATGTATGGCCAGTATTAGGAGTTTCTGCTATACTCCTTATATTGGGCATAAGGGTAATGCACTGTGGGCTGAAAGGAAAAATGAACGTCAAACAATCAATCAATGTGGATGAAAAAATATCTGCCAAAAAATTTTGAAAAAAAAAAAAAGAGGAGGAAGGCGTCTGCCAGGACATAGGAGCTGCCGCCCCAAAAATCCAAACCCACCAGCTCGTATGCCCTGGCAAACCTGATTTATCCATTCACACCGATCGATGTGGATGAACAAATCATTGCCAGAGTTCTTTTTTGATACAAAGTGTTTGCCAAAGCATATGAATCCCCAACACCACTCCTCGGCCCATATGCCTCGGCAAACGTATCTTTTTGACTGCGGAGGAGAAATCTCGTCCTGCAGCGCTGCATGCACCGACTTGTGTGTAAGCTGACAGACGCGCAATGTTCTGTCAGGATGCACCATCAGTGCTGCAGCTGATTGGTCGGTCTGGATAGAAAAAAAGAGAGAAGAAAAAAAGACAAAACAATACAAAAAGGAGGGGAAGGCGTCTGCCAGGACATAGGAGCTGCCGCCCCAAAAATCCAAACCCACCAGCTCGTATGCCCTGGCAAACCTGATTTATCCATTCACACCGATCGATGTGGATGAACAAATCATTGCCAGAGTTCTTTTTTGATACAAAGTGTTTGCCAAAGCATATGAATCCCCAACACCACTCCTCGGCCCATATGCCTCGGCAAACGTATCTTTTTGACTGCGGAGGAGAAATCTCGTCCTGCAGCGCTGCATGCACCGACTTGTGTGTAAGCTGACAGACGTGCAACGTTCTGTCAGGATGCACCATCAGTGCTGCAGCTGATTGGTCGGTCTGGATAGAAAAAAAGAGAGAAGAAAAAAAGACAAAACAATACAAAAAGGAGGGGAAGGCATCTGCCAGGACATAGGAGCTGCCGCCCCAAAAATCCAAACCCACCAGCTCGTATGCCCTGGCAAACCTGATTTATCCATTCACACCGATCGATGTGGATGAACAAATCATTGCCAGAGTTCTTTTTTGATACAAAGTGTTTGCCAAAGCATATGAATCCCCAACACCACTCCTCGGCCCATATGCCTCGGCAAACGTATCTTTTTGACTGCGGAGGAGAAATCTCGTCCTGCAGCGCTGCATGCACCGACTTGTGTGTAAGCTGACAGACGCGCAATGTTCTGTCAGGATGCACCATCAGTGCTGCAGCTGATTGGTCGGTCTGGATAGAAAAAAAGAGAGAAGAAAAAAAGACAAAACAATACAAAAAGGAGGGGAAGGCGTCTGCCAGGACATAGGAGCTGCCGCCCCAAAAATCCAAACCCACCAGCTCGTATGCCCTGGCAAACCTGATTTATCCATTCACACCGATCGATGTGGATGAACAAATCATTGCCAGAGTTCTTTTTTGATACAAAGTGTTTGCCAAAGCATATGAATCCCCAACACCACTCCTCGGCCCATATGCCTCGGCAAACGTATCTTTTTGACTGCGGAGGAGAAATCTCGTCCTGCAGCGCTGCATGCACCGACTTGTGTGTAAGCTGACAGACGCGCAACGTTCTGTCAGGATGCACCATCAGTGCTGCAGCTGATTGGTCGGTCTGGATAGAAAAAAAGAGAGAAGAAAAAAAGACAAAACAATACAAAAAGGAGGGGAAGGCGTCTGCCAGGACATAGGAGCTGCCGCCCCAAAAATCCAAACCCACCAGCTCGTATGCCCTGGCAAACCTGATTTATCCATTCACACCGATCGATGTGGATGAACAAATCATTGCCAGAGTTCTTTTTTGATACAAAGTGTTTGCCAAAGCATATGAATCCCCAACACCACTCCTCGGCCCATATGCCTCGGCAAACGTATCTTTTTGACTGCGGAGGAGAAATCTCGTCCTGCAGCGCTGCATGCACCGACTTGTGTGTAAGCTGACAGACGCGCAATGTTCTGTCAGGATGCACCATCAGTGCTGCAGCTGGTTAGTCATTCGCTCGGTCCACCTGGAAGGTTATTGGATGGAAAAAGAGAAAAAAAACCCCAAAAAACAAGCAAGCAGCAAAGCAATTACTTCATTAACATTAATAACCTTTGAACTTTTTTAATAAAAAACTTAACATTGCAAACCAAACATTAACTTCTTTGCTTACCTGTTTTTTGTTTTTTTTTAACTTACCTCCCGAGGACAAACCTCTCCTCCCCCATGGAACAATGTGCGAAGTGCAAATTGCACAGAGTTGTGGCGAAATACATTACGCAATTTGTCCCAAGTGAAAGGAGAGGTTTCTGGCAGCCCTGTGTATTAGGGTCTCTGGAAACCCGATGTTTGGTTTCACACTGCATATTGACATATCCGGTGGGTCGAGCCCGCCGCACCGTATCGTCCAAAACAGACCTTCAGGCAATACCACAAGAGTAGCATTCGGCCTAGTAATGAACTGCGTCGCCATAGACTAACATGACTTCCGCGCCGATCGATATTGCCACAGAAGCCACGCAGTAACGTAGGCCTGCACTAGCGTTAAGTCAAGCACTTCCGGCGTAGGGGGGGACCGCAAAGTGTGACTTTTGCTAGGCATTTTGCCCTAACGCATCGCAGCAGTGTGAAATAGCACTGAGAGACCCTTGTGTGCCTACCGCTGTGTGTGGAGTTCCCTACTCTCTAATAGTGTACCTGCTCGTGGTACCTCTCAAAACACTCCCCTAGGCATAGGCCAGGCTGGTCAGGACAGGTGGGACAATAAACAGTGGTGTCACGCCTTATTCCAGCCCTGCTGCAGACACGACAGCGTTTTCTTCGGATTCGTTGACCTGGGGTAGTCGGAATTGGATAGGCGTAATGCCTTCCATGCAGCCGGCTAGTTGCATCTTGGGGTTGGGCCACGGCACCTCCTGGATACAGGAGTTCCATCACGATCTGTTTATTAAATTGAATAAACGAGCCAGTTCTCCCAGCCTTACTGTAGAGAACAAAGCTGTTGTAAATTGCCAATTGAATGAGGTAAAAAGACACTTTTTTATACCAGCGTCTTGTTTTTCGGGCAACTAAATAGGGCGCTAACCTCTGGTCATTGAAGTCCACCCCTCCCATGTTAGTATTATACTCGTGGACGACAAGGGGTTTTTCAATGACCTTAGTTCGCCGTTGAATTTCAACTGTCGTGTCTGCGTGAATGGTGGACAGGAAGTAAACCTCCCTCTTGTCCTTCCATTTCACCGCGAGCAGGTCGTCAGCACACAAGGCGGCCCTCTGCCCCCGTTGAAGTCTGGTGGTAATGAGCCGTTGGGGGAAGCCCCGGTGACTAGGCCGCACGGTGCCACAGCATCGGATTTTTTCTATTTTTAAGTGCTGAAAGAGGGCCACACTTGTGTAATAATTGTCCACAAAAAGATGGTACCCCTTCTGGAACATGGGTGACACCAAGTCCCACACAACCTTTCCACTGCTCCCCAGGTAGTCAGGGCATCCGACCGGCTCCAATTTTGAGTCTTTTCCCTCATAGACCCTAAAATAAGATGTATAGCCTGTGGCCCTTTCACAGAGCTTATACAGTTTCACCCCATACCGGGCGCGCTTGTTTGGGATGTACTGTTTGATGCGAAGGCGCCCGGTAAAGCGTATGAGGGATTCGTCTACGCAGATGTCCTGGTCAGGGGTATAAGCATCTGCAAATCTGGATGACAGGTGGTCTATGAGGGGTCGAATTTTGTGGAGCCGGTCAAAAGCAGGGTGGTCACTTCGATGACAGGTTTCGTTGTCATTGAAGTGCAGGAAGAGCAGGATGTTCTCAAATCGTGTCCTGGACATGGCAGCAGAGTACAGGGGAACATGATGTGCTGGGTCCGTAGACCAATAAGACCGCAACACATTCTGCTTTACTAGTCCCGTGTGAAGGAGAAGGCCCAAAAAAATTTTCATTTCGGAAACTTGGACTGGTTTCCACCGAAAAGGCTGGGCAAGGTACTTTTCCGGATTGGCGGTTATATATTGTGTGGCCTTACGGTTGGTCTCTGCCACAATTAAGTCCAAGAGATCCTGGGTGAAGAACAGATAGAAAAAGTCTAGGGCCGATCCTAGATTATCTGTCTCCACCTGGACTCCAGACTGGGCGGTGAAAGGGGGAAGTACGGGTGCGGCGGAATCAGGGGATTGCCAATTTGGGTTTGCCAGCACCTCTGGTAAATTAGGGGTAGTACGGGCCCGTCTTCTTGGTGGCTGCGACTGGGATCTTACTGCACGTGCCACCGAACCAGTTTCAACTTCCATGCTGGTGCTCGCCACTTCACCAGTGTCTACGGAAGTACTGGTGCTAGGTCCAGGAGATGTTGTGCTGCTAGTGCCTGCCCCACCATGAAATCTCAGACCAGCACGAACACCACTCTGCTGCCCTTGAGGCTGATCCTGCGCCACCTGCAGTCCAACAACATGGGGTGTGGTACGCCTGGCTTTAGCCGGGACCTCAACCTCGTCATCACTATCGGTCAGTGAGCCACTGCTCAATTCAGGTTCAAACTCTGACCCGGAAGATTCGTCGAATGAGGCGTCCCAATCGTCCTCATCCGACTGGGCCATGTACCTGAGAACCTCATCATCGGAATACCCCTTTCTTGCCATGGTGGGCTGCTAAATTTAGGGGGTATTCCTCTGAGACTACGCAGAAAAAAGAGCACCTACCTAGCAAAAGGGAGTATTTGAGAGGTAGAAAGCTGTGCTCACTGAGTTTTGATAAAAAAAATAAATCAAAACTGAGGTTTACAGTGCCACAGCTATTGTACAGTGTTTTTTGCAGTGATCAGAAAAAAAATTCTGTCACTGCGGTGGGGCGGGCTGAACGCAAGTGCAGGCGAACGATCAGGCCTGATCGGGCAAACACTGCGTTTTTTTTTGTGGATCCTAGTGACCCTAATAGATCTGACTGCGATCAGTAATGATCACTTACAGATACTATATAGTACCAATGTTGATTAGCGACAGTGATGACGCTAATTAGTGACTGTGGTGCAGTGGGCTGAGCACTAACTGACACTTACAAAGGGGCCTAGCTAACTGGCCTAACTGCTAACACTAGTGATACTAAAAAAGTGACAGTTTTCACTGTTTTTAGATCACTTGGATAGTGACAGGGTAGTGGTGGCGAGTGGGGAATCGGAGGCAATCAGAAACAATCACAGGACAATCAAAGGCAATCACAGGGCAATCGCAGGCCAATCACAGGGCACTCAATTCCCGGGACAATCAAAGTCAATCACAGGGCAATCAAACCAATCACGACACAATCAAAGCCGATCACAGGCCAATCAAAGCAAATCACAGGCCAATCACAGGCCAATCACAGGGCAATCAAACCAATCACGACACAATCAAAGCCGATCACAGGCCAATCACAGGGCAATCAAAGCCGATCACAGGACAATCAAAGCCGATCACGGGACAATCAAAGCCGATCACGGGACAATCAAAGCCGATCACGGGACAATCAAAGACGATCACAGGCCAATCAAAGGGCAATCACAGGGCAATCACGGGACAATCAAAAAAAATCACGGGACAATCAAATACAATTACAGCACAATAAAATTGAATGTCAGCACAATGAAATTGAATGTCAGCACAATCAAATACAATTGCAGCACAATCAAATACAATGCACTGGGAAGGTGATTGGGGGGGGGGGGGGGGGGGCTGAGGGCGATCTAAGGGTGTGGGGGGTTGATTAGGTGCCCGCACGGGGCAGACTGGGTCCTGATCTGGTGGGTGGCAGACACAGGGGGTGACGATAGGAGATCAGTGAGGGATTACAGGGGAGAATAGATGTAAACAATGCACTGGGGAGGTTATCAGGAGGGGGGGGTCTGAGGGCAATCTGAGGGTCTGGGTGGGTGATCAGGTGCCCCCAAGGGACAGTTTAGGGTCTGCGCTGATGGGTGGTGGTGACAAGGGGTGATAGACAGGTGATAGATGGGTGATAGACAGGTGATCAGTGGGTAAGACAGCTATATAGCTGTATACAGCATACAGGGGGGTGGTCTGGGAGAGGGTCTGGGGGGGATCTGAGGGTAGGGGGGGTGATCAGGGGACCCTAGGAGGCAGTTAGGGACCTAACCTAGGGGATAGCGTCCCTAGATAGTGACAGGGAGTGATTGATGGGTTTTTAGGTGGGTGGTGGGGTGCAGATGCTGGTGTGCTGGGGTGGTCAGGGGGGGTTCTGAGGGCTGGGGTGGGCGATCGGGTGGTCTGTGTGGGGCAAAGAGTGTTTGTGTGCACTTAGCTGCAAGGCTGCCGTCCTCTCTGATGGTCGCACGACGAGTGACCATCAGCGGAGGAGGCAGCCAGTATAATACACTTTGTTACAATAACAAAGTGTATTATACTCCTCTGATTGGCCGGATCGCCGCATTTGAAACCCGCCGGCGCTGCTAATTGGCCGGCGGGTTTCCGTGCAGAGTGGGCGGAGCCTATTGCCGGCGGCGATCGCGTCATTGATGACGCGATCGCCGCACAGCCACCGCTGATGCCGCCCCCGCCAATGGGTGTATTGCGGTCGTTTGGGCCCGGTCTTTGCCGCCGCCCATCGGCTGGGGGCGGTCCTCAAGTGGTTAAAATACATAGAAAATAAAGTAATTACTGAAAAAAAATATCAACCCCAAAAAGCCTAATTGGTGGTGAAAAAAACAAGATATAGATCATTTCATTGTGATTAGTAGTGATTACGCTATTGGCAAATGAAAGGGATGAGCACGGAAAGGTGAAAATCGCTGTTGGCCGTTAGGGTAAAAGCCGCTTTGGGGTGAAGTGGTTAAGCCTGATGCAGCATAGATTTTACTACTAGAGGCAGAGAAGTCGGGCAACTGGCATTGTATATTAGAGCAGGGCTTTTCAACCTGTGGTACGCGTACCACCAGTGGTACTTTGCTGTTGGCCAGGTGGTACATACCAGGTTTGCCTGGAACTTTTCCTGGTCCCATATTGCGTCCACAAAGTTCAGCTCCCCCTCACTCGCTCCTCGCCGTGCTGCCCTGCAGCATACTTCAGACCTTAGATTAGTGGTGAAGAAACAACCAGACGAACGGTGTACAGCGACGGTGACATCACTGCTCACTTCCCGTATTTGAAGTATACGTGCTGTCACTGTGCACCTTTCGCCTGTCTGTCTCTTCACTGCGGTCATGTTACCGCTGATCTGAAGTCTGACTGAACTATTCTGCAGGGCAGCATAGCGAGGACGTGGGGGGGAGCCCCTGAATGTAAAAGACTTCCCCCTTTTTTTTGAGGGGATCCAGCAATAGGACCCCCAAAGATCCCCATGTCAGCATTCCTACTGCGCAGGCACACTGGTGGTACTTAAACATTTTTAGGTGATAAAAGTGGTACAATTAGTGAAAAGATTGAAAAGCCATGTATTAGAGAATGAAGATGGGAGCCTCCGTATTCCACTCACTTCAGGTTTCCTTTTATTATGCTATGTCTGTGTATGTTATATCAATTATGTTAATGACAGTGGAGTTGCACTGAAAAGCCTTATGGGACAATTTATCCCTGCATGATGCATGATACTCTATTAAGAGTAGGTTATATGCTTTTAATTATGAGGCCTTTCGCAGAAGGAGTTTCTTCTCATTGTCTCTCTCAGATATTTGACATCCCTTTGTTTAGTCTGCTCTCTATAATGTTACATTGTGGAACATGAAAGCACAATGCTTACTGCAGTACAGATGAATAAACTTGGGGAAGTATTCACTATGCAGTTACAGATCATGCTGATATTAAAGGTTAACTATAGTGCTGTACGGATACATTTATTGTTTAAAGTTTAGTGCTGCTCAAATTGATATTTTATGTACTTTGCTTTAACCACTTAAAGAGAATCTGTACTCTAATATTCTTACAATAAAAAGCATACCATTCTATTAATTATTTTCTCCTGTGCCCCTCTGTGCTGTTTCTGCCACTCTCTGCTGCAATCCTGACTTGTAATTAACAGTTTTAGGCAGTGTTTACAAACAAACTAACCAGCTTCTAATAGGCTCAGCTAAGCATAGTGTATGAGTCATTCAGAGTATGCAGGGGGCCTGCAGAGGGTGTGTATCGCTTCTACCAATCACAAGCAGCCCTGCACATTCCACACAATCAAGCTTTAGCCCGACAAGCCGGACAGAGGAAAGATACATTGATTTATTACAGAGACAGTGCAGTTAGGAAAGACTGCAGTAAGCCAGAGCAGATTAGAACAGGCATAGGAACTTATAGGATAGAAGAACTAAGGCTGAAAAAATTGTTACAGAGTCTCTTTAAGGACCACAGGCTTGCACCCCGCTAGTGACCAGGCTGTTTTATTACAATTCAGCACACTGCAGCTTTAACAGTGTGCTGCACGGCCATGAATCTCTTCCATCCCCCCCCCCCTTTTCTGCCCACCAACAGAACTTTCTGTTAGCGGTCTTTGATCGCTGCTGCAGGCTTTGTTTTTTTTATTGATTTACTTGTTTTTATTTTAAATAAAACTGACAGTTTTTTTTTCCTAAATCCCCCTCCCCTTGAGGTCCAATCGGGGCGATCCTCTCTCATAGGCTTCAGCCTATGAGAGGGGATTGCGTGCTGAGCTGCTCCAGGGCACAGCCAAGTGACGGGGCTGTCCCCAGTACAGCAGTAGATCGCAGTACTGTACAACGAAAACAAATGGCCGTTTGCTTTCGTTTCGGTCTGCCAGCAATGATCGCGGCTGGCAGACTGTTGCGGGACCTCCGCTCCTTCACTCAAGCGAGGATGCATGCGTGATCCCCGCTAATCCCCTCCCCCAGGACTTGACACCAATCATGGCATTAAGCGGTTCTGGGGGAGCCACCTTGTGGCTGCTAATTGGCGTTAGGCGGTCGTAAGGTGGTTATGTTGAAGTGGGATTATGCTCAAAATGACATTTTTTGACCTAATGTTTTAAACATTGTAAGGCCTGGGACACACTTTTTGGAGCGATTTTGAAAGTTTGAGAATTGCCACCTCTTTAAAAAACTCTTTGCTAATGAGTGTATGGAGGTGAGCCCATGAGAGCAATTGTGATTTTGAAATCACAATCACAGGACATGCAGCATTTTGTGAGCATTTGTACTCCTATACAGTACATAGTATATGAGTTAGCTTAATTGCTGGAAAACTCAGCTGCAATCGCCTGCAAAGAGCTTACACAAAGTGCTAGCGATTGCAATAGAGTTTTGCGATTTCTAGTGTGTCCCAGGCCTAAGAAATGAATCTGAACCACAATAACACTGCACTAATGTAACTTCAATGCATATTGAAGAGTAGAGTAAAACATTTTGAAAACCGCTTAAAAGCAGAGGGGGATGTTAGGGTGGACTTACCTCCCTCTTACAAAAAAAAGAATCTCACTTGAGTCTTGATAAAACAGAATTGACAAATAATTTATTCAACTCAAACCTATTGCTTGACCCACTGAGTTGTGCTCCCATTTTTGCCTGAGGAAGTGGGGTCACGCCCGCGAAACGCATTGCATTTGTGGAGTTAAATAAATTATTTGTCAATTCTGTTTTATCAAGACTCAAGTGAGTTTTCTTTTTTTGTAAGAGGGAGGTAAGTCCACCTTAACATCCCCCTCTGCTTTTAAGCGGTTTTTAAAACTTTTTACTCTACACTGGCGCCTCTGTATTCCGAGTTTTTGTTGTACCCAGGATTGAAGTTCATCCCAATCAGTAGCGGATACCCCCTTTCCCACAATAAATATTTACCTTTTCTCGAGTAGATCGTCAGGGATATCGGTATGGCTCATATTGTGGTTAAACTCCTCACACAGTTTGAACCTTGTTGCATTGTGGGAAATAATGACAGTTTCCAACTGCCAGACAAGCAGTATCTCCTCCTGTGAACAGAACTGTTGGTAAACAAACATTCCGTACAGATCACCTGGCAGAACAATAGATGTCGTCACCTGTGGTACATTTCTGAATGTAAATTAGGGAGAGGAAAGCTTTCACAATGGGCAAACACTGACTAAATTATCTGTTAACCATTCTGCAGTGTTTACACTTTGATTTTCCTGGTTCTGTCTGAGAGCCACAACTATTGTAATGTTCTAAATCCAGCTGCTAGAAGTTGTAAACCTGCTCTCTGCAAGTGGCAATTCTGATGCAAGGTAGGGCCTTTTTCCACTACACAGCTGAATCGCTAAATCGCAAATCAAGTGATTTTTAAATCGCTAGGGTTGTTACTTTATCATAAAAATCATGACAAGTATTTTACACTAGTGATTTGATTTGGAAATCGCAATTGCTTTCTGGAGCGATTTTTAAAGCGATAATGCATTGCAAATGAAAAATTGCATAACAGAATTAAGGAATAATTGTAATTTGTGATTGTGAATGCTAGTGGAAAAGGGCCCGTACAGGAGTTAAAATAGTGGAAGATGTGAAATTATTCTTTTTAGCCCAGAACATAAAAGAACTATAATGCTGGATACACACCATGCGTTTCCACGTTCGATGCGTCCGTCGATACGCGTCGATTCGATTATTTCCGACATTACCGATTCAAGCTTTGATGGATCGTTAGGTCGATTTGCCATACTTTACATGGCAATCGACCTAAAAATCATCGAAATTCGTTCGGAAATGCTCAGAAATAATCGAATGGACGCGTATCGACAGACGCATTCGACACGGAAACTCATGGTGTGTATCCAGCATTAGTCTACAGTGCAGCTTTTTTTTTAAAGAGAGATAAAATGTTGTAACTGATGTTGGACTTGCAATTTCATTTATTTATGTATGTTTATTTCTTCTTCTGCAGGCAGAAATCCTTAGCATGCTCAGTCACAGAAACATCATCCAGTTTTATGGAGCCGTACTTGAACCGCCTAATTATTGTATTGTTACAGGTAAGAAGAGGGTTTTTTTATTTTCCATTTTTAAACAGAACTACCCAAGATTCACTGAAATTGTGGATTAACTAACCTTAGCAAACTATCTGTCCTTCACAGCTCATTCACCGCAGTTTGTTCTCATACCCCCTAAATTGTCTATGGTACCCTTTCTATGGAAGTTAGAACCTGTACACACTGAAAATTGGCAAGCACAATCACGCACGCAATGTTAATTTAAAATCGCATACTGTGCCATTTTTAAAATTGCATGCTTGCGTTTTTCAATGTGTTTGCGTTTTTCTTGTGATTGACTAAAAGTCAAGTCATCAGGAGTTTGCAAGGTCTCCAGGGATTTGAACTTGAACACAATGCAAACGCATTGCATTTTTGCCTGTGATTTTTAAATTGCAGCGCTCAAAAAGTGCTTCAGTCACTGCGATTGCGATTATTTTTAAAAAGGCTTTGCATTGAAAAAAACCATGTGCAATTTATAAACGCAACCAGTGTATATAGACCCATAAACTTCAACCACTTGACTGACATTTACAATGACAAAAGAATTAGTAGGTTCAGTACCTTATTTTCCCAACTGTTCCTCTTTTTAAAGGCTTTTAATCTGTACGGGTTTAAAATACTTTTTTTTTTTTTTTTTTTTTTTTTTTTTTTTTGTGGGTGGAATTAGAACACATTGCACCTCTGAGTGTTTACACAATTTATACCGTTTGTTTTAGGAAGGATTATGTAACAAGTATGAAGTATACAAAGTGTCTTATCCTCCTTGTGGTAACAGTTATACTTCCCTCATTAATAATCCCAGCCCACATGACAAAGCATGAAAGAAGTCACCCATCAGATAACTATAATCTGCTTCAACAGGCTCTTTTTACCATTATCAAAAAATAAAGTGGTTTGTTTACATAAAGTAACGCCTGTAATCCCCCTGCTTATTAATACTTTGTGAATCCCCTCCCCAGTAATAGCAAAGGATTCATTGCTTCTCGGTTTTCATTTTCCTCAGTGTATGTAATAAAAGGATCCAGCTTAAGTTTATTCAGAATGGCCAACATTCACAAAGGGATGATCAATAAATAAAATCAGCTCAGCAAAATATTACATTCGGTATTGTATTGTAGACTTCTATCAATACACCAATATTTACACTGGTGCGGTAGAAGTTAGGTAATTTTAATAAAAAATGTTGCTTCACTGAGCCCTGTTCGTTAAGCTAAGGTCTGCAGCAAGCTGTGTGGAAGGTCCTGTGACAGCGGAGAGGAAAAGGCTTCCTGCATCCCTTTAGATGTGCTTACATGACACTAGATGCCACTCTGGGTAACCTTATATAGATCTGCACATCTGAAGTGATGCAGAAAAGCCTGTCCCCTCCTGCTCTGCTGTTCTGGAGACCCGCCTTCCAGAGTGTCTGAGCAATGGTATGTATGTATGAATGGTATTTTCTAGCTACTGACACAGAGCTGGAGGTAACTAGCGAACATCCATCCTGGCTTTACCGCATGTTCATCTCTTTGTGAATTGACGGTTACTGACTTGTTAAAGAGACTCCGTAACAAAAATTGCATCCGGTTTTTTATCATCCTACAAGTTCCAAAAGCTATTCTAAGGTGTTCTGGCTTACTGCAGCACGTTCTACTATCACCATCTCTGTAATAAATCAACTTATCTCTCTCTTGTCAGACTTGTCAGCCTGTGTCTAGAAGGCTGCCAAGTTCTTCAGTGTTGTGGTTCTGTGATGCATCTCCCCCCTCCAGGCCCCTCTCTGCACACTGCCTGTGTATTATTTAGATTAGAGCAGCTTCTCTCTTCTCTCTTATCTTTTACAAGCTGGATAAATCCTCCTCTGAGCTGGCTGGGCTTTCACATACTGAGGAATTACATACAGACAGAGCTGTCTGCACTCTGCAGGAAGAAACAGTCTGACACTTCAGTGGAAGATAGCTGCAGGGGGAAAGAAACACACAAATGATCTCTTGAGATTCAAAAGGAAGGGTGTATACAGCCTGCTTGTGTATGGATGTATTTTCTATGTGTGGACATACTGTACATCAACCTACTTCCTGTTTTGGTGGCCATTTTGTTTGTTTATAAACACACTTTTTAAAACTGTTTCTAACCACTTTTAATGCAGCAAGGAGCGGCGAAATTGTGACAGAGGGTAATAGGAGATGTCCCCTAACGCATTGGTATGTTTACTTTTGTGCGATTTTAACAATACAGATTCTCTTTAAGGTATTTACCGTACAAGTCAGTAATTTACCTCACTGGTCAGTAATTTCAGCTTGCCATGCGGTAACGACCTTTATGAATTGATTAATGTTTAATTATTATTGTTTGGTAGAATCAGCTGTTTACTGCATCGCCGCATGTGGTAAAGCTTTGTGAATGCTGGCCTTTGTAGCTGTAGAGCTCAAAACAATTTGGTAAGATACAAATTTACGTTATGTAAAGTACATGTATTTATTAATCAGGTTTTATGTGAAATTAACTCCAGGGAGATTGCTGACAACACAGCTACAATTTTACCTCAAGTATTCAGCTTTACATGAGCAAGAAGTTACTCCCCATAATGCATCACTTGAGGGCAGAAAGTGAATGTGCAAATGGTTCCTTTATGTTCCTGAAAGCCAGCCATAAGCCTCAGACTCGCGCTAGACAATCCTCAGAGGAGGCTGTCATTCAGCACAGAAAGTCTACACATCTGCAATTGCTCAACTGCGTTTTTCATGCATCTTTTAGCTGTCCTTACTATAGTCTATGATGAAAGCAAAGCATGGAAGCATTTTGTCATGTAATAACAGAATGTCAAAGTGTTTCTGTCACAAGAGAACAATCCTTTCAGGTCCCTCTATTTCCACATTCGGCTCCGCTTATCAGCAGAGCCCCTCCAAAACTTTGCCGACTCACCAGTCAGAAGCTACTGCACATGCCCCGTCCTGGCCCTGCACGCTTCTCGCTTCTGCTCTCATGTCCGGAGCATCCCGTACATGCGACAAATGTTTCCGGACACAGGAATGCAAGCGAGGAGGAGCGTGGCCCAAGCCGCGCATGTGCAGTAGCCAGCGATGGTTCACAGCTTATCAGTGGAGTGCAATTGGAGGAAACCGAAGGATCTGTGTAAGGCTTTGTGGAGTTAGAACAAGCCCCAGTAAGTAAATTAGAACAGTTTCTCCCGTGACAGGTTTACTTTAAAGAAAGGTAAAGGTACTCAGTTCAGATCTGCAGGATCTCACAGCTGTCTAACTTTAGTAAATCTGGACCTATAAGTCTTGCTTTCCTCTTATATCCATGTTTTAGCTTCATGCAGAGGTAACAAGGCAATGAGGTGTTTAATGGAATATCCATTACATTTGCTAATTGGGAAAGGAGGTAGTTGAAGGAGTTGGTCGTTTGTTTAAATGACTACTAGTTTATAGAGGGTGTTTGTAAGAGGTAATCGAGCAGTCCAGGGAGAGAGGGTGTTGAGTTATTGGTTAGCATCAGTCCAGCTGTTGAAATGGTACATTCTCATTTTTCCTTGTGGAAATGTTTCCAGGTGTTCCTTATTTTTGAAGAGATTATCACTTCAGAGGGAGATGCAGAAATGAAGCTGGAGTTGCAACTTTATAAAACTTTGGAATACTTGAGATGAGTGTAAGGTAGCACAGTGTGTTTGCTTCTTGTATATGAGCCCCGGGAACCTTGTCAGTTCTTATTAAACAATTGTTTATTACAGATTAACAGTTTTTAAACAACAAATGAAAGGCACGCCTCCAAAATACAGATGATGTGTTACAACTGGGAATGTTGACATCTAAGAAAGGTGGTGACACAAACACATCCGAGGATATCAAACCTATTGGGGTAGTATTACTACATGGCATACCGTATGAGTAAGAAAGAGGGAAAAGAGAAAAGAATAGTGTAGGTAGGAGCAAAGAGAAGAGAGAGAGGATGGGCGGGTATGGGGTAGTGAAACCATCTTCAAACCCCCCACTCAAGCAAAAAGAAAGAAAGAGAAAGAAAAGGAAAGCAGTAAAGAACAGACAGGAAAAAGAGAAGATAATCAGAAAAAAAAGAACCAAAATCTAATCCGATACCAGAAAATGTAACTGAAAGAGTATACAATCATCACATGTCAATGCATTGAAATAGAAATAACACATCACAGAATACAAAACAATATCCCTCAGTAATCAGTAGAAAGAACTGCTCAGTATAACTTAGTAACCTCTTAGTCGCAGAACCCCGAACAGTAAATGGGCAGGAGTCCAGAGAAGACAGCCTGCTTAAAAGGATCAAATGTCTTATAGTCTAACCACAGAGACCAGGTAGATGTGAAGGAGGCCTCTCTACCAGTGTCAGAGGTGACTGTCTTCCATATGCATAATGTTGTCTATCACATCGACCCAGGAGATCAGAGACAGGGGAGAAGGGGACTTCTAACACCAGGCAGTGGCTGTCCGTGCTGCAGTAAGGAAGTGCCTCAATAAATCCTTTTTTCAAGGATATATGTCCTGGGACCTTAGATAATAGGGCAATCTCTGGGATAGGGGAGAGCGTGGAGCATGACCTATCATTGTATATACAGAAGATTTTATCCCAGAAATCCTTAAGAAGAGGTCAGGACCACCATACGTGTAATTGAGTTCCCACTTATGATTGGCATTGCCAACAAAAATCAGGTGCAATGGGAAACCTCTTATGGAGCATTACTGGACTTCTGTACCAATTAGAAGGCCGCTTGTAATTCCTCTCCTGTAATCTGGTGGAAATGGAGACTGCATGGGTAAGTTTAAATGTTTTAGACCATTCATTTGGAGAGCGAGATTTTCCCAACATTCTTTCCCAGTGTGAACAGGGGGTGGGAAGCACTTCGAGTCCCGCCTTCTTCAACAGCCCATAGCACAAGGAGACCACTTGAACAGGTTTTGCCTGCTCGGAGCAGAGAGCTTAAAAAAATAGTGAAATCATGAGCCACTACATCCCTATCATCCAAAGACTTCCAAAAGCACCTAAATTGTTTCCATACCAGCCAGTCTGACCCTAGGGAGAAACCTGTATCAGGAATGGAGAACCCTGGCAGAGAACTTAAACTGAGATGTCTAATCTGAGGCAAAGAGCTTCTGGTGAGTGAGAGGATTGAGTGACACTGTAGGCCCAGGCGGAAGGTTAGGTTAGCAGACAGAGGCAAAAGGTGGCTAGGATAAGAAGAGAACTTGAACTTTTATCTTGTTCCAAAAAGTTAATGTCTGGCATGCTAGGTAAGGAATGTAGGAAGAGGATCAGATAAAATCCGTGAAAAAGATTCCTCTGAGTAAGACTCCCGAGTGGTCTTTTCCAAATACATCCAGCCAACAATCCTCACAAAAATGTAAGCTTTATGGTATATACTAAAGTCAGGAAGGCTAAGCCCGCCCCGTTCTTTGGCCAGGTCAGTAAGCCATGACAATCTGGGGTAATTAGAGCCCCACATAACGCACATTTGCATGGATCTGAGCGACTGCCAATATGAAGCGGGTAATTGTATAGGGACAGCCATCTTTAAGATATTTATTTTCGCTTACCATGACACAGGGAGCATTGACCATTCCTGAAGATCCTTCCTTCCTTTGCCTTAGCTGGGAAAAGCAGATAATTTAAGGAATAAATAAAGGAGAGGTCTGCCGGGATTTGGAGTGAGGGAGCTAGTGCACCATTTAAATGGGAAGGAGGAACTAATTGCGGACAAAAGGTTCGCAGGGATGGTAACATTTAAACATTCACATATATTAACTTTTAAAATGAGAAACCTCCCTATAGCGTTTACACTCAAATATATTTGGTAGAGAGACCCTAGGTTCAGTCCCATACCAGCGCAAATCATCGATATAGAACACCAGTTTGTGGTGGGTCTCCCTGGCCCCTATACCATGTATATCAGGGTTAGCCCGCAAGGCTACTGCTAAATGCTCCATGATGATAGCGCACAACAGAGTGTCAATGGGCACCCCTGTTGGGTGCCGTTAGAGATCTGAAATGAGTCGTCAGAGAGCGTGTCGTTAATCCTGAGACGTGCTGAGGGTGAGGTGTAAAGAGCCAAGATCTTATTGATGGGCCGAGTCCGATATGATGGAGCAAAGCAGAGAGGGGCCACCTCATCCTGTCAAAAGCCTTTTCAGCGTCCAGGGATATGAGACAGAATGGGATGGCTGTCTCCTAGTATAGTCTATCAAACTGATCGTTCTTGTTGTGTTCATACTAGCCTCCTTACAGGAGATAAATCCCACCTGGTTCCCTTCAACCAACTTGGGAAGTAATGGTTTCAACTTCCCAGCTCTCATTTTAGCATTCAGTTTTAAATCTTATGCTTCATACACACTTTAGATAAACGTCTTTGGAAAAGGCAAGATCATAGACCAATCTTACCACCCTTCATGTAGTATGAGAGCCATACTCTACACAGTCTATTCTATGGAGCTGCACTCCCCATCAGATAAAATCTTTGCAAGATGCTGCACACACAGATGCCCATACACACTCAAAAGATCATTATCTGCAAAAGATCTGTTCCTGCAAAATATCCATTCCTGCAAAATGCATTCATAGTCTATGAGATCTGCAGATCATCATACACACTTGGTTTAACAGACTTCATCTGCATATCTGGCAATCATCTGCAGATCTGAAAATCCATCCTGGTGGATCTGATCTGCAGATGATTGTCTGTTAAACCAAGTGTGTATGATGATCTGCAGATCTCATAGACTATGAATGCATTTTGCAGGAATGGATATTTTGCAGGAACAGATCTTTTGCAGATAATGATCTTTTGAGTGTGTACGGGCATCTGTGTGTGCAGCATCTTGCAAAGATTTTATCTGATGGGGAGTGCAGCTCCATAGAATAGACTGTGTAGAGTATGGCTCTCATACTACATGAAGGGTGGTAAGATTGGTCTATAATCTTGCCTTTTCCAAAGACTTTTATCTAAAGTGTGTATGAAGCATAAAGCTGGCCACTAACGGTCCAATTTCTAGCAAAAAAATCGTTCGAGCGATCAGAAATTCTGATCGGACGAAAAATTGTTCACTACACCATCAACTAACCAATCATTGCTTCCTATCTATCACGACCACCAAGAAGATCCAAATTTTTGTTCGACGAAAATTCATTCGGGCTACAATTTTTTCACTCGTTCATAATCGATTGTGTCCACCAATGGAGATTATTTACAACCAATCCAATCAGAATTTCTGATCGCTCAAATGATTTTTCGCTAGAAATTAAAGAGTGGCCAGCTTAAGTTTATTAGGAAGATTGGTCTATACGGGGCAGGGTTGGAACCTTGTCAGCTCATTATCTAAGCAGCAGACCTGGGTCATGTTCCTCCCCCAAGGTTCTTTATACATTTCTGTCCAGAAACTTCAGTGTTTATCACTTCTATGGAGAACCAAAAAAACAATGGCTAACCGCCCTTTAAGGGGGATATTGCCTGAAAAGCTTGGGCCTTTACCCACTAAGATCTAGAACAGCAGCCGGTGAGTGGGAATGGAAGAACTTAATCTGCACAAAACAGGAGAGTTCCATTCAGAGAAAACCTACTGCCGCCACAGCATGAAGCAACATCAAGGCATCCATGTGGGATGGCACCATATTGGGGAGCTCCATCATGAAGAAGACCCCATGAGGAAGGGGTGAGGTCAGAAGAAGTGGAAACTGAACAATGGGTGAGACCTGTGTGGTGTGAGGATTGCAAACTTCTAAATCTGTGTATATTCCAGCCCTGGAAACCATCCTGAAGGGAAACGGGTTTCAAGGTTTTGTAGTGGTGAGTTTTGGGGTTTATGATGCTAGAAGGCCATTATAACAGTCACTCAGGGGTCTTGCTTTATACAGTAAGTACGCTGGCTTAGGGAGCTGATCTCTGCTCAGTACTTATTTTTTTCTCTGGCTGAATTCTAGCACACTACCAGGTGGTGAATTCCTTGTGCTTTTTACTAATGAGTCTGTGTTTTATTTTTGGACAAGTTGATAGGGTAGTTGATGGAAACATCAGTAACACTCAGCAGGCAGAGCTGACCGCTTTCCGCAGTGCCTTGCCACTTTCCTCTTTTGTTCATATAAATCAAATGTCATCCTAAACTTGTCTGATCACTGATTAATTTTTATCTGTTTAACTTTTGAAAGATAGACCTGAGGATTAAGTTATGAAATAGAACCTGAAAAGAGAGCATAATTGTATTAGATTCTGTAGATATATGGCTTCCATAGGAATAAGTTAAACTCAATATCTGTTAAAGAATAGTGAGAGGGATGTGGAGGCTGCCAGATTTATTCCCTTTTAAATAATACCAGTTGCCTGGCAGCCCTGCTGATCTATTTGGCTGCAGCAGTGTCTGAATCACACCAGAAACAAGCATGCAGCTAATCTTGTCAAATCTGAAAATGTCAGAAACACTTGATATGCTGCATGCTTGTTCAGGGTCTATGGCTGAAAGTATTCGAGGCAGAGGATTCGCAAGATAGCCAGGAAACTGCTATTACTTAAAAGGAAATAAATAAGTCCTTTAAGGAGAAAGCCATTCAGGTTTTGAGCTATATAATAAAGTGAATTGAATTAAGTATAACATAGCTGTGCACTTTGCAGCTAACTCCAGATCTGACAAATGATCTCCCTGACTGTAAAAAAAAAAAAAAAAAAAGCCAGCAATTTTGCCACATAACGTCCTGCAATTTCAGCCAGATTTCTAAAGAAACATCCTTCCGAATTTTGAGCTGTCACCGCCATTAGCTTTGTACTGATCGATGCAGTATAAGCTATTTAACAGTAGAAGGAGAATTAGAGATGTATTGAAAAGTGTCACCGTTATATAAACTGAGCAAATTCTGCATGAGTCTATGAACCAGCACAGGTACACTATTAACAAAAATCAAAAACCTACTAATCTCCCAGTGCGGGTGTGAGCCCATGTGTCTGCTTTTCAGCAACACTAGAATGCTAGGTGCCTTTCACACGGATGGCTGAACTGCATATTTGCTGAGTGTTAGTGGGCTCAGGCGTGGCCTGCACATTTTTGTTCCCGTGGACACAGCTTAAAGGGTACCAGTGGCTTTAAAAAAAAGTTTTGTTTTTTTTAACTTTAGTATGGGGAAGTTTTTGGATGGTCCAGAGACTTCCTGTTCTCCCTCCGCTCCTGAGCAGGGACCCTGTAAACAATATTCAACATTTATGTTGAAGATTGCTTGCAGCAGTGCTCCCTTCAGTGAATGAGCATGACCGGAGCACAGTTAAGCCTGCGCAGGCGCAAAGCTCAGTGGGGTCTTGTTTATACCCCCGAGGGAAGTGTGGCCACAAAGATGAAGAGGGTCTTGGCAGATCGGGGAAACAGCCATTTGGTGCTGCAGAAGCTCACCAGTTTTCGGTGCACATGAACCAAAACTGTTCACTAGTTGTCCTTCACTAGTCCACCTTTAGTAGATACTAATCACTACATACTGCAAACATCCCACATGACCTGCCATTCTGGAGATGCATCGGTCCAGTCACTTGGCTGTCCCAGTTTGGCAGTAGTGAGTTGCTCATATCAAAACTTAGGGCTGGTTCCCACTACAAGAGCTTTTCTAAGAGCTTTGTGATTTTAAAAGCTCTTGCTAATGTTATCTTATGTGTGTTCTCACTGGAGCAATGTGATTTAAAAAAAAAAATCCCCCATAGCATTGCATTAGCAAGAGCTTTTAAAATCTCCTAGCGTTTAAAAAAACTTTTGTAGTGTGAATCAGCCCTCAGGGCCTGAGCCCACTAACACAGTTGTGTCCGCTTTTCAGTTACACATCAATGTTAGGGCTTGTTCACACTACAATAGCTTTTATAAGTGCTTTGTGATTTTAAAAGCTCTTGCTAATGTTATCCTATTTGTGTGTTCTCACTGGAGTGATGTGATTTTGTAAAAATCCCCCATACCATTCCATTAGCAAGAGCTTTTAAAATCTCTAGCGCTTAACCTCCTGAGCGGTATGGACGAGCTCAGCTCGTCCATCACCGCCGGAGGCTGCCGCTCAGGCCCTGCTGGGCCGATTTGCTTCAAATAAAGTGCAGCACACGCAGCCGGCACTTTGCCAGCCGCGTGTGCTGCCTGATCGCCGCCGCTCTGCGGCGATCCGCCGCGAGCAGCGGCGAAAGAGGGTCCCCCCAGCCGCCTGAGCCCAGCGTAGCCGGAACAAAAAGTTCCGGCCAGCGCTAAGGGCTGGATCGGAGGCGGCTGACGTCAGGACGTCGGCTGACGTCCATGACGTCACTCCGCTCGTCGCTATGGCGACGATCTAAGCAAAACAAGGAAGGCCGCTCATTGCGGCCTTCCTTGTTTATTCTGGGCGCCGGAGGCGATCGGAAGAACGCCTCCGGAGCGCCCTCTAGTGGGCTTTCATGCAGCCAACTTTCAGTTGGCTGCATGAAATAGTTTTTTTTTAATTAAAAAAAAACCCTCCCGCAGCCTCCCTGGCGATCTCAATAGAACGCCGGGGAGGTTAAAGGATACCCGAGGTGACATGATGAGATAGGCATGTGTATGTACAGTGCCTAGCACACAAATAACGATGCTGTGTTCCTTTTTTTCTTTCTCTGCCTGAAAGAGTTAAATATCAGGTATGTAAGTGGCTGACTCGGTCCTGACTCAGACAGGAAGTGACTACAGTGTGACCTTCACTGATAAGAAATTCCAACTATAAAAACCCTTTCCTAGCAGAAAATGGCTTCTGAGGCAGGAAAGAGATAAACAGGTTCAATAGTTCATAGATTTTAACTCTGGCATACTTCAATGAAGGCGTCATTGTACAAAAACAATAAAACAGTTAAAACTTAAAAAGTAGATTTAAAAATTAAAACTGTGGAATATCTTAAAAAGTCATTTTTAGGAGGCGGAGGATAGATACAATTGTTTCTTTCATTAGTTTATTTTTGCTTTGGGTGTCCTTTAAAAAGCTCTCGTAGCATGAATCAGCCCTGGGCTCGTTTCCACTGTTGCGACGCGATTTCGCCGGCATTCCGTCGCTTGTAAAAACGCATGCGGATGCGTTTCCGCATGCGTATTTACCCGCGATTTCGCATGGCAGGGTGCCATGCGAAATTAACCATGACACTGCCAGGGCAAAATAACATTGAAAAAGGTGCGAAATCGCGGGTAAAAACGCATGTCACAAACGCATGCGTTTTTACTATTAAATACATTAGCGGCGATTCGCACGGATTCCCGACGCAGGCGAATTCTGTGGGTCCTGTCGTGCAGATTTGGCCCGCCGCCAAATCGCTCCCGCACGCCGCACATGTGGAAACAGCCCCGGCCACTTCAGTGTAACAAGCGAATCCGCATCTCGTCGCCGCATGCGGATTCGCTATGGTGGAAACGAGCAGATGCTGAAAAGTGGCCCTTAGCATTTTTTTCCTGCATCCAACATAATTCCTTCAAGAAGAGATGGTTCACTTGCTGGCTAATCTATTCCACACCTTGCCAGCTGTACAGCAATCTAGCATGGCAATATTTATTTTTATTTTGGATAGAAGGCTATTATTCTAACCCTTTCATGCAGAAGCTTATCACTGTAGTTCTTTTTTTCCTCCCCCTTTTCTCTGCTCAGCCAAACTTCCGGGTTAATATTAGTTTACAGATAGGGCTGATACCCTCTTGTATATGCAGCATAAAATCGATTAACTGTAAGTAAACATTGTTGTGTATCTCCTAGGAGACTCACACCGGACAGACAGCTGTTCTGTTTTTTTCCCTATAAGCAATCCTGGAGCTGTGCCTGGTAAGTAAGCCATGTCAGTGGTAACCACAGATCTCAGATGACCTCTCTGGGGGGACAATTGTGCTGCTGTTGCCACTGGTGGGTGCAATTGGTGGTTGAAATGTCTTTAGACAACCATGGCAGTTGATACATGGTGTAAAAAGGTCATTTGATTAACCACCGCAATAGTCTTTGTAAATGTCAAATTAACACTTATGAGGCAGGGATATCACTTGAGGGTATCGCAGGCCATTTTTCTGATTATGAAATCTCAAGAGATCACATAGAACCCCATTTGCAGGTCTCTTATAGAACAGTCTTTTTTGATGGTTTCTCCCTTTTTTTTAATTGATGTTCAGAGGTTCTGTGGCTTAAATAGCCTCTAGTGTCCATCTGCATATTGAATGCATTTTTCAGGCAATCTGTTGTTTTTACAGTGCACCTGTGTTTGCGTTATTCCAGCTATTTATAAAAAAAAAAAGCAGACTGCGTTTGGTATGCAGTTTCCTTAAAGAGAACCTGTACTGGGTAAAAATATTTAAAATATTGACTTTAACACAAACACAGGAAAAATGCAGCATGCTCTAGTGGGGAAAATCTAAGAGTACATTTGAATTCGGCGCCGGTAGACTTGGGCGCAGGATCCAGCTGTTAAATGGCTGGTCCTGCTTCTGCACAAGTCCGGGCCGAATTAATTACTATTCCCCCTCCAGGCCGCCATGGATAGTGGGGAAATGAAATAATTTGGCTTCCAGCAATTGCTGGAAGCCGAATTATTATGATTTTTAAGCAACCTCGGCTCCATCTTCTGACGGTACCGACGTTACTCACTGAGCGCCGCTATAGACTGAATCCCTTTATAGTCTATGGCGGCGCTGGCTGCGCCCAAATCTAGCAGCGCTAAAAAGCACGGCTCGGAAAATCTAATCACGTCAGTGGAAACGGGCACCGCAGTTTCAGTGATATAATTATGGTGCCCTTGTGAGTGGGGAAGCACTTGCAATCCCGACACCCTCTAAAGCAGGGGAGCCCATTGGGTAGATCGTGATCTACTGGTAGATTGCAAAGGACTTCTGGGTAGATCCCACACCGCCCACCTTAGTGACCTATGCGTCGTACTCAGCCTCATTGACTTTTTTGAGCTTAGTGAGACATGCGGTCTTAAAGTTTTGCACAGGCGTTTAGAGCGGGGGGTGCCCAATTAGGTAGAAGAGGACTTCTTGGTAGATCCCGACCCCACTACATTTTCCATTCTGTATATACAACTGTGCTCCTAAAATTGTGCATAGGTAGATCATTTTGACATGCTAACACAAGCCAAAAAAGTGTGGGCACCTCTGGTGTAGAGGATTATGATGTTGCAAGGTGGAGAGCCATACATTTAGAGGCATTATGTGATATTGCTAATTGCAGTTTTGCCAGACAATGAGAATGATGTTGTAAGCATGATATTGTTAATATTCAGTCAAACGCTGTCCTATTTAGCTTACTGAGTGGGACTCTGATATGTATCTAATTTACTGGTGGCTTGTGGTAATCACTGATGGACTGCTGTTGTGCATGTGCTGCAGTTGTGGCTTGTGGTCATCACTAATGGTCTGAAGACAAACAAAGCAATTCCGCACTTGTCCAAACTGGTTCCACTTTTATTTGCGACGCATCCAGCATCACATAAAAGCTGACATGGTTCGGGCGGTCGCCCCTAAATCATAGCTAACATTAAAACACTGAAACACAACATATATATATCCCCGCCTAAACAGGAAGGGTCACAAGGGGCCCTCCCATGTACAGCCCATGTTAGCAACAGGGAGAGCCCTCCCCTATACACATAGGCAGAGGTGGCCTTAGAGTATGCGGGGCCTGGGGCGAGTTTAGGCCATATACCTTATCACCATGTTCATGGGCTTGTCTGCCTTTAATGCAGTATTCCTTATTATTATTGTTTGAAAACAATTATGTCAGGTAAAGGCCACTAAGCCAGCCAATATAAAAACAAACCATTTGCATGGTGGTTTTTTAAGTGCGGGGGTGGGGGAGCTCATGCTTCAATTAATTTGGAAATTCTAAGGTTCACTTTTCACAAAAATTATTGTTGTAGTAACTTTTGTCTTGCAAAATTCAGTCAATTCAGCAATCATGAGGCCCCCAACAAGACAAATTCAGCAATCATGAGGCCCCCAACAAGACAAATTCAGCAATCATGAGGCCCCCAACAAGACAAATTCAGCAATCATGAGGCCCCCAACAAGAAAAATGCAGCGATCTTGAGGCCCCCAACAAATCATGAGGCCCCCAACAAGACAAATTCAGCAGTCATGAGGCACATAAATAGACAGCATTTCACATAAATAGGCAAAATGCCCCCTTAATATGGTAGACACCTCTCACCTGGCAGCAGTTCCCCAAAATACACTCAATCTGACAGCAGTGGTTCCCCAAAAATAGGTAGCCCCAGGTCTATAGGTGTCCCCAGAATAGGTGGCCAGCGGTATCGATGTCCCCAGAACAGGAAGCCAGGGGTAGAGATGTCCCGAGAACAGGTAGCCAGGGGTATATGTGCCCAGTATATGTAGTCAGGGGTGTATGTCCCCAGTATATGTAGCCACAGGTATATGTGCCCAGTATATGTAGCCACAGGTATATGTGCCCAGTATATGTAGCCACAGGTATATGTGCCCAGTATATGTAGCCAGCGGTATATGTGCCCAGTATATGTAGCCAGCGGTATATGTGCCCAGTATATGTAGCCAGCGGTATATGTGCCCAGTATATGTAGTCAGGGGTATATGTGCCTAGTATATGTAGGCAGGGGTATATGTGCCCATTATATGTAGCCAGGGGTATATGTGCCCAGTATATGTAGCCAGGGGTATATGTGCCCAGTATATGTAGCCAGGGGTATATGTGCCCAGTATATGTAGCCAGGGGTATATGTGCCCAGTATATGTAGCCAGGGGTATATGTCCCCAGTATATGTAGCCAGGGGTATATGTCCCAGTATATGTAGCCAGGGGTATATGTGCCCAGTATATATATGTAGCCAGGGGTATATGTCCCAGTATATGTAGCCAGGGGTATATGTCCCAGTATATGTGCCCAGTATATGTAGCCAGGGGTATATGTGCCCAGTATATGTAGTCAGGGATATATGTGCCCAGTATATGTAGGCAGTGGTATATGTGCCCAGTATATGTAGGTAGGGGTATATGTCCCAGAATAGGTAGCCAGGTGTGCCCCCAGCAGGAGGGGAGCAGCGCAGAGAAGAGGGAGAGCTGTGAGCAGCGGTGGGGAAGGGGGCCATCTCTACCCCCTTCCCTCACCTTAGGGCTCTCCCTCCCTCGCTCGCTCTCCCCTCCAAACTAATGTGCGGTGGCTGGCAGGCGGCGGGCGGGACTTACCTTCCGTCTCAATGCAGTGCCGGCGCGGGATGGATTAGCCGCTACTCTGGTCTGGTCCAGACCAGAGCAGCGGCACCAGAACTTCCGGCGCTGGCGCGAGACGGAAGGTAAGTTCCGCCCACTGCCATCCACCCGCACATTAGTTCGGAGGGGAGAGCGAGCGAAGGAGGGAGAGCCCTAAGGTGAGGGAAGGAGGGAGGGGGATGGCCCCCTTCCCCACCGCTGCTCACAGCTCTCACTCTTCTCTTCTCTGCTCTCCTCCAGCTGGCCGCACGGGCACAAGGCCGGGGGGGCGGTCAAATGGCAGCAGCGCGGGGCCTGTTCAAGCGCGGGGCCTGGGGCGATCGGCCCAGTTGCCCCCCCCCCCCCCCAAAGGCCGGCTCTGCACATAGGGATGTCAGTATTTCAGATCCCTATGTGATCTGCATGTGCTGCAGTTGTGGCTTGTGGTCATCACTAATGGACTGTTGCTGTGCATGTGCAGCAGTCGTTGCTTGCATCTGTTGGTGGATTCTACCCGGTGGATCATTTTCAATTCGTAGCTTTCGAAGTAGCTAAAAAAGCGTGGGCACCTCTGCTCTAGTCTAGATACTCGACCAAGAACATCTTGAATGACCATCTCGTTTGAGTGTCATCTAGCCTGTGTACCCAGCTTAGGCATCCACTTTTTTTGCCTACCCATTCCTTGTTTGACACAAATGGGAAACATCTGGGCACTGTGCTCACCAAGCTAGCAGGCAGCATATTTATAACTGTGGCTGAAGTTGAATTTAAGTTGTAATAAACGTCAGATTCTCTTAACATTCTTGCCAGCTTCCTGTTTACTTTCCTATTAAGCTCTGTTTGCTGCCAATGACAGCAGTGAGCCCGGAGCAAGGTGACTGCAAGCACTGGGGATGCATCACTGGTTACGAAATTCATTTGAAAATGGAATATTGGTATTAAAATGACATTTCTTCTAAGCATTGTCTCCTGCTGTGCACAGATGCTTCTTGTCAGGTATAGATTTAATGACACAAGTGACAGCTGGACTGATGGAAGAATCTACATACATAATCACAGTACCGAGGAGCTTCCAGCACTTTCTGCTTATTGCTGTCTTAACTTCTTACAGGGGAATACATGAATGACCATATTGTCTTCAAATTGCCCCAAATGCGTTTAGTCTGCTACATGTTAACATGGCTCTTGTTCTTTGAGTGAAGGAGTAACGAGATGAAACATGAATTGCACACAAAAAAACGTTTTTCTTCTCTGCAGACCCCTCTGGTCTTGCCTTACATAAACTCTGACAGATTCTGATGTTTTAAAGCTTTAAGGCCCCATTCACACTTGCAAAACGCTAGGGCTTTTGCTTCCATTTTGCTCTGGTGATTTTTGGCGATTAACGCAAAAAAATCGCAATTCACACTTGGCGATTTTCGCGATCGCACTTATCGCTTCTATAGCACTAAACGGGATTGTCGGGATATCGCCTGAAAATGGTGCAGGATACAAATGTGCATTTGGCGGTTTGCCTTAATCGCCGGCGATTAACGCAAATCGCCCAAGTGAGAATGGGCCCATAGGGTATTATGGCACTAGCGCTTTAAAAAGCGCTAGCGGTTGAGCATTTTGCCGAAATCACCAGCAAAATGCTCAGATGTGAACAGGGCAAAAGTCTCTATATGTTAGACTACCAAGAAACAGTATTCTGGAGCTAACGAGCTTCCGTAGCCTCCTGCGGCAGAAAAGAGGTCCGAGACAGTGCTGGAATTAGGGGACCTGGAGAGGAACAGGAAGGCTCTATAGGACCCAGTGCTTTCCCTCTCCATAGGTGAGTATCTGTTTTCTTTAATTTTAAATTGGTTTCAGGCTCACATTAAAGGACAACTGTAGGGAGGCTGCCATGTTTTTTTTTCCCCTTTGTGCAATACCAGTTGCCTGGCTGTCCTGCTGATCCTCTGCCTCTAATACTTTTAGCCATAGACCCTGAACAAGCATGCAGCAGATCAGGGGTTTCCGACATTAATGCCAGATCTGACAAGATTAGCTGCATGCTTGTTTCTGGTGTTGTTCAGAAACTACTGCATCTAAATGGATCAGCAGAGCTGCCAGGCAACTGGGATTGCTTAAGGGGGAATAAATGTGGCAGCCTCTATATACCTCTCTCTCGCTACAGTTGTCCTTTAAGCGTGGCCGTTAAAATGAATGGACGGCGTTTGTACCAGTTTTTACTGCTGTTTGCACAAACATTGCGTTTTTTTAATCCTGATTTTTTTTTTTTGCGTTCTCCGTCTGATGCTTAGGTGATCTTGAAAGCAA
Organism: Hyperolius riggenbachi; assembly: GCF_040937935.1. Classification (NCBI taxonomy): domain Eukaryota; kingdom Metazoa; phylum Chordata; class Amphibia; order Anura; family Hyperoliidae; genus Hyperolius; species Hyperolius riggenbachi. The sequence goes on from NC_090652.1 coordinate 250,843,357, forward strand.
CATGTAGCTTCCAGAATCTTTTTCATGCTACCCCCAAGGGGGAGGATGAAAAACGCAGCCGAAAGCCACTTGATGATTTTCTGCAAGCCTGCAGAAAAGCATTTAGATGGAACTCCCATGTGAACCGGCCCTCACCCTACCTGCTGGAAGGTAGTCAGGTCAGCCAATATTTTCCCTGTGTGTTCAGAGCAGATAACCAAATCCTGCCCAGCTCTTCTGTGTGTTGCTGCAAGATTAACACTTTGTGGCTGGCACTACAGCTCCACAGTCTTCTTCCAGCTTTCCATGCTCATTGTGTAAACTGAAAAAAAAGGGGGGGGTTAAATAAGAACACTATAAAAATGGCTTCTTATTTGGAAGCAAGGCAGGGTGATGAACGGTACACATTTTTACATAAGCTTTGGGATGGGTGCGGTGTTATGTTAACCACCTGAGCGGTCTGGACGAGCTGAGCTCGTCCAACACCGCCGGAGGTCGCCGCTCAGGCCCTGCTGGGCCGATTTTAATCAAATAAAAAGCAGCACACGCAGCCGGCACTTTGCCAGCCGCGTGTGCTGCCTGATCGCCGCCGCTCTGCGGCGATTCGCCGCGAGCAGCGGCGAAAGAGGGCCCCCCTAGCCGCCTGAGCCCTGCGCAGCCGGAACAAAAAGTTCCGGCCAGCGCTAAGGGCTGGATCGGAGGCGGCTGACGTCAGGACGTCGGCTGACGTCGATGACGTCACTCCGCTCGTCGCTATGGCGACGATATAAGCAAAACAAGGAAGGCCGCTCATTGCGGCCTTCCTTGTTTATTCTGGGCGCCGGAGGCGATCGGAAGATCGCCTCCGGAGCGCCCTCTAGTGGGCTTTCATGCAGCCAACTTTCAGTTGGCTGCATGAAATAGTTTTTTTTTTTATTTGAAAAAAACCCTCCCGCAGCCACCCTGGCGATTTAATCAGAACGCCAGGGTGGTTAAAGTTGTGGTGTTTGCACAGCCTGGGAGTCATGAAAATTACTTCTTGTTAAATCTGTTTTTATTGGTATTTTACAGGAGTCAAATAAAATGGAACAATACTACACATTGTGGTTGAACTTGTGTCCTACAGGAAAATTATACCCATACAAATGTCAAATAAAGGAATGTAAACTAGGCATTGGCAGGAGGGAAAACTTGGCATTGGCAGGAGGGAAGGCTCTGGATGCCATAGAGCTCTCCTGGTCCTCTCTACATGCCTTCATTTCACTGATGTCCCCATTGAAATTATTTGACACCCCCAAGTCCTTCCAAAGACTTGCAGATCCTTATAGCGAGTGCTTCCGAAACCTGCCAAGGAGCCCCAAAGCATGTCAATTAAACAGGGACAGCAGTGGAACGAGGAAAGGCTCTATGGGATCGAGAACTTCCCTGTACATCAATCAGTATCTAACCTGAAATAGTGTTTCCTCACTTACAGGACAATTGAAGCGAAAGGGATATGGAGTCTGTCATATTTATTTCCTTTTAACCAATACCAGTTGCTTGGCTATCCTGCGGATCCTCTGCCTCTAATACTTTTAGCCATAGAACCTGAACAAGCATATGCAGCAGATCAGGTGTTTCTGACTTTGTCAGATCTGACAAGATTAGCCACATGCTCATTTCTGGTGTTATTCATACACTACTGCAGCTAAATAGATCAGCAGTGCTGCCAGGCAACTGGTATTGTTTAAAAGGAAATAAATATGGCAGCCTCCATATTCTTCTCGCTTCAGTTGTCCTTTTGAGGCCTCTTTTCCATGAGCAGCTGAGGGTGGTGAATTCACAGTCTGTCAGCTGCTGCTGGGAATTTTCTGGCACTCGACATAGGCACCCCCTCCATGTAGTTGCATCTTGAGTATGGTGGTTGTCGTGCTCAGATGTAGTGTTCGCTGCTGGGTAAAGCCGCCTCATTCCAAACATGACACGTGCGGTGTTACCAAATGCTGCCATTTGGCTGCATGCAATTGTGGCCGGCAGCTGGGTGGCTGAACTGCTCGACAAATGAGCAGTTCAGCCGTCCCTGGAAAAGGGGCCTAAAGGTTTGCTTCAACTAACAAACATCAGCATAACAGAAGAGAAGATGGCAGCCGAATGTGAGTCAGTAGAAAATTCTAAGTTCTGGATAACGTGTAAAAGGTTCAGATCTTCACCAGTTCATGTTTTGTACATTACAAAGCTCTACTACACAAGATCAAATAAGGGCGCCATGGGGGGGGGGGGGAGTTATTAGTTGCCCACCAGGGGGGGGGGGAGTTATTAGGGGGGATTTATTAGTTGCCCACCAGGGGGGGAGTTATTAGTTGCCCAGCAGGGGGGGGGGGAGTTATTAATTGCCCACCGGGGGGAGTTATTAGTTGCCCAGGTGGGGGTTATTAGTAGTTGCCCGGTGGTGGTGGGGGGGATATTAGTTTCCTGCCTGGGGGGTGGAGGGGGGACTAGTTGCCTCCAAGGAACAGTTCTGTGTGAGAGTAGGGAGAGGTTAGGTCATAGTGAAATCTATGCAAATATTGCTGATCGTTCTCTATAGCAATTTAGTAGAATACGGGTAAATTTACCGATAATAATCTCCCACTATTTTCTGTGCCCATAACCGGTTTTCCCCCTCTTTTTGCTTTATGCCGCACCTAAATTAGTGTGCAGCGTTTTGAAATGTACGCCTTCTACACAGTCTTAAGCCACACACGCTAAAACTGGAGTCCATATAGTACCGCTTTTTAAGTACTAACATAGTTATAGCACATGTATTTGTAAAAATAGCCATTGCAGTGTGTAGGAATTTAGTCTCCAGGACTAATGTTGTGCCTGCCTGAGTGGATCACCCAGGTGTGAGAATTTATTCTGAAATGGCTTTAAAAGACTGTGAAGCCTAAACACAAAAAAATCTAATGTGAAATAGCTACTGATGGCATTCCCAGCTGCAGAAGTATGTGCCTACAGGATAAAAGTATAGATGGAAGATAAAGATAGGCCAGCTTGGGATGTATGCCCAGGTCGGTTTGTTCTGGGAAACTGATGCCTCTCTTAATAACTGTTCCTCATTGTTTTACAGAATATGCTGCTGCTGGATCGCTATATGACTACATTAATAGTAATAGGAGTGAAGATATGGATATGGAACATATCATGGCCTGGGCCACAGATGTAGCAAAAGGTAAGAGATGGCATTTATATAATTGTGTGTGTGTGTATGCAACTTATTGGCCTTTTTTTCTTAACAGCGCTAGTTGACCCTCACTGATTCTTAATTGTTAGTGAAGGTGATTAGAAAAGTTTCACAATTGATGCAGCTGTTCCAGAAAAAAATCCCTTTGGTCACATGACCCAGAGATCTGTGCTGAAAGTTTTGAGCTGCCAGGAGGGTGGGAGGTTCTTCCCCAGCATAGACATCACCTGACTGTGTTTACATCCTCCCTCTCTAGTGCAAACTAGAGACAACATTTCCTGCACTCTCACCATTCAGCAATTTATATATGACCACAAGTGCTAGGAGGGGGGGTGATCATGTAATTCAACATTGCAAGTAAAGTTGCCCCTCTGCACACCTCTGTGTTTTAGTTGACAATCATCACATCACGAAATGGGGACTTGTATACACACACTCATACTGCAGAGCTAAAATCTGCACAGCGGAAACTCTCTAATGGCTATAAGGATCTGCAATAAAAATATCTGATTTTCCTGTTTATTCGACCAAATTCATTGAATCGAAAAGAATACTTTTTTTTGATCAAGAAAAATGAATAATTATCCCATGTTTTCCATAAAAATCCAATCGGACATGTTGGAAAAATCGCTATATTCGATCTAACGGAATAATCAGTACAATTTTTTAATTTTTTCGATTAGATAATTTTGTTTTTGTATGGGCACCATAAGACAGGAACTGTAAGCACATTTCTGTGGGCAGCATCAGCTTTGAGTTTACAGGGAATGACTGGTGTTATGGAGGCTGGCATATTTCCTTTCAAACAATAATAGTTGCCTGGCAGTCCTGCTGATCTGTTTGGCTGCATTAGTGTCTGAATCACACACCTGAACCAAACATGTGGCTAATCTTGTCAGACTTACTGCATATGAGATACTACTGCAGCCAAATAGATCAGCAGGATGCCAGACAACTGGTATTGCTAAAAGGACACCTAAGCTAATAAAAAAAAAAAAAGCCATTTTAACTTACCTGGGGCTTTTATCAGCCCCCTGCAGCCTCCCTGTGCCAACCGATCCTCCGGTTACCAGCAGCGACCCACTTTTGTTTCCTGCGACTCAACGAGTTGATGGTCGCTGTGTCTGCGCGGCCCTGGCCCTGCGTGTACTCGATCGTGCTCCCGTTGCCGGGAACATCCTGCGCATATGCAGTATGAGAGAATTTTGTACTGCGCAGGACGCTCCTGACTCATAGAGTGCGATTGAGCACGTGCACAGTCTGCAGTAGCCATCCACCCGCTGAGTCGCCGGAAATGGAACCATGTTGCTGCGGGGAGTGGAGGATCTGTTTGTCACGGCACGGGCACTAGGAGGCTGCAGGGGGTCGGTAGAAGCCCAAGGCAAGTTAAACTTTTTTTTTTTTTTTATTGCGGTAGGTTTCCTTTAAAGGGAAATCAATATGGCAGCTTCCATATCCCTCTCACTTCAGGTCAGCCATACTATCTCAGAAAAAAGTAGATAAATACTTGCTCTACTTACATAACATATGTATTGCGTTGTCCACAGTTTGATTTTAGTGATTTTTCTACAGTAAAAAAAAAGAGAAAATCCTTTTTAGCATTTGCCATTTTAGGCTACTTTCCCACCAGGACGTTGCGTTTTAGGGGACGTTATGGTCGCATAACGTCCCCCTAACTCAACACCTGGTGGTGTTGGATGTGGACGTCAGAGCGAGCCGCCTTGTGCAGCTCACTCTGGCGTCCGTGATGTGTACTCTTGGACGCATGTGGCATCACGTGGTCCCACCAGCCAATCGCCGCACAGAGCGGCCGCTCCAGGAAGTAAACACTGCACATGTCACAAAGTGCAGTGAATATTAATTAGCCATGTGCCTGGCCACTCTCCTCTCCTCCCCAACATTACTGAGCATGTGCAGACAGTCTAACGCGGCTTAGCCGCATATAAAAAGTACTGCATGCAGTACGTTGTCACGACGTCTTGCGTTACAATGTAACGCAACGTGGGCACTGTGAACAGCCCATTGATTTTTCATTACTGTGCGGTGGGCTGCGTTACAGGCTGCTCTAACGTGCGCCTGTAACGTCCCACTGTGAAAGCAGCCTAAAGGAGGACCAGAGACGAAGCACCCTCATGTATTTTACCATATAAATCAGTGGGAACAGGACAGTAAACACCTCAGCTCTTTGTTTTATTCTTCTCTGCTAAATATGCCTGTTTATCAGCTCTGATAAGAATCCCCCACTGAGCATTGTCTGGATTTTCCCAGGAATCATTATAGCTGAGTCTGTCTTCTCTGGTGTCTTTTCAAGCCCAAGTCTGCCCCCTTCTGGCTCTGCTATAATCACTCGGCTATAATCATGCCGGGCAAAGCCAGACTGAATGCTGGGGGATTCTTATCAGAGCTGATAACAGGCATATTTAGCAGATAAGAATGAAACAAAGAGCGGAGTAGGTGTTTACTGTCATGTTCCCATTGATTTGTATGGTAAAATGCATGAGGGTGCTTCGTCTCTGGTTCTCTTTAAGTGGGGCTATTTTGAAGCCAATCCTGATGTCATTTCCTCCCTTACTCTCCTCTGCCTGATTGTGTAGGCATTTTTCCGCATTCCACTGTAGAAATTGCATTGTCTCAGCATGAGAAATGCTAGCCAATCAGAGAGGAACAGAGGTGGCGTTATGGAAAACAGGAGGGAAAGAGGCTTCAGCCAATCAGGCTGCATTAGTTAAGTCTGAGCGGAAGTAGAGATGCAAAAAAGGACAACCCAGCATGCCCTGTAACTTCCTTTTTGCGTGTACCAAATAAGAGTCAGGTGAACTGGGGAATGATCATTTATCAACAAGAAAAGTAAAAGTGGTTTAAACTATTTGATTGCCTGGCTAGCATCCGTATTACTTGTTTACCGGATAAAAATAAATATGATTTTTGATTTTATGCCCAACAGTTACTCTTTAAGAGAAAATAAAGGAAATTGTTCTACCATGTGCTGCTAAGTCTTCTTCCTCCACTGAACACTGCCATGCTGCTTGGCTGTAGCTGAGCGACATGTCTAATGCTCCTGTTGCCCTTCACTATCTCTAAAGGTGACAGTTATTGTGCGTGCATGCACCTTTACTTCCTATTACCGGAAAACCTGTGAGGATGCGCCCCAACCCTCTGATTAGGAATGATAGCACAACACCCAAAAATGTTCACCCTCAGTATAAGTAGGTAGCCAGCCAGGTACAGGTGCTCCCTGTATAGGGTAGTCAGGTATAGTCGCCTCCAGTATAGGTAGCCAGTACAGCTGTTCTGTCACAGCATGCGGCCGGTCGCTCTGATATGAGGTCTGCAGTGTAGCGGCGGTATGAAAGAGAATAGGGACTTTAGAGGAAGCGGCCGCCAAGAAGGTAATATGATCGGCGACCGCTGGTACTGTGGGAGGGAGGCGGGGGAGATGCTGTTCCTGCGCCCCATGCTGTCTGATGCAAATGCAATACTTGGCCTCATGGGCGGGACGGCACTGCATGGCAGCCATCTTAAAAGAGGAAGTATCACTACCGCTCTCACTATGGCAGTGGAAGAGAGAAGAGCTTTTGAGTGATTGACTTAAAGACAGAGATCCTTAAAGTGTACCTGAGACAAAGGGGACTAAAAGCTTTATACATACCTGGGGCTTCCTCCAGCCCCCTCCGTGCAGAGTGCTCTAACTCCGGTGTCTAAATCCTCCTAGATGCTCAGTTAGCAGCCCCGTAGTCCACAGCAAGTCGGGGCCAGTCAGCCAAGCACGCTACCCTGGCTGGGAGCCTTCTGTGCCTAGGCAGCAGTACTTGGCGGGTGCAGAACGCTCCTGGCGACGGGAGCAGGGCGGGCACGCGGCCTGATCGCACATGTGCAGTGCGTTCGACTGGCAGCAGAGAACGGGGCTGCTTCCGGAGCATCTAGGAGGATGTAGATGCTGTCGTGGGAGCAATCTGCGGGGAGGGGGCTGGAGGAAGACACGGGTATGTATAAAGCTTTTAGTCCCCTTCGTCTCAGGGTCTCTTTAAGGTGCATAAGGGGAGGGATGGGTATGAGAGTTTCCGTCTACACGTTATGTTTATTTAATGTCCACAGTTCTGCTTTATCTCTGCTGTGACTGTTTGGTTCCTCAGAGTCATTAAAGCTCACACAATGTGGTTGGTTGAAGGCAATCTAGTGACACATTCTCTCTGGTCAGCCACTACCATTTAAAATGCACCCAAAATGCACCTACTTGACCACCTTCCCTTTTTCATCACCGCCTGAATTGAGAGAGAGGCCTCCTGTCTTCTCTGCACTTTTTACACTTTACCCTTTTTCTGGTTTTATGGATTGCATGTCTAGCTGGGACATCTAAGGGAATGTGATCAGGCTTGCTGTAAAACCATGTTAGATTACTGACATTGTTATAGGCATAAATGGGCAGAAGCCAGGTTGCCTCTGCTCACAGGATCATACATGTCTGGTCGGCTGAGCTGAGCATACCTATTCTGTAAATAATTTGATCAAGAGTCAGGTCTGTAGCCCAATATACAGCTGCAATTTTGTTTGCCTAAAGGCACAACGCAACTTTTCCTGCAATTTTAGCGATGTTGCTCAATGTGCTATCGTTTTTTATGACGTGGGTATCATGATTTTATGACGTGGGTATGTGTCTGCGCGATTATGCAAAAGAGCTTTTGCGATGCGCAGCCATTACAACGGCTTCAGCGGAATTGATCTTTAAGACCCCCAACGACTCGTGCGTAAAGCACCGCGATCATGTGACCTATCATTCACGCCCCTCGTGTGCCGTTGCGTGTTCCCAAGGTAGGAAATAGATCATGGAACAGTCACGGGTCACGTTGCTGTCGGCTCCCCGATCCATCTCCTGGTGGGTATGTAGCTTTAGTCTAGGTTCACAGTGGGACGTTGCTTTGTGTTCCCTGTAAAGCAAGAACGCAAAACAATGGAATTTAAACGTTGTACTGGGCGTTATCTGGCCATTGATTTTTATACAGTGAAACATAGTCAATAAAAGTATGCTTCACTGTCAACGCACACGTTAAAGAGAACCCGAGGTGGGTTTCTGACATCAATATTAGGACACAGAGGCACATTCTGCAAACAATGCCCAGCCTATGTGTCCTTAGTGTGCCCCCCAGTCTCCCCCCGTGCTCTGCTGTCCCCCATTATAAAAACTGCTATACTAGGGACACGCAGATAGTTGCTAGCCGGCTGTTTACCTTACGGCTGCCACTCACCACCGCTCCCCCACCTCCTCTATTGCGTGACTCCCCGCCTCTGTCCCTTCCCTCCCCGCCTCTGTAAGCCAATTGGAGGAAGCTTACGGAGGCGGGGAGGGGAGCGGCTGTGAGTGGCAGCCATAAGGTAAACAGACGACTAGGGACAATCTGTGTGTCGCTAGTGGTTTTTATAATGGGGGACTGCAGAGAATGTGGGCATTGTTTGCAGAATGTGCCTCGCTGTCCTAATATTGATGTCAGAAACCCACCTCGGGTTCTCTTTAACGCACTGCATGCAGTGCATTGTGATGCCACACTGTGAATGTTGCATAGGTTGTGCATTGCAGTGTGGACGGTCATTATGCTGTACAGTAATGCACCACTGAGAATGTAGCCTAAAATGATTATGATCCTTTCAGGAGAGCAATCATCCTATACACACGCTGCTCAGAACTCCAAGCAGCCCTAATGCCTTATGTATGTACTGTAGGGGGGTGAGCAGGGGGGAGCTACTTCTGAAAACAATAATAGTGCCTTGACATGATTTTCTAGCATTCCCAGTACTCCTGTATGGGCACTGGACAGGCACTAAAACTATCACAAATCCTCCAGGCTATAATGACTTAAAGAACAAACGACACCCATGCTAACCTAGAAATAAAAAACACATATATAAGTAGATAAATACTAGTTTTTCTTACATAACATATGTATTGTGCTATCCACATAATGATTCCTGTGAATTCTATAAAGGAAAAGCAAAAAATCCTATTCTGGGCAGTGGCCATCTTGCTAAGCTAATGCTGACATCATATCCTTCCTGACTCTTGCCCCCCCCCCCCCTTTTTCTTGCACATTGGACCTGAACTCATAACTTCTTCTCTGATCTAAAAGACACAACAGCATAACCTTTACAGAATTTTTTTTGTGTTTCAGCTGATACAAATTCTGAAATAAATCTGCACTGTTTCTACTTCCTGCTTTCATGGAAGCAGACGTGTTGTTAATATCCTGTGCTTTAAAATGAGCTCATCTGCCTTGGCAGTCAGGTGACACAGGGGAGAGATCAAATTACAACTTGTGATTAGACACAGATGAGGAGGAATTAGACAGCCTAAACTCTCTAAATACACGCAGGGTACATTTCTGTTTTCCTTCTGTCCTGTGGAAGAGTTCAGGTCCACTTTAGAGGAAATGGTGTTTAGCTTACAATAAGTCATACTTTTTGTACACATTGGTTAATTTAGAATTTGCACTGTATTCAGAGAGGCCATGGTTTTGGAATCCTTTTTGTTTGGGCTGATTTTATTTCCACACTTGAAAGTAGTTGAGCAGCTCCTGGATTTGTAGCCTTGCTTAAAGGGAACCTTAACTGATAGGGATATGGATGTTTCCTTTTAAACCATACCAGTTAGTTGGTAGTCATGCTGATCTCTTTGGCTGCAGTAGTGGCTGATAGGGCTGATCGGAACAGCTGAATTCCGATTTCGTCGAAATTTCGTGTACCGCATGCGAAAACAGAGTTTCGTGTTCCGAATTTTCGTGTTCCGAGTGCATTTCTATTGAATTAAATAGTGTTAACTTCTGCGGTTAATTGTAAAGCCCCCTTACATGCTATCATCACCAAATTTGGCATGTATGTTAAGCAGATGAGTGGGAACATGGTAAAACAAACATTTTGTGAAAAGAGCTTATAGTTTTTGAGCAAATCGATTTCAAAGTTTCATAAGAAAAATGTTTTTTAAACTGTGTAAAATGACACTGCTGCAGAACAGGTTACTGCATTCCGAGTTCTGTATACATATTGTATACATTTCATGAAAACAGACAGCGTGGGGTCCCCCTCCCAAGCCTCCTTAACCCCTTGTCCCCCATGCAGGCTGGGATAGCCAGAATGCAGAGTCCCGGCCACGTGGGGCTTCGCACCCTGAGCTATACCAGCCCGCATGGTCCATGGTATCGGGGGACTCGGGAGGAGAGGGGCGGCAAACCTCCCCCTCTCCCCCAGAGCCCTTGTCCAATCCATGGACAAGGGGCTCTTCCCCACCTCCGGTGCCCCAGGAGGAGGTGGGGGCCGCCGACGTCCTGGGGGGTTCATGGTGCCATCCGGGGTTCCCCTTTAACAAGCGGACCCCGGAAGCCGCCCCCTCCCCAGGAGAAATGAGTATAGGGGTACACGGTACCCCTTACCCATTTCAGCAGAGTTAAAAAAAGAAATAAAAACACGACAACGAAAAAAGTCCTTTATTGTTCTAAATTAACCAGGGATACTTACCTTGCAATAATCCCACACCAGTATCCTTAGGAGTGGTCCCACGCCAGTATCCTCTTATGACATCCCACCTCCCTCCCACACTGACGAACTCCCACCACTGAATGGTCACAGTCAGCCTCTGCATCTGTATAGCAGAGGCTGAAAACACGAAAATGTTGTCTTTAAAACAAGAAATTTCGTCAAACAGTGATGCAATCAAAATGGCCACTGGGAAATCCCCGACCGCTGGAGGCCACACTAGAGTGGCGAAACCAGTGATTTTTCACATAGATGGTGGGTCCAGGTGACCAGAGCAGGAGGTGCCCTAATCCCCTGGACCCACCCATTCATGTGAAATTACGCGTATTCTGACACTCTGAGGTGGCCTCCGGGGAACGGGGATTCCCCAGCAGCCATTTTGTTTATGACACTGTTTGCCGAAAATTCTTGTTTTAGCAAACAATTTTCATGTTTCTAGCTTATGCAATACAGATTGCAGAGGCTGTCTAAAGCCATTCATCCCCAGGAGTTCTGCAGGATCGTCAGGTGCGCGGGATCTCCTAAGAGGATAGAGGGGGGCACCGCACAGTGCAGAAAGGTGGGAAAGTGGGCACAGAGCGGCGGGGAGGGGGGGGGAGCCTCCCCTCCCTCACCTAGGGTCCCCCTTCCGTGCTCCCCCTCCAAAATTGCAGCCAGCAGCGGCAGCGAGCGGGAATCACTTACCAAGAGAAGAGCTCTGTGTGCCGCTGCTGGTCTGGTCTCCTGCATTGCATTGTCCAATTATGCTCTCACAGGAAGTACTGCGCAAGCGTGATTGGACAGTGTCAGTGCAGAATACCAGACCAGCGGCACACAGAGCTATCGCTCTCGGTAAGCCGTTCCGCTGGCTGGCTGGAATTCTGGAGGTGGGGGGGGAGTGCGCAAGGGGGGGCCCTAGGTGAGGGAGGGGAGGCTTCCCCCCCCTCCCCGCCGCTCTGTGCCCACTTTCCCACCTTCCTGCGCTGTGCCCCCCTCTATGCTCTTAGGAGGTCCCGCGCACCTGCCGATCCTGCAGAACTCCTGGGGATGAATGGCTGTAGACAGCCTCTGCAATCTGTATTGCATAAACTAGAAACACGAAAATTGTTTGCTAAAACAAGAATTTTCGGCAAACAGTGTCATAAACAAAATGGCTGCTGGGAAATCCCCGTTCCCCGGAGGCCACCTCAGAGTGTCAGAATACGCGTTATTTCACATGAATGGGTGGGTCCAGGGGATTAGGGCACCTCCTGCTCTGGTCACCTGGACCCACCATCTATGTGAAAAATCACTGGTTTCGCCACTCTAGTGTGGCCTCCAGCGGTCGGGGATTTCCCATTTCTTGTTTTAAAGGCAACATTTTCGTGTTCTCAGCCTGTGCTATACAGATGCAGAGGCTGACTGTGACCATTCAGTGGTGGGAGTTCGTCAGTATGGGAGGGTGGTGAGATGTCCTAAGAGGATACTGGCGTGGGACCACTCCTGAGGTTACTGGCGTGAGATTATCCCAAGGTAAGTATCCCTGGTTAATTTAGAACAATAAAGGACTTTTTTCGTTGTTATGTTTTTATTTCTTTTTTTAACTCTGCTGAAATGGGTAAGGGGTACCGTGTACCCCTATACTCATTTCTTCTGGGGAGGGGGCGGCTTCTGGGGTCCGCTTGTTAAAGGGGAACCCCGGATGGCACCATGAACCCCCCAGGACGTCGGCGGCCCCCACCTCCTCCTGGGGCACCGGAGGTGGGGAAGAGCCCCTTGTCCATGGATTGGACAAGGGCTCTGGGGGAGAGGGGGAGGTTTGCCGCCCCTCTCCTCCAGAGCCCCCCCCCCCATACCATGGACCATGCGGGCTGGTATAGCTCAGGGTGCGAAGCCCCACGTGGCCGGGACTCCGCATTCTGGCTATCCCAGCCTGCATGGGGGACAAGGGGTTAAGGAGGCTTGGGAGGGGGGACCCCACGCTGTCTGTTTTCATGAAATGTATACAATATGTATACAGAACTCGTAATGCAGTAACCTGTACTGCAGCAGTGTCATTTTACACAGTTTAAAAATAATTTTTCCTATGAAACTTTAAAATCGTTTATTTCAAAAACTATAAGGTCTTTTCACAAATTTTTTTTTTACCATGTTCCTACTCATCTGCTTAATATACATGCCAAATTTGGTGATGATAGCATGTAAGGGGGCTTCACAATTCACCACGGAATTTAGCACAATTGACTTCAATGTAAACACGAATTCGGTACTCGGAATTGCAGAATTTTCGAGTTTTGAGTGCTTACTCGGAACTGCCAAATTCCGATGGCAAACTCGAAATTCGGAATCCGAGAGCTCAGCCCTAGTGGCTGAATCACACACCTGAAACAAGCATGCAGCTAATCCAGTCTGACTTCAGTCAGAGCACCTGATCTGCATGCTTCTTCAGGGGCTGTGGCTAAAAGTATTAGAGACACAGGATCAGCAGGAGAGTCAGGCAACTGGTATTATTTTAAAAGGAAAATCTATAGCCTTCTCAGCGTAGGTTCCCTTTAATGACAATCAGCCTTTTGCATGACCTTAACCTGTGTTTGGCTTTCTCTAAAATAAACATATGAAAGGCTTGTTCCTTCTCTGTTTCCTGGAGAAAGTGTGCGGTGTATAAATTATTTTCTATTGTTGCCGTGAAGACTCTGCACAATGTAGTTTCCATCCGGTACATAGATGGGATAACACTATGTACAGAGCAGGATTATCCCCCAGGCAACTTACAAAAATGAACACAAGGGGGCCCACATCTAGTACCTTGCTCCATTACATCTTAAACCATCTCTATGTACACTGTTTATATGCTAGATCTATCATTTAGGAGATTGGTGTTATACCTTGAAGCATTTATCTGCTTTAATTACTTGGATAACTAAAATATATTAGTTATACATCATTAATGTTACCCTCCTTGAAGTGAGCAGTGATTTTGAACACCTCCACAGTCCCATCACCCTCACATCATATATTTGCTCCTCTATACTTCCATGCCCATTCCAAACCAGTGCATACTGATGTTTTAAAGTGGACCTGAACTCTTGCACAGAATAGAAGGAAAACCTAAAGAAATACACCCTGTATGTATTTAGAGAGTTTAGCCAGTCTAATCCCCCTCATTTGTGTCCAATCACAAATTGTAATTTGGTCTCTCTCCTGTGTCCGCTGACGGCTCAACAAAAGTTGTTTGAAACATCTGATTTCGATGTATGGTGTATTGGCTGACAGGTAAAAAATTGTACCTAAATGACGACGAGCGACCAATATCGGGCATTTTGCCAGATACATCTGGTGGATTGACTCAGATGTTAGGCAGATATAGTGCAATTGGCCACGTGTGTACAGTGTTCTTCTACTAGGCCAGGAGGGGCTTGTCAGATGGGAAGCTCCAGCGTGTCACGTCCTATCAGAACAGCGGCATGTAAGTCTTCCATCAGGTCCAACAATATAGGATCACTATGATTGGTGTAAACTGATTTAAATTGATTGGCTGCTGTTAACCATGTCTAGTTTACATACCAATGTGCGATTGTATCGTAATTGTGACTTCCAGCAAAGCTTTATAAAGAGGCATGCAGCCTTGAAACGTTGCGTTAACTGCTGGAATGCTTTGATATAATAAGAGCAGAAGAATTTAACAGATGGCGCCGGCTTCATCTCTTTTACTTTGCTGATTGATCCAGAGTGCTGCTGGACTACTAGCCAGGCACATCATTACCTGTCTGTACAGTGTTCTTCTACAGAATGTGCACATGTTGTGCATAATAACCACTTTCTCTAGTCTTCCTCACTGGTAAAATAGTTTCCACAACATTGGTTGTTTTCAGCGACTTTTGTTGGTCGTGTGTAAAGACCTTTTTAGCCAATCTTATATCTGCAACCTGTGCATTTCATCTGATCAGTGTTGTTTCTTTGTTCTACTCCTGGATGGAACCAGGGCTGTGGAGCTAGGTACCTGGAGTTAGTCAGTGGTTTCATTAACGGAGGAGTTGGATGATTTTTGTACCCTCTCCATATCCCTGAACAGGTTGTGGAGTTGGAGTCGGAGCAATTTCGGGTACTCTGAGTCAGTGGTTTCAAAACTGAAGATTTGGAGTTCGAGTCGGATGGCTTTTGTACCAACTCCATAGCTCTCTATGACACACCATTTGCGTTATAAGCCAAACGTGGGGCTGCAGTGGAGCACTGAAAGCACAGAGGGAGCAGGCAGAGCTATGAGGAAGCGGACGGAGCAGCTGGGCGCTGCGATACATGCATGGATTGCAGTTGCTGATTGGGTCAATTATGGTATGATTAAAGGCCCATGCACATGCTTGATTAAAGTCAGCTGAGGAGGCTGGTAATCTGGAGTTTGTATATCAGCCTCCGACGTCAACCAGGCAGATCAATTTGGCAGAGTGACGGCCAATAGCTTTGTTCTCCCCACTTAGCTGCTGTACTGTTGGCCCTCTTCATTGCAACAGAACACGTTGTTGGCCGGCAGGGTAACACGTCTGTGTGGTCTCTGCTTAGCGATGATGCCCAAGGCATTGGGTACAATCCCGTTGGGCAACATCCATTCAGCATCTGAATGGGCGTTTAGTCGACATGAGAATGGTTGCTCCTCACAATAACACCACTCCTTATCCTTTAGGGCCTTTTTACACCAAAAATCATTAGCAATTGTAATGTTCCAACAATTTTTTTCATGTTTACATTTGTGATTTTCGTTCTGGGAACAAAAATTGCAGTGCAAATGCTTTTGTGATTGCAATGCTGCAGTGCATAAGCTCCCATAGGGAGAAACTGCACTAGTGCTTTGCATATGTCTCGATTGGCAAGTGCAGTGGATTCGCCATGGAATCGCCTGCAGTGTGAAACAGCCCTTGAAGAGGAACTCCAGTGAAAATAATGTAATAAAAAGTGCCTTATTTTTACAATAATTATGTATAAATGATTTAGTCAGTGTTTACCCATTGTAAAATCTTTCCTCTCCTTGATTTACATTCTGACATTTACCACATGGTGACATTTTTACTGCTGGCAGGTGATGTCCGTGGAAGGAGATGATGCTTGCTTTTTTGGCAGTTGGAAACACCTGTTATTTCCCTCAATGCAACAAAGCTCTCACAGTGTGATGTCAGAACCATGGTCCTGACATCACACTGTAGGCGTGGTTTCACCACAATATCAGCCATACAGAGCCCCCTGATGATCTATTTGAGAAAAGGTAAAGATTTCTCATGGGAAAGGGGATATCGGCTACTGATTGGGATGAATTTCAATTCTTGGTTTTAGTTTCTCTTTAAGCCTCTTTCAGGTGGACGGCTGAACTGTGCACTTGTCGGGCCATGAGTATTTGTAATGACATGCATGTCATCGTTTGACACACAGTGACGCTACCCAGTGGCAAAGAACGGGACCTGTTGCATCTGAGCACTGTACTCAGATGTAACTGCAAGAAGAGTTGCCTATAGTGATGTACATGTGGATATACAGGAGCAGCTGACACTGCCTTCATCCCTCCGTGTGAATGAGACCTAACC
The DNA here is from genome assembly GCF_040937935.1 of Hyperolius riggenbachi. NCBI lineage: Eukaryota > Metazoa > Chordata > Amphibia > Anura > Hyperoliidae > Hyperolius > Hyperolius riggenbachi. Next base: position 250,859,563 of record NC_090652.1, read on the forward strand.
GTTAAACACCTTATTAAATACTTTATGCACCACTGTTCTCTGCTTTTTGACACTGTGTGGCCAAACTGTGCAGTCTTCTTGCAGGAGAGGCTTGGCTGAGCTGCTGTTCACTACTACTACCAATTAGAATGTGGTTAGGGTGTGCGGCTGGTATGCCACTTTAACTCTTCTGCAATAGGCGTTTAAAAAGGAAGGGTGGCATGGTCAGTAGAGAGAGAAAAGAGTTTGGACAACAAATTGTGCATACATATGTGTGTACATGCTAATAATTTTTAGTTGATGTAAATCTTGGGTTAGATTTATGCATATGGATGCAGTTTTTCTGCAGTCACCAATAGCTAAAGTAATCCACCACCTAGCTGCAAAAATGTCCATCATACAGTAAACACATTTTGTATTGACTCCAAATGATAAGCATCTCGTTGACTATCTCTGGTTTGCACTGGCTCTGTTCCATGAGTCAGGTGATTATCAGATGTTGAATCCTATACAGTATACTAAAGTCTAGACTCAGCCAACCGAAGTATTTTGTCCACGAACACATTAACTGTAATGTACAGGAGCAATTCTTGTGTTGCTGCCATTTACTGTCGTCATTCTCCATTATTACACATGAAACGGGCATTCACAATAAACCTTCATCATCATGTAATTTTCAGCTGTCAGTACACTGATATCAAAATACATTTCTTACTATTAAAGGTAACGTTCTATATATTTCTTTATATGTAGACAATTCTGTGGTTAATATTGCCATGTTTTTTCTTTGTATGACCAGGAATGCATTATTTACATATGGAGGCCCCAATACGCGTAATACACCGAGATCTCAAGTCTAGAAATGGTAAAGTATATTTTATTTGTTGTGTTAATACTTCTGTTACACTGAGCAGTAGGGGTTTAGTGATGGGATAATGAGAAATTCTATCATCTTCGAAGCATTGTAGGTCTAGGCAGCCAACCTGACCCTGAGCTACAGGAAAAGCTAAATCTGCTTTGTTATTTAGGGTTGCTGCATGTTGCAGAACACCATTGCCCTTTGTAACACTATAGAATGGTCAATCTATCCATAACTCGTGTTTTATTTCTTGTAGTTGTTAATGTATTCAGAATTCTGATGCCTTGTACACATGCTAGATGATTCACAGCTGGTTGGGCCGCCTCTGCTGACAATCTATTGTGTGTATGGTGGTCCCTGATGTGTTGCAGAGAGATCCGGACTGGCCCGTCTTCCCAGCTGAGCGCAGGCCAACCCTATTTTCTTGCTCACTCTGCCTGCACTGTAACACTCTGTCGAACACTGCACTGTCTTCCTTCCACCCCCCACCAAAGCAACAGAACAGGTTGGTTGCCTCTAGGGGGTGCATTGCTGCATAACTCAGCTCTGAACTGGCCCGCAAGAGATTGAGTCCCAGACCCTGCAGGCAACAGGAATTGTACATGTGTTTAAGTCTGGTACACACATCCAATTTTAGTTGGCCAATTTTACCACTTTAGTGTAGTATGAGAGCTTCCCTACGCAATCTGTTAATTGTATTGAAAAATTGTTGGATGTCACATTACATGGAGGTGGTAAAATTGGTCAGCTATTGACCAATCAAGATTGGATGGGTTTACCAGGCTCTAGGGATGAGAGTGCTGTGGCTGAGCTCCCAGGTCTACATATGAGCCCTGGCAATTTGCTGGAGATTCTACTCTCACTGCAGTTTTTAAATACCCGTTAATAATGAACTTCTCAACGTTTAGTGAAATGTTCTTCTCTGCCCTATAATAAGCAATTCCTTATGCACAATTTCCTCCCCGTTTTTCTCTCTACCCTAATCATTCACGAACGTGCAGTTTCTCCTGATTGTGGCATCTCCCTTACTCACTGTATCCTGTACTATCTATCCCTATTATAAGCTTGGATGGCCCATTGAAGAGGGCTGTAAATTTATATAGAGCGAGAACTGGGTCTCCACCTGGATAAGTTGCTTTTACTTTGTCATTTCAGACAGTACCTTAATCAAATGTACTTAATGAAGGTCTTGGGGACGAAACGTTGTGTATGCTTTTGCTGTGATATGATATAAAGTAAAACCAACTTATCCAGGTGGAGACCTGGTTCGCTCTTTATATAATTTACAGCCCTCTTCAATTCCACTGTACGTGCTCATAAATGTAGAAATAATGAAAATGAAGAACCTTGCAAATATCAAGCACCTCCTCTCCCCAGAAGATCTGCCAACCTTAGTCCATGCCTTCATTACATCCCGACTGGACTATTGTTATACGCTCTACACCGGCTTTCCAAAAACGGACTTGTACTGCCTACAGCTGATATAGAATACTGCTGCCAGACTGTTAAGTCACTGCCACATAACACCAGTCCTACACTCCCTTCACTGGCTACCTATAAAATGGAGGGTCCTATTTAAGATGGAAAAAGCCTGGTCTGATGAATCCTTTTTTCTTTTGCATGAAAATACCTTAGATCTAAATAACCCCCCCCCCCCCTTCCAAAAACACACACCTGCACCCACATTTGTGCTATGTGGGAGGGTATAGCTTACCACACATAGCATGAATTTGGTATGACGGGCCAAAGCTTTGTGAGACAACTTTTTAATTTTACCTATTTAACTTTTCTAAATATGCAATTCATATGTATCAGTTAGTTACTGTATTATTATTATTACTAATAATATAATATTTTTTTATTATTTTTTATTATTATTTGTCTGTTGCATTTACAAAGTATCTTGTGTTCTTCTTTTTAGTTGTAATAACCATAGATGGAATATTGAAGGTAAGTGTGGTCTCATTGTATCTGTAATCTGAACAAGGCAAATGATGTTGATTAGTGTAAATTATAAGCATTGACTATGGAAATGAACTATTATAATTGAAAAATCCTTTTGTGTAGCTGTGCTTGCTGCAGCTGTTTACTTATACAGGCACAAGTCCTCTTGAGTGCATCATCAAAAGGTGTGGTCTTAAAATCGCTCATCACCACTTACGTCTCATGAACAGCAAAGCCACACCTCCTCATGTAGTCTCGTGGTTTCGGGTGTAATAAAGAGATTCTGTGGAAATGTAATCAGACATTTAATTTTTCTTCCTACTTTGCGTGCCACACAATCACACCTGTCTGACCCACCCATCATCTGAATCCAGAGAAGATAGAACGTTAGTTGCATTGCAGTTCCAAGCATATTTCGCCTCTGAAGCCAGTTTTTTGACTAGCACTTTGTTTATGCTGATTCCTATCAGAATTTGCATTGCTGAGTTTTGAGTTTTTATTTTTTAAAGAAACTCTAACAAAATTTTCAGCCTTATTTCTTCTATCCTATAAGTTCCTATACATGTTCTAATGTGGTCTGTATTACAGCAGCCTTTCCTAGTTGCACAGTGGCTGTATTATCTCTGTTATATAATCTAATCTTCTTTCCTCTGATGGCTTTGTCGGGCGCAGGCAGGAATTTGCTGCTCTGCTTGTAATAGGATAGAAGCTATACACACCCTCTCCACGCCCCCTGCAGGCTCTGTATGAGTCACAGATTGAGCTCCTCTCAGCCTATCACATGGCATGTCTTTTGTTTGTAAACCCTGCTTAAAACTGGCGATTACAAGCCAGGATTGCAGCAGGGAGTGTCAGAAACAGCACAGAGGGGCCCAGGAGAACATAATGAATAGAATGGTATGCTTTTTATTATAAGAATTTTTGGAGTACAGATTCTCTTGAAGCTTTATCTACTATTTTGTGAATTGCCCTTTGACATTATTTTTGAATCTAAGACTTCTATTTATCTTATCTAGATTTGTGATTTTGGTGCCTCAAGGTTCCATTCCCATACAACTCATATGTCCCTTGTAGGGACTTTTCCATGGATGGCACCCGAGGTTATTCAAAGTCTTCCTGTTTCCGAAACCTGTGACACATACTCATATGGCGTGGTAAGTCCTTTTTCTGATTTTGCTTGAAAGTCAAACCAATATTGAACTAGAGCAGACAAATCCATGCAGTCTCTGCACCCTGACAGAAGTTACATGGACCCTTGCACAGATTAACTTTTCTACTGAGTTTCCTCCTAAGACAGTGCTGTCCAACTGGCGGCTGGCGAGCCGCACCCGGCCCGTCAGACCTCCTTTCTGCAGCACGCCAGAATTTGTCTGTCTTGTGTCTCTTTCTCATCTAACTTTTTTTTCACCTTTTTGTTTTTTTTCCCGAGTCCTCCATTTGGAGGACAGTAAAAGCCGGGGAAGAGGGTGGAGCAAGTGGCGCCGAAGTTCCGTCTTCCCCTCCTTTCAGAAGACATATGTGCCGACTGATGTGGGAGGGAAGGGGCAAAGCAAATGGCGCGGAAGTTCCATCCTCCCCTCCTTTCAGAGGACTTGTGTGCCGACTGGTGTGGGAGGGAAGGGGCAGAGCAAATAGCACCCAAGCTCCGTCCTCCCCTCCTTTCAGGAGATATGTCTGAATGGTATGGGAGGGAAGAGGCAGAGCAAATGGCACTGAAGTGTTGTCCTCCCTTCAGAGGAGGCATGTGCTGATTGGTGTGCGAAAGAAGGGGCGGTGCTGCAGCATGCTACAGAGCCACAAGCTGGATCATACAGGTTAGACAGGCACTCCCCTCAGTTTGCAAGGTGCTCGTAGACCAGGGGGATTGATGACAGGGGTCACCTGATACTGCCATCTTGATGGTGATTGGTTAAAGGGGGTCATCTGCTGTCAGATGTGTGCAAAGGTGCACCTAATGCTGCTGTCTGGGGTGGAGGTTATATGGAGGGAGGGAGGTATTTTTATGAAGGATGATGCTGCCCTGTGTTTTATTTTTTTTGGGGGAGGGGGTTTAAATTGGGGGCAATGCAGCTTAATATGTTTTCTTTAGGGTTATATTGGGGGAAATACTGCCAAGTTATGGATATTTTAGGGAGTAATTCTGCCAAATTGTCAGTATTTGGGGAGGAAACACTGCTAAATTATGTCAATTTTGAAGAGAAATTATGCTTATGTTTTTTTGGGAGAAAATTCTGCTAAATTATATGTATTTTGGGGGCGAAACACTGCCAAATTCAGTGTATTTTATGGGGAAATGCTGCTAAATTATATGCATTATTGGGGGAAACTATGCTAAATCTGTATTTTTTTTTCTGAAATCACTGCTAAATGTTGTGTAGTTTTGTAAATGCTGCTAAATTAGGTGTATTTAGGAGCCAAATGCTGCTAAGTTATATATTTTTGGGGGGGAAACCGCTGCCAAATCATGTGTTTTTTTTGCTGAAGAAATGAGCAAGTCCATTGTGTTATCAGTTTTGATCTGCATGTTTTATCCTATTTGTACCGCGAAAACATAATTGTGGCCTGCCCTCCACCATGTCTCAAAAAAATGTGGCCCTCCGGGTCCATGAAGTTGGACAGCACTGTCCTAAGAGATACATTTTCATCTTCTCTAAGAAGAGCTTGTTAGTTAAGACATAGGTCAAAGTAAATATCGTGAATAATTCACTACATTCTGCTATGTCACTTGAGTTCCTCTTTAAAAAAAATTGATATACTTAAAGTACAGTGACCAGATTTCTCTGGGTCCAACCTGGGACGGAAAGGGAGGGGGGGTGTTTGCGGTGAAAAATGGGCGCGGGGAATGGGGGGCGGGGCCATGACATTGTATGGGCGGAGCGTAACCGTAACCCCAAAGCAGCAAATATAGCCAACTAGGACCATTAAATAATAAATGCAGCAACTGTTACCCTAGACACCAGAAAATAAACGCAATGTGGGCAACATTTCAGCAGAAAACGCAATTTGGGACACATTTCAGCAGAAATGGAGCGGGGCTGCGGGCTATGCAGTTGCACGGCGTCTATTAGACGCTGCATGCCAGTTCATGCAATGGTACGATGGCCAGTGTCCCGAGGCCACCGTTCCAGTGACAGTGTTCCGAGGCAGTTAAAAGCGGGACATTTCCCGGGACCTCATGCAGCCTGGGACAGGGGACCCTGAATCCGGTACCTGTCCCAGGTAAAGCGGGACGTATGGTCAGCGTACTTAAAGAGAACCTAACACAAAGAATTGAATGTGGGCATTAACCTCCTTGGCGGTAATCCCGAGCTGAGCTCGGGGTATGCCGCCGGAGGTCGCCGCTCAGGCCCTGCTGGGCCGATTTTCATTCTGAAAAAAGCAGCACACGCAGCCGGCACTTTGCCAGCCGCGTGTGCTGCCCGATCGCCCGATGCAGCGGCGAAAGAGGGTCCCCCCAGCCGCCCGAGCCCAGCGCAGCCGGAACAAACAGTTCCGGCCGGCGCTAGGGGCTGGATCGGGCGGCTCTGACGTCAGGACGTCGACTGACGTCCATGACGTCACTCCGCTCGTCGCCATGGCGACGAGGAAAGCGAAACAAGATAGGCCGCTCATTGCGGCCTATCTTGTTACTTTCGATTGCCGGAGGCGATCGAAAGTACGCTTCCGGAGCGCCCTCTAGTGGGCTTTCATGCAACCAACTTTCAGTTGGCTGCATGAAATATTTTTTTTTTAATTTAAAAAAAACCCTCCCGCAGCCTCCCTGGCAAAATAAATAAACCGCCAGGGAGGTTAAACACCAAGTGAACACCTGACTTATATGGCTTTGCAAATTTGGCCTTATTGGCTATTCATGAGGCAATGCTCATGCAAATATGCATTTGCTTTCACATGCCAAACTATGCAGGGTCAAAAACCAACACCGCAAAGCGGTTGCCCTGCGGGAATTAGTTCATGCTTCATTAGCACTATCCAGGAGCGCCACGGGGAGGCTTCCCAATGCCCCCATACAACTGGGGGGCCACGGGGCCCCAAGCTCTCACTGCCTGGAGACCACAGCGGCACCCCGAAGGAGGAGGCTGGGGGGCGCCCCCCCCAACCGTGGCCAACGCCGGGGAGGGCCGTCCGCACCCGCCTCCTAAATTAAAAATAGGCACTTACCTTAACGTCCATTGCGTTCTGCTGCTGAGCATGACTTGGGTGCAACACATAAGGAGTGACGCACGGGTCACTCCAAGCTTGTAGAGCTTGGGGTTGGCTCACACGCAGCACTCCAAGGCGGGGGGGGGGGGGGGGGGTAGGGGAGGACGAGCGCAGACAGCTCACTCCAGGGCTCACATCACCTAGAAAAAGCCATCCACCACCCGCTTCCAAAAAGAGAACCTAAACATGCTGATCTCTTTGGCTGCAGTAGTGGCTGAATCACACACCCGAAACGTGTTTGTATGCGTTGCGTGGCTGATCCCATTCACTGAAAGTGAATGGGACAGCCGCGCGGTTTGGGAAAAAATGCGTGCAGCATTCATTCCCGGACCGCACAAGTCCGGAACGCATGCAGTGTGAACATCACAGTGCAGTCTATGCACTGTCTGATGCCGTGCGTGTCTGCTTCCTGCACGCGTTTCCGAAACGCGGATGGGAATGCGTGCAGTGCGAATGAGGCCTTAGAGACACAGGATCAGCAGGAGAGTCAGGCAACTGGTATTATTTTAAAAGGAAAAATACATATCCTTCTCAGTTTAGGTTCCCTTTAAGTAATTGAGGACAGATTCCTTAAAATGTGTCATCTAAATCACCTGACTAGAGATAATGAGTTGGTTGATAGGTGCCGCCTACAGAGGGAGGGTGGGGTCAGCTCCGTTTACAACTTAGGTTTTCAACATTTATTTTTTTTTTTTTTTTTTATAACTTGCCTAGATTTGTACTTGAGTTAAATGTTAACATACTGTAATATCCTTGGGGCACTATTTGGTTGGCTCTTTGATTTTTTTTTTCTTTAGTTTCCCCAAAGCAATGTGAACAATTAGCTAAATTACATTGTAGAATAGAAAAGTTAACAATATTTGCTTCGTGTTTTCTTGTCTCGGATATAAATGGATATGGCTTTGTGTTTTAACATGCTATACTCTCAGCTTTATGGAACACTAGTGGCCTAAGCCCATTTAAAAACAGGCTATGCCCGTTCCTAATGCGCCGCACACCTATCGTGCGTGCGCACACACACGCTTGCCCCTCCCTCCTGGCCCCGTCCTCCGGCTCTTGGCGGTGTCTCTGCGTCTTTTCTCTGCACATGCGCAGTGCTTAAAAGCACTGACGGACGGATGTAGTGACACGGATTTTATAGTATAGGATGTGCACTAAACATTGATTTAGTATTTATGTACTATTTTGTCCTCATCATGAAGTACAAATGTAATTGGCCTGTAGATTTAGAAGATGGAGCCAAGGCAAGTCTTATGACCACTGTTCTCTTCATAAGCACTTTAGCTGTCTTCGTATTGATATAATGATGTTGTGATGTGACATTTTTTTATGATAATGGCCAGTTGTCCTCTTTTCAGGTTGGACATATACCGGTAATTGAAATGAATTTTCTTAGCGGATATAAAGCATTGCAAATGACTCTCTCACTGCTCTAAAGGCAACTACTAAAAGACAAAGTTCTGCACGTCATTAAAATAATTCCCTATTTTTAATGGTGTCATGAAAAATAAGTCTGAGCTACGTATCTTAAGTGTTCCAATTTGGGAAAATTCACAGTAATGGGTTCTGAATAATTACTAAATATCTGAAATGAAAAATGGTAGATGCCATCTTGTTTATAAAGAAGGAAGATCATTAAACATTCTTACGTTTTATTTTTGTTGGGGGAGGGGGAGTTGCGTTATCACAAATGTAATTGATTATTAAAACTTGCTTGAACCGGTTTAATGATTGCTGCTGTAGCAAATAGCAGCAATCATTCACTTATAAAGGTGTTTGTTTTTTGTTTGTTTTTTTAAGTTTAAAAAGAGTACCAAATAATGTCGACAGCAGCTTGTCGGTAGCCTAATACAGGAAGATGCGTTCTTTGCCAGAAAGAAACTCCTGCATTATACCCCATCTGGCAATAAGAACACCCGTTCCATTCTTCTTGCTTGCTCTCTCCCTGCTTCTCTCTTGCCCTCGCTCGCTTCTCTGTGCTCTCTGGTGAGAAGCCAAATCAGAGATGCTGCAGCATCGTGACCCTGGAAATACTTCTGGGGACATGGCCATTTATTTTAAAGGATTACTGTAAGGGGGAAAATGAGTTAAACTTACCTGGGGTTCTAACGTCCTGTGCTCATGCAGTCACTCACCGATGCTCCGTTTCCTGCCTTCAGTTCACTTCCAGAATTTCCAACTTTAAAGTTGGAAAACCACTGCGCCTGAGCAGCCGCATTCTCACTCCCACTAATGTCACTGGGAGCGTACTACGCAGGTGCAGACCGTACTGGATCTGCACCGTACACTCCCAGTGACGTCAGGGGGAACAAGGACGCGGCTGCACAGGCGCAGTGGTTTTCCGACTTTTAAGTCAGAAGTTCCGGAAGTGGTCTGCTGGTAGGGACCGGATCATTGGTGAGTGGCTGCGTGGGCACAGGTCGTCTACAACCCCCAACCCCCTACAATAGTCCTTTAACAAAACTACTGAAGAAAAAGAAGCAGGAATTAAGTGGTAGCCCCTCAGATCAGGTAGTTTTCTTTATACAGTAGTCTGAGAGTTCTCATTAACCACTTCCTAGCCTATGAACCCTGTGTGTCACCCGTACTTGGCCTTAAGATGTGTGCACACCTCAGATTAGATCGTTCTGGGCCCCAGTGCTGTCCAGATGTATTGCATCTCTACAGTATCAGGGGCCCCTGATACTAGGATAATGGTCCACTACATATCCAATGAGTAATAAATTAAAGCAAAACTCCAGAGAGGGAAAATGTCAGATGATTTCCTATGGAGAGAGAAGGCTCTGGATACTATTGAGGCTTTCCTGTCCACTCTTGGTCCCCTCATTCCAGCGATGTCACACCTGTTGCAGCTATTTGACCAACTGGTCAAATACATCTTTATGATCCGTCAGAATGCTTCAGGAGCTCCTGTCCCTGAGTGCTCCCAAAGATAGCAAAGAACAATTGGAGGCCTTAAAGCAAGGCATATACCCCAAGCAACAAATGCATGCATTATGACTGTGAAGTGCAATGTAGACTGGGCTTAGACTTTAACACAAAGCCGGCATGCAGCGAGTTCGAATAATTAGTTACAAAGCAGTACTGTGAACAGGCCCATAGAATTGTATAGGCAGTGAGTTGACATGCAGACTTATTCTGCAACACAACTGACCACTGTGAACAGGGCTCAATGCTTGGCCACAGCCTGTGTTTTATCACACATCTCTTCAGATTACAGTGATGACAGAATGAGTCACACAAGCCCTTCTATCTATCATACCTTCCAGAAAAGTGGATAATAGAAGACTGTCCATTTAGTATGGCAAATGGTGCCTACAGGCATGCAGGTAGTGCTGGATTTTCTTGTTAGAAAACCCAGCAGGCTTTGAAAACTGGATAACATGGCAGTTTACTGATTCAAATTTATATATATTTTTTTAAGTTAAAAAAAATAATTTTTTTTCTTAGGTAATCAAAAAACATTTGTTTTTTTGTTTTTTATTTTACGTAGAATTGACTATAAAATAGCATTTTTTCCCCTTTTTAAAACTAAATTGACTGCAAGTCTTTAGCATAAAAAAAATTATAGCAGCAAATGTGCATGGTTTATAAAATTAGAAATATTCTCATGCAAACCATTAAATCTTGCTGTAAACTGAAAAAAATAGCTCTTAAATATTACATTCATACTGTTTTTTTTCCAGGTGTTGTGGGAAATGTTAACAAGGGAGGTTCCATTTAAAGGACTGGAAGGATTGCAAGTGGCTTGGCTCGTGGTAGAAAAAAACGAGGTAAGGCTACTTTTTATGCTCAGATACAGTTGATAGATATGAGAACAGTATTGGGGGTTTGCAAAAGACTTTTTCATCTTCTTCAAATTGAAAGTAAGTTCAACGCTTATGGAAAGATTACCAGTAGGAGCTAACACAAAGGGTCAAACTAATGTTATTCCTCATGAATGGACCCTTTACATCTAATTGTTGAGTCTTCACATCATGATGCCGTAGATCAAAAATCGTAGAACTACTGTACTAGTTTCTCTGCCTCAATAGGGTAACCTGGGGGTTTGTTCTTCGTGATGAAAGGAGCCATTGCGTCCAAGGTAGGGGACCGTTTATCTCCATCTCCCGTGATTTTGGGCATCTTTTTACTGGCCAGGAGTTGATATTTCAGTGAAAGACCTTCAGATACTTCAACTTAACTCGCCCAGCAGGAGACGTTGTACTACAAGAAGCTGTCACTGTAGATGAGAGTTTCAAAAATAAAAGAAGAAAAAAAAATAAAGAAAATTACAGTTTAGCCTCCCGCAGGATGTTCGACTCCACATTAAAGATATGTTCATAACACGTATTGGCAGGGCTGTGGCTGAGCTTTATGGTTCCTCCTCAAAGCTTTTGCCATTGTATAATGTCCAGGGCAAAGTAAATACTTCCAATACCGGGTAACTAGCTCAGAATCACTCTGGCTTTTTAACATTTTTACATGTTTACAAATATTTTTGTACAGATATTAGGATTTCTTTTTGTTTAAAATATCGGTTTATATTTATCTGGCGTGTTTGTAGCACAAAGGAAGGTAACCTGATCAAAATGGCGGTTTAAATGGAGAAGCCATTTTGATCTCCTCTGTTGTTGTAGCACACGGGATGGGCTGCTAGGTCACCCTTTGTTGACTATGATTTAGTGTGAGCTTCAGTAGCAAAGGATATTTAAAGGCCCAAGAAACCTTGAAATATTTGTCGGCACATTGAAAAGACCTTTGATTAAAATCTTCAAATTGTACCAGTTCCAAAACTGAATGTAGTAAGTGATCAGATAATGGTGGCAATGCTAGTTTGATATATTGCTTCAGACAGCTGAACTTCCCTCCAGTAACTCCATTGAAAGACACTGCAGTCATCCTCTTCTCAGTTAAAAAATGGCTAGGAACATAAAACGAAAGCTCACACTGTGCTACAAAGTAAATGTTACATGTTCAATGAAATACCTGTAGTCTGGTTTATATATGGTTACCGCTATGTTTGTAGCTATATTTAGCTGTTAGTTTTGACATTCTAAAACCTGTCCAACAAAAATAAATCTAAATTTAATTTGCAGATTATAGAAAGCATCTGAAACCAACCTGTCCTATATTAGTTGGGCCCAACAACAAACTTCTTAGAGACCTTGTCCTGGCTGTCCTATACATTTGCTTGAAATTCTTATTTTTAGAAAACATTTCTGCATTTGTTATTTTAACACTGTATGGTCAACTCATTTTTTTTATGTTAACAGTCCCTTCTATTTACCTGCTCTATATAATATCTAGGCCAAGCACCATTTTACTACAAGGAACAGATCCTTTTTTTAAAAAAAAAATCTGCTTAGTGATGCTAGTAGACCTGACTCATCTTTGCATGGGGTTACAGGAATTGTTTGATGAAATATATATATAATATATTTCTTCTTCTTATTATTATTATTATAGTGTTTGTATGTGTTAAGCTGGTTATTTGTTATGTTAAAGGGCATATGAAGGGTTACATTTATAGCTGTAAAGGAGGGTTGAAATCCGATCATGGATTAGGTCCAGATAACAGATCAGTGCAACTGTTAAAGAATTGAAGAATAAAAACCCGTACCAAACAGTAAACATAACAGATAAGGCAGATGTAAGTGTCATAACACATTAAAAAATGAGACATCAAGCACACCTAAAAATTATATTGTAGTGCCATCCGTGAAATAAGCTAAAGCCTGGAAGGAAACTTGACAGAGTATCAGTCTTGCAATACCGTGGGAGGCCACAGGACACACACAAATTATTACTACCAGATTCTTCTATGAATTTGTATTTGTCCAGTTCATAGGATATTTGTTTAACGAAGCATAAGTGGACCCCAACCACTTCCCCCAGACCTTATCAAATGTAAGGAGACATCCACTGTCCTTGAAAACTACCTTCATCATGGAAACCACTTTATTAGTCTTCTACCAAACGTGGGATGTTGCAGGGAGGAAAAGGGGGGGGGACATTTATCCAGTGAAGTGCAATAAGTTTCCTAACCAACAATAAAGATTCTCTAAGAAAAATCCTTTGGTGGTGAGAGAAGGCTTCCTTATCCAAAATGCCAAATAAACAAATCAAAGGATGGAAATCTATGGGAATCTCAATCAGTTAGGACAATCGGTTTATGACTGCGGATAAAGTAAAGCTAGGTAATTCTGTTATTCACTGCAACAGACAATTGGTTATGAGAGTCCAAGGTATCACCCAATCTTCATCCGAAAGGTCTGGAATCAAATGAGACCACCATAAGAGACGGGGCAACTTTGGCATAAATAATGAGTATACAACACAGAACTAAAATTTTCAGGGCCTTGGGAGTGTAGAATTCATAGTGAAGGGTAATTTAAAAAATGTCAAATAACCTTCTGATCTCTGAGCCTTCAGTTCAAGTTGTAGGTATTTATGGACTAGGTTTAAGGGTTCATTTAAGGGTTGAGAATTGATTAAAGGTTAACTTTAGGCTATGGGCTGAGGTTTAACATACTTGGGTCATGAGACTTGGTTAAGATCACTCTATTTGCTAGTATTACTTTTCTAAATGTGACTAGACCATATACTAGAATGTATAACAGGTGCCAATGTAGTATAAAAACGTTTAAAAAGAGGAGATAGTGGTGGACTTACCTCCTCCAAGAAGACTCCAAAAATTGTTGGTTTATAGTAAACAATTTATTCACATTACTCCAAATGTGCAGAGCGTTTCACAGGTTTAATCCCGCTTCATCAGGCAGTAACAATATAGTAATAGCATATAGGGTCAGTAGAAGAACCAAGCGCCTCTGTCTATATCCAGTCCATAACAAAATAACTGATGGAGCTTCCAGTAATTTCCTTGTGACATAGCATAACATTAGTGTCTTGTGTATTTCAGAGGTTGACCATTCCAAGCTCCTGTCCAAGAAGTTTTGCAGAATTGATGCGCCTGTGTTGGGAGGCTGAACCAAAGGTAATGTGTGACGCTTCTCTCCTCTCATTAGCACTAAACAATCGTTTGACTTCTTAAAGAACTTCCGATGCGAATATGATTAAAAAGATTTTACTCACCTTTGGCTTCTTCCAGCCCCCCTAGCAGCAGTCTTAGTCCCTCACCATAGCCTCGGTCCTCTGAGTTGTCCCGCTGGCCACTAGAGATGTCCCGAACCGGCGAACTTCGGTGGTTCGCGTTCGCCTACCAATGGCGAACTTTCCCGGAAGTTCGATTCGCCCCATAATGCTCTATTGAGCAAAACTTTGACCCTCTACATCAGTCAGCAGGCACCTTGTTGCCAATCAGACTGCACTCACCCCTGGAGCCCCACCCCCCCCTTATACAAGTCAAGGTCCTTGAGCCTTTTGACTCACTCGTCTGCCTATACTAATTAATTAAGGGACAGCTGCTACACACTCTGCTAAGGAAATTTTAATTAGCCTCTTGTACCCTCCCTCCACCCTTCTACCCTTCTACCTATTCCCTCCTCCCTCCTACCGGAGGGAGGAGGGTCTCATCTGCCAGGGAATTCCAGTATTTCAAAAACCAGCTTACATACCGTGACTGGGATTTGAACCCAGGTCTCAGTGTATGGTAGGTAACGAACATATCCATTATACCACCAACACTAGTTGTAAGCTGGTTTTTGAAATACTGGAATTCCCTGGCAGATGAGACCCTACTCCCTCCGGTAGGGTATAATGGATATGTTCGTTACCTACCATACACTGAGACCTGGGTTCAAATCCCAGTCACGGTATGTAAGCTGGTTTTTAAAATACTGGAATTCCCTGGCAGATGAGACCCTCCTCCCTCCGGTAGGAGGGAGGAGGGAATAGGTAGAAGGGTGGAGGGAGGAGTTAGAAGTCTTGAAACATGCTTTCCATCAAGATTTCTAATGTTTCTAAATGTTAAAGTTCGCCTTCCCATTGAAGTGAATTGCGGTTCGAACTTTTTCTGAACCGAACTTGGTTTCCCGAAGGCTTGCGAACAGGGTTCGCGAACCGAAAATCGGAGGTTCACGACATCTCTACTGGCCACTGGTAAAGATCATGTCCCCACCGAGGGGTCGGCTCTTATGTGCCTGCATAGGCATTTGTGCCTGCGTGTCCACATCATCCGGCGCGTGTTGCGCCTGCGCAGCATGCACCAGATGACATGGATTTGCGGGCATTCAGGCGCAGAACAGGCGACTTACTGGCAGGGTCATGATCTTTACCTGCGGGACAATGTAGGGAGGACCAGGGCTGCGGCGACGCACTGAGACTACTACTAGGGGCTGGAAGAAGCCCCAGGTGAGTAAAAGCTTTTTAATCATATTTGTGTATCAGAAGTCCTTTAAGGTGCATACACACGTCCAACTTAACGCCTGATGTCGTCTGGTTTCATCTTTTGAACTAATTTAAGAGCAAGCAACAAGTTGTTCAAACGTCCTGTACACACTGACCAGCAAAGGGGCTGATTAACTAATCTACTTGTTGTTTAACCAACTTGCTAATGGCGGCTATCGTCTGATCTCCACTGTACACCTGAAACGAACAATGAGCTGGAACAAACAACTGTTTGCACGTTTATTAGTTAATCAAACAACTAGAACACTTCCACTGACTTAACAGTTATTTGCCCGATAGTTGTCAGAACTGATCCGCAAGTTGGATCGGGCAAACCGCCTCTTATCAGTTGGTCATTTAGGCATCCTCATGTCCAACTTATCTTGTGACCAACAAGTTTGAACTAAAGTTGGTTGGAAAAGTTGGACTTGTACGAGCCTTTACAGATGTAAAACATACCGATGAATAACTGTCCGTTGTAGCTAATTTACTTTCAGGTGTAGTGTTACAGCTCTTACTGTGCATATTTAGGGTGTCATGCCAGTGTCTTAAAATTATGTTGAAAGTGGTGATTCAATTCATACTGTAGAATCCATCAGAAACCCATTTGAGGACATTGTAACTACTACACACTCATTTTAATATTGGAATTCATAAACAAACGGGTTTTTGCCTCATGCATTTTTTCTTTCTCTCTCTTTAGAAAAGGCCGTCATTCAAGCAGATCATAGCAAACCTGGAGTCTATGTCGAATGACAGCAAACTGCCAGACCAATGCAATTCATTCTTGCATAACAAGGCTGAGTGGAGGTATGGTCATCTGCCCATGTTAAGGGATAACCATGTAGCCCTCAATCAATAATGCATACATTTTATACTATTTATTTTTCTTTTTTTAGAAGATATGAAAAGGCAGCAGAACCTTAGTGAGTAGATTTATTAAGTGGGTTGGCCCTGCCTAGGAGAACCCACAGAGAAGCATGTGAACAGTTTGAACAGCTGATCAAACTAGTCACATGCTTCTAAGCGAGTTCTCCTAGGCAGGGCCATCCCTATTTATGAATATAGGTGCTCTGAAAACTGGAGCAAAAGTAGAACAAGAAGTTTCTTGGAGCAACCAGAAAAACAATTAGAATTTATTTATTCAACAGTTAAGTCCGGATTGGTTGCTATGTAGTACTGCTCTAGTTTTCTATGTGTTTGCCTTGATGAATCTACCCCACTAAATCCTTGTTCACATAGACATTAAAATGCTACATTGAAGCAATGGCCAGGAAGAAAATAAAAATCCTAGTTTCTCAAAATGCCTTAAAGGATACCTGAGCTGACATGTGCCATGAGATTTGTATGTGTATGTAGAGTGCTGACCATACATATAATTGGCCTGTTTTTTGTTCCTCCTTCTCTCTGACTGTAAGGTTTTTTTGTTTTTTTTTTAAGGCTCTGAATGACAGTTTTCAAGACTCTGAATCATAGTTTCTCTCCATTCAGACTTAACTTGGCTTGTAGATTAAAGGGAATCTTAAAACAGGCGTCGGAGATGATCATTTAAAAGATCATTTACACAATATCTGCAAAACTTGCAAAAGTCAATGAGCATTGGAATGATCCTGCATAATTAAATCCAACATGGGGATCGTTCAAAAATGTGCAGTGGGTGGCCTGTGTCGTGAAACCTTGTTTAATGAATTTTCGGAACAGTGTTGCGCGATCTTGTGAAAACAAAGTTCATTGTGAAAAATCGCCTAGTGGGTATCTGCTTTTACTGACAACTAATTACGGGCTATAAAAACATTTACTTAGCAGAGAAACCGTTCTGAGTAAAGGAAATGGATAAAAATTAATCAATCGTTCAAGATGAAGGTTACAAAACTGTCATCATTCAGCTGAGACAATAAAAACTTTGATCTTTTTTTTTTTTTTTACCTCTTAAACACAAAATAAGACAATAGAATTCCAAGAATATACTTTTTATGAGTAAAACTACAGATAAAATTGTTATTGTCGTCACTATACTTCTAGTTCAGGGGTGAATGTGTGCAAGGCATTTTGAAGATCCATTTTTTATTAGATATGTTTTTTTTCCCCCTCTGTGTGACTTTTCATAATGCAAAAAAATCCATAAGTTCTGACTGCCATTTTTACTCAATGAATTGGTTTAAAATTTGCATGTTTCCATCTGCGAAAAAATGTTTTTGCATGCCACTAGTAGAAAACAATGACTTGTTTTGGAGAAATTTCCCATGCTTACTAGTTTGCTTCTGGGGGCAGTAAGTCTCAGTTAAAACACAGACAGAATTCAAGTGTTATTAAGGCTCTAATCCATTCTTACGCTAAAAGTTAAAAGAAAAAGATCTTTCTTTAGACATCTGCTTGCCCCTTACTGGTTCTACAAAACATGAATGTAAATAAAACTGAATTCTGATATCCCAACTACCATTGCACAGCATCCAAGTCCTGGAATTAATTTTGTCATGAATATATGCATTGACTTTGTGTGCTTTTATATTTTTTTTTGGGGGGGGGGGGGGGGTTGATATAAATGTCAGTTTCCTCTCACAACCCAAAACATTTCAGAGCGTTTGTCCAGAAATGGATCTGATGTGTGACAGTTTGATCACTGAGTTGTACGCACAAAGGACCTATTTCTGATTTATTGATCAAGCCCCCCCCCCAAAAAAAAGTCTTTCATTGAAATATCCAGTATCATCACTTAAGAAATTCCAGTACGACAATGGCCTCTATTCTGGTAGGCTTAGCGTCCGTTTTACCGCATGCAGTAAAAGCACATTGCTATTCTAGTAGATTTTAGTCATAATTTACTGCAAATGGTAAGTTACTGCAAATGGTAATTGTACTATAGTTTGCGATATTTTACCGAAAATCGGAATTCTCATTAAAGATAGGAGGCATGTTGGCACATAATTTACCGATCAGTTAAGACCTGCCTGTACCCGGCGGTAAAGTACATTTTTATGCATTTTGCTGTTTTTAGTGGTGTGCCTATTCAGGCTGAGTAATAGAAAAGAATAGTAGAAATAAATGTACTGTTTTTATTATTATTATTATTATTATAGGGGATGCCTATAAATATACTTTCTATATGTTGCTACATAATCAAATACAACTCCCCTCCCCCCCCATTAAAAAAAAACATTTTCCAAAGACTATCCTAACTTATGGAAGACAGAGACCATTGTTATTATTTAGCACACGCTTACAGCTGAAATGCTGCATTTTCTGTACATTTTACCACATTTTACACAAACATGCAGAAAAACCTTTAGGCCCCCCCCCCCCCCCCCCCCCCAAAGAATTTTTTTTCCCGGCAAAAAAAATTAACAGCACATTGCTACCAGAATTAAGGCCAATGTGTTCTATTGCATACTGACCCTTTGTCAAGCCAGCAGAGTAAAATAAACTCCTTTTGTTTGGGTTACAGTAAAAGTCCTTTATTGATAATGAAAAGGCAATGCAGAGATTTATATACTTTATATACACTGCAAAGATCTGCTTACCTACAAACTAAAACGTTATTTAGCATAGCTCCTAAATATGTTTGTAGCGATTTTAGAGCGCGTGAAGCACCAAAAAAGTTTATTATTGAATGTGATATCTAACACACTGTTACAGGATTAGCTTTGCCTCTCCCTTCATCAGATCGTTTGAGGTCATCTGACAAGGGGAGTGATTCCTGTAGGCTGATTCTAATGATCTGGGGAAGAGCTTGACCTCCAAGAACTAATTATTTTAGGTTTGTTAGTAAACAAAGTCTCATATTATTGGGAGTGTCCAAGTTTGCTTCCAATCAATAGATTAATCCATATTTTGAAAGAATAACAGGCTCCTATTACAGCTAAGATGTGAAGTGTAGACCATTGCAAGGATGTGAGTAATCAAGGAACTGGTCAATGCAGGATGTTGGCTCCTTTGATGCATGTGTTATTGTGAAATGTTCTGTGTGCTTTGTAAGAGGTTTGCAATATGCTGGTGTTACGTAAGCTAAAGGTAAATTGTAATCAAAATAAAGGTCATCAATCTTTTTAATTTAATTATCTTGCAGAGTAGGAAGCATCTCATTTACAATTTTGTTTTCTATAGAGTAACCTATCCCGATCAGCACTACACAATGTTTTTGAAAAATGGGCTGCCCAATATAAACCTGTCACCTGTGTTCCAACACCGCCCTTTAGTGGGGACCAGAATGGGCTGCTATACAGAAAGAATATATTGTAAAGCAAATGTGGCTGCTGCAAACCGTGTTTTGTGAAAATTGCACACGTATAGCCTTCTGCTGGTGTTTTCATACAAACGCAGTGATGCAGTTACGTGTACAGGAAGTCCCTGACTTACAAACGCCCGACTTACGAGCGACACGCAGATACGAACGACATGGATTTTGTGTTTCCATGGGCACAAGTCAAAAATCTTTTTTTTCAAATAGGACTTGTAGTTTTTGAGAAAATAGATTTTAAAAATAAAAAAAATGGCTTTTAAACTTGTAAGCAGGTACAGAGGGCTGAGGTGTCACAGGGGGGCACAGAAGAGGTACAGGGGACAGAGATGGCACAATGTTCCGATTTAAGAACAGATTCAGGTTAAGAACAAACCTACAGTCCCTATCTCGTTCGTTAACTGGGGACTACCTGTATATGATTTTTTTTTTTTTTAAACTACAGAATATTTTTACCTTTAAAATAAGCAAATGGACACATTCACAACTATATATTTATTTCAGTTTTACAAAGTTAGTTTTAGACTCTTGCTTCCCAGATTAGCATAACATAAAACCCAGTCCATCACTGCCAGTCCCCATAATCTGGAGCCATCTGCTCTTTTTAGCATTTGGAAAGCGACTTTACATACAATTCTACATCTCCAGAGAGCCTGGTACTACAAGTTTCCCACTGCAAGCTATATTAAGAAAGCCTGGACTTTGTCCAGGGAAAACTGTTACACTGATGCTAAAATATTCAGAGCTTCTAAAGAAATGTTAGCAGAACTATCAAAATCTGTGCAGCTGATGGCAACGACAGATACCGCAACTGACGGACAGGAACCAGAGCAAACAAATAGCCTTGTTTCAATGAAATTTGAAATAGTTAGGTTGAAGCTGCTACATCGACAATGGAAAAAGTGACTACAGGTCTGTTGCCTGATCACATGATAGAAGTATAAATAGCATGATATAGTGTTGACATTATTCCCCTTCTGAATCAGCTGAGGGAAGATGCAGGAACAGCTTCTAAGCAGAAAGGTTCATACCAAGATTGTTTTGCTCCATCTACTGTTGGGGAATGCAAACTGCATGCATGTAAGATTTTAGTTATGTTTTCTTAATTGATTTCTATTCTTGCTTACTAAATCTTATTTTCAGATTTTGTATTTTTTTATCTCACTGGTTTTTGTTTTGTAATTTTTTTTTTTTAACACTGTATACTTGTGCTTTTATCCAGTCATTTACAATGATATTAAAAAATAATAATAATAAAGCTCTGTGTGGGGATATGATTATGGTAAATGCAGACTCTTTTTACAGCCTTTAGTACATCTCCCCGAAGATTAATTAAAAAGAATAATTGAATGATTAAGTAAAGAATATTTAAGAAAGATCAGAAATGCTCAAATCTAATGTGTTGAAAATGCTCTGTAACCCAGGCCTTTATCCACAATGCATACTGTGAATTAAAAGAAAAAGTTTGTGTTAAAAACAGATGCCCAAACTGTATAATCTGTTTCCTAACCAAAACCTTATACATCTAAAAAAAAATTTTTAAACACATTTATTGAAATGTATCATTTTATAACAACAATAATTAGGCGGTGCTCACCGTAAACAGCCAGTGGGCCCACCGAACTACAACTGAGAATAAATGAAAAACAAAAGGAGAAAACTTCTAGAGCTGTCACCGAGAGCGGTCTTCATCCGCCCCAGGAGGAGTGTATACATCTAAAGTTTAGTTCTTTGCATAAGATGAAAATCATATTTCTGGCAGTGTTCCTAAATAACGTCCCTGTCTGAAATACATGTGATCAAATTCCTAGGCTTTCAGTCATTTGTCTAACATAGCATGTCTTAAACTAGGTTTTCTGCAGCAAAAATAATTAAATGTTTTACTATAACATTAAGGACGGGGGAGGGTCAGGACATGATTGCTTGTAATATCATGACAGGCGTGTTTTAACTGCAAAAAAATATATATATATTACAGTAGATGTAACTGCTCTAGTAGCATCAATATCCTCAGTAGAGTGACTGGCTGAAAATGGACCTATATAATATTTTCAAATAGATTCATGTTCGACATCTCATGTTTGAATTAATGTTATAGAGGAAAGTTACGTCAGGTGAAAATTGTAACAGAACAGAACATCTGTCTACAATTTAGTGTTAAAGCACCTTTTGTCTGATATAGTTTCACTGCTTGATCTGCAGCACTTTATTTGGAATATGGTAATTCTTCAGTAGAGTTTAATGAATTTTAAGGATAGTACTCACAATAACAGGGTATTACATGTATAGATTTATAGATTTTTTTTTTTTTTTTATAGAGTTAGACATTTTGAAGACTACTAGACCAGCTTCCAAGTGTGGATTTTACATAAATATAGTGATATAGTTCACTATAACCGTCTTGCCTGTACATCAACCTGTTTACACATTTTTTTTTTCTTCATAGAATTCCCCTTTACTCCAGTTTTAAGTAATTCCTCATTTTTGAGACTATGGGCTGTAAGTAATTGACCCCTATACGTGTTGGTATTCCCATCTGACCTTTAGAAAGCTATATACAATTATATTATTTTGATCGATTGTCGATACAGACATGGCTATGTGCCATTACAAAAGTAGATATGATTATAAATAGTCCAGCAGCTCTTTTAAATCTACCCGAAATGGTACAAGCAGTTTCAAGTAACACATGAATCTAAAAAGCACAATTTTTCTCATATCTAGAAATGCATTTAATTGTTAATAAATGTATGTGAAATGGTTGTCCTCTAACCACGAGCACCACTTTTTTCATTTGTCACCACCAGGTTAGAATTCAAATATGCTTTTGGAGAAAAAAACAAGTTGGCTTGGGATTTATATTTTTTTTAAATTGCATTATTACATTATTCATAATAATTAGTAGCTATTTACAACTTTGAGTAACTTAATTGTAACAAAAAAAACAAAAAAAACAAACTATTGAAACATGCCAAATGCAAATGGAATTTTTTTATATCAATGGGTCACATACAAAAAATAAAATCAAATATCACATTTCCGTTCATTTTAGGTAGTGGATTTGTTATTTTTCATTGCGGAAAAAGCAGGGGGAGCTCTTTCTTTATATTTTTACCTTTCATTGTGTAAGTACTACACTTAATGAGGTTTCGCCACCGTCTCAGCTTTTACTTTGGCAAGATCAAACCTTTCTCCCGTTCTGTGCTTCTGTAGTAGATCTGTCTTAAGTGATAGGTGGCCGTCCATCTGGTTTGTAATGTTGACAGTGGAGAGGCATTTGCCAAAAAAAAGTAGGCTTACTCTGAGCTTATGAAAAAAGGTCAAAAGAACAGTATGTATAACTGAATCATGTGCTATCTAAATCTTTGTATAAAAATTTCAGTTTCGACTTATTTGATCACATTGCTTAGATCCTTGTTTCTGGAACAATTCCTATCGCTGACCGCCTACCGACTGCCAGTGGGGAATATTTTAATTCCTAGCGGCTACCCAATCTATATTTCTGCATTCCCTGGGAAAAATATAGCGGCCTTTGTGAAAGGTGTTTTTCATCTTTGTTGTAGCTATGAATATGGTACCATGCGGTCTGTGTGTGCTCTTGTCCCACTTTTATTATAAAATAAAGTTAGAATAAAAAGGTCCTTCTGCAAGGTATGAGACCATATATGGTGTATTTAATCTCTCTGTTCAATAAGAGAACTTCTGAAAAGGTGGTGTTTGTGGAAGCCCCAGGGTTTTGTGTTTGATGTCCCATGAGGCAAAATGTCCTTTCCTATTTTAATGAGCTTATACGCAGTTTCTGAGTTTTAAGAAAGTATGTTTCTTTGTAAGGTGTAGTTTATTTGTTTTTAAAAACACAAGGATGGCAATTGAAATCCTAAACAAAACGAATGTAAATTCACAAAGCAGAAAATCATTTTTAGAACTAAAAGTGCGGTAATAGAGAAGGACACAAAGCAAAATGTTACCGTCTTTTAGAGCGAGAAAACACGGAAGATGAAAGTAGTGCAGTTAGACCAAACCTGCCACAGTTTAGCTTTAGTCGCAATCTCTGTTCCATTTCCTTCTCATTATTGTACCATGGCCAGTTCTCTAATTCTTAAAACCTAAATTCTTGACCTACAGTGGACCACCCATAGCAGGCAATCTGTCTCCACACATCTCTCCATTTAGACTTATGCAGTCATTCTGCTTTTGCTCAGCATACAAAGACCAGGAATAAGAAAGCAAAGCCTTGAGTCAGATGTCAGTAGCTCCACCTACATTTCTTTGAACCTCCCATCCCTGCTGCAGAGTAAAAGCAAAGACTCACACATTGGCTCCTTGGAAGATGGTCATTGTGTTCCTGTAAGACAACTCCCTGTAGGAGGTCTCCTTCTCCTGTGCCACATCCACAGGGACTCCGCAGAGCTGATCATACGTAATTTCTTGAGGATATGTCAGGAAAAAAAGATCAGCGGTTGTCAGACTGCGCTGTGCTCTTGCAACTGTGAATGCATATCTGTAGGTGGCTTTCCCATTGTATATGCTGTGATAATACGGATTTATCTAAGCATTAACTGCAATACTTTTAACTTCTGTTACAGTAGTTATTAAGCAGCCTAAATGCGTGATTTTGTGTCACAAAGTATAACTAAACTTATCAATAAAATGGCTGTTGGTAGATCCCACCATTAAAACTGTTGACAGGTGAGGAGAATAACCTTTTTTTTATTACTATGGCAACTGTCAAACAGGGGATATATTAAACAGCAAGTGTACACTCCCTAAAACCACGTCTTGTGCTCTGTTCTCTTTATCCAGGTGTTATTACCTACTAAAAGTGGTGCACTAACCACAGGGTCATGGACACTTTGAACTCAGTAATGCTTGGTCTAGTCGACCAGGGCTGGTCCTGCAGAAGATCTTCAAATGCCTGAAAATGTATTGCTGACCATGAGACAAAGTGGTCACACAGGGCCTTATTTACAAACGTATCTTTTTCTATTATTAATTACTGGTGGTGTAAAAGCAGTATTCACAGCAAGAGTATTTTTCTTTAAGTGGACTGCCTAGGTTTATTAGAAAAATACCTTTCACTGCAGGTGACTGTGTGAGATTGTTAAATCACTAACCTTTCAGCAATCCCCACTATGTCTGTATGACAACTGAGGGTTGCTATCCTTTATTTTTATTTTTTCGCAATCTTGTCCAGGTTTGGTGAATCATTTGTGACATCCTTAGTGGAGATTCTTGCTGATTCCTTAGTAAATACATGGTGTATTGTAGTTTGTTTGGTAAGGGCTTTGTAGCAACAGACCAGTCAGTGTCCATGCTGGCCTTTGCCCTGACCCCAAAAGTGAACTATAGAGCAGTGGAATAATGCGGCTTAAGGTGCATACCTTCAAATTCTGTCTCTTGCTGAGACGATAGTATGGGGCCTGATGCTATACAGATTTATCTCTAGCCTTCAGGCTAGCAATGCATTATTTTGCTATGGCGTGATTGGTGGCGTGGAATACTTTAAAGCCAGCGGAGTGAGTTCTTGGCTGGGATTCGGCTGAGTTTTGATCTACCAGATGGATTACCTGTTGACACATGGAGAGAGATCGGCACCACTGTACACACGCTGAATTCTCATAAGCGTTGACCCCAACCTGCTGCTTGGTTATTATCCATTTAGCGTGTGTATACAACATTAGTCTGAAGATTCAAGCTTTCTTTGACATGAGATCTGAATCTGATCAAGCATCTTTTGTTGAAAAAAAAGTCAGATTTAATATAGAGGACTTAAAAGGATATGCTACTAATATTTTGGTGCCGTGTTTCACAGGAAATCTTTAGAGGTCTTCTAGAGTCCATGTTTAACAGGTCAGTTGTTTAGGTGATCCAGTGGGGACATACACAAATATAGATATCTGGGCCCTTACTCTATTCACTTTTTCTTTTAAGTTTTCTCCTAGGTGATATTTTCACACCTAATCAATAAATGTACTATTAAACCAACAGCAAGCAAGAAAATACTCAGGATAATTTTAACAGTACATTTTCACCTACTTTTGGTACTTTTGCAGTGTACTACAAAGTTATTTTAAACATAAGGTGAAAAATTATCTCCTACGAGAAAACTTAGAAAAAGTGAATAAGAGCCCTGAATTTTTATTTTTATTATAGTTTATGCAAAATGAGAGAATAACTGTTTTGCAACAGACTGAATACAATGTTATAGAATAAGGGCCCTGGATTTAACGTTTTGGTTAATCAGTATACTGGCAACAGTTTATCCAGACTGCAGCTTAAAGTTCAAATCAATGGGACCACAATCCCCCCCCCCCCCCCCCACCTTAATATCTTTATAAAGCCTTTAGTTACTATAAGCTTGTAAACAGTCTGCCTATATAGATTAATCCAGTTATAATTACTTATCGGATGTCACAAACCAGTTACTTATTTTTAATGTTTTTGGTTAGTAGGTGTTTGCGTTATTGATATGTAGTATTATTAAAAGGGACATGCTTTTTATAATGCAGATGTGAAATTGAAGAAACCCTGGAGAGGTTGAAAAAACTGGAGCGAGACTTGAGCTGTAAGGAGCAAGAACTAAAAGAACGAGAGAAACGCTTAAAAATGTGGGAGCAGAAACTAACAGAACAATCGCACACACCGGTAGGTATTTTCACCTGTAAATGGTGTAACTCCTTTTTATGATTTTAAGGGATGTGCTGCTTGATCTAAATCACAAGTTTGAGCATGCTGTGCCTGCTTCAGCCGTGAATTCCTCACATGAGTCATCCGAGCATAGCTGTGTCTTTCTGTGTATCACTAATGCCAGCATTTCACCTTCATAACTTTCAAAGGTTAGATGCACAGATATGTAAAAACTGACCTGGCCAAATATTTTAGAGGGTTTTTACCCTCAAAGCCCAATGCTGATCTTTTAAAAAAACAAAAATCTTACCCAGTCACCATTTTTTTTTCCTTTGCTTATTAAATATTTTATACTTTATAAAATACAAATATGTCTAATTCTTTTGCTCATGTTACTTGACTGTTCTTAGACTCTGGCTTAGGACAGCTTCACTATCTAGTGACATAGCCGTATGCAATTCACTTCTTCTCCTTAATTTTTTCTAAGTTGATATTTTTACACCTTGCCAATAAAATGCCTTTCAAACCCCCAGCAAGCAAGAAAATACACAAAATCAATTAAAATGTACGTTTTCTACTACTTTTCATACTTTTTTAATTGCCAAATGCTGAAATGTTCTTTTAAAGAACAGATCAAAAATGATCACCTAAAAGAAAACTGGAGAAAAAGTGAATTGCATATTACCCATAGTGTTCAAATTACTTCTGCAGTGATGGAAATGGCATGTATTTTGAATCTTTCCCTTATACTGAAGTCTGGGAGGAGACTTCAAATAATGCAGTCAAATAACTGCAAGGTGGGCACAGAATTAAAGTTATTTTTATCTTCATGAGATGTTTGATGACACAGGGTTATGATTGGGGATTAAGTGGAATTTTTTTTCTGTGTAAATGAAAGGATTCTTGGTGGCCTAAAAAAACAAAAACAAAACAGGAGTTTATTAGCTTGAGTTTTCACTGCACCAAAACCAGAAATGATCTCCCTTACTAAATCAAAGTATCTCCTTCCCACCCGAGCAATCATAGTTGCAGATGCTTTTCAAAGTAAACCATGCAAGCCTTCTTTTAGATGTAAAGGACAATTGGTGACAACCACTTACTTTGGTAACATATTCCATATCTTGAACACTCTTTACTATGAAAACCCCTTTTCCAAATAGGTGCAAAAATCTCTTCTTTTCTTTGAGTGTAATTTATGTTCTTTGTACAGACCTAGGCATAAAAAGCACAAACAATGTATTTGTAGTTTTAATTAACTCACCTAAAATCTTTTCCAAGCTAAATAAGCCTAGTTTATGTAACTATGCAAGAAAGGCTAGTTAGGTAGTTTGAATGGGGAAAAAAAATCTATTCATCAAGTTCAACCAGAAAAAAATGTTTTAATAAATTGGTATATCACTCTGCTGCACCCACACATGTGATCCAGAGGAAGGTGAAAAATGCTTGGAACAGTTAGCTTTAAAAGGGGAAAATTCCTTCCCTACTTCTTGGTGCGTCCTTCCATTATTTTGATTAGCTGCCAATTTTGTTTTTTACCTGTTTAAAAACTGCAATTTCCTTACTATAGCGTGGGGCTCAAAACTGAATCCCATACCCCTAACTAGTGATTTATGCAAATATGGCAGTATACTAGTATCTCTTGTGATTTTTATGTCCTGTTTTATGCATCCCAGAATTCAGTTTATTTTAACTGCTGCTGCTTGTGATTTGTGAAAAAAATAAAATTGTTTTAAATAATGTAAAGAGCACCTGCTGATTTTTATATTTTTGTTTATAAGCTCAATTATTTAAGTATTTTTTTAATAACAAAACTGCGCGTCAGCTGGTTCCAAAAGGTAAACATACTTTATACTTAAAAGAAAAAAATATAGATATTCCGTTCGCTGAAAACATTCAGTCAAATATCTATCAGGAATTGGTACACTCTTGTTTAATATTTGTTTGATTTATCATTCTTTTCACAGTTTAATGTGGGTAGGAGCATAGATTATAGGGGGGGGGGATCTACATTTAAATAGTCTTACTGCAGTGAGCAGTGCAAAACTAGCAGTGTTAACGGTCCAATGAAATTCGATTTTATATCAAATGGTGCAAAGCAGGCAAATTCTTTATACTCCTCAACTGATTTCTCAATCGGGAAAATTTTAATTGTTTACCTTCTTGGCGAAACATTGGCTGTATGAACTGGATTACAAGTGTTGTCTAGAGACATCCAATACCCTAAATTCCAAAAATATTTAATTACGTCCTGATCCTTTCTGAACCGTATTTATGTAAGACTGTATTTTACTGAGGCATCCAACTGGCGTGCTTTAATATAAATAATTTTTATATATATCTGTGGGTTGAACTACTATGCTTGTTCTTATCCTGAGAATGTAATCCGGAAAATCCTGATATAAATTTTTTTTTTTTTTTAAACCTTGAAACCTTTGCAACCCTTAGCTGCACTGTTTTAGAATATAGTGAGTGTTGCTGAAATAATATAAAATTTGTGTAAAGCGGTTGCATATTCACAAACACTGAGGACCATTTTAACCAATAACTGTAAAGCTGGCTTTTCATTGCCAACTGCAGCGATTCCCTGGACGATCTTCTGTTCATTCATGGACCAAAGATTGCTCTATGTTGGACAACCAAAGAATTGTTACAATCTTATTATGGCTCCACCTCCACTAACCAGTGATGCAGAAATGTGGTCCCAGAATTTTCAACCCTGTATCAGAATTCAGGAGTGTGGCCAGTCAGTCTGTGATCAGCTGGTGAATGCAGATCTTGGCCTGCAGAGATAAACATCTGCTCTCCTGATCTTTCGTGGATACCAATAGTACACCAAAGATAAAGGTACATTGTGCCTGGTTGCTTATTAAGTCTGTTCCATTAATTCACAAATCTTTTGGCAATCGCTACTGTGTATAATGTGAAACATGCAATGGTTACTAACTTACAGAACCTAAAGGCCCATATGCACGTCCAAGAAAGTACACGACCAACACCACGACAGACCGCTGACTCGACTATTCTCACCAACGGCGAAATGACCAACTCATTTAAATACTGCGTACACAAGCGAAACTTCAAACTGCACGACATGGCCGCATTTAAAAAAAGGATGTTCAAACGGATGGATTGGGCAAACCGTCTGTTATCAGTTGCTCGGCTAGTCATTTGCTACGTGCACACACACACACACACACACACACACACACACACACCTCATTGTTGTCCAACAGACCAAAATCAGACGACAACCAGACAGTTTGAGTGTGTATTCGGGCCTTAAAAGCTAGCATTTGAAAAATAAATGAAATCCTGGTCTGCTGGATCACTTATTGCCCTGTGTTTTCCAGTTCAGGACGGCTAGAAAATACTCATTGGCTATCATTCATGAAAGTGCTGTCGGTATGGAGAATCAGTGCGGGAAAACACCGCTGGCGGTGTTTTAGACTTCTGGCTGCTCATTTATAAAAAAAAGTGTTCAGGTGCGATAGCAGTGCGGAGATTTCCCGAACTAGGCTGGCGGTAGGCAGGCGGGTAGGATTGCGAGAGACGGAAGCTGCCGAGTTGATACATTTCTCCGTGTTCCGCTCTACTGCAGCTGCCTGGGAGGTCTGTGTCTCCATTCACTTAACATTGGTATCGCCACATCCAAGGGAGCGGTACTTACCGACCTCATACCACTTGCGGTAATCTTTATGAATTACATTTTTTTTACATTTTTCATAATAATCACCGCACAGGACAGTGATTTATCGCTCTGCTCGGTAATGTCAGCTTTTCATGCGGAAGGAACCTTTATGAATGCAGAATTTGCTAAGTGTGCGGTAAAGTCAGCTGTTTTAAGCATTTCCGCATGCGGAAATGCTTTATGAAGGATACCCTTTGTGTTTCAGGCAATAAAAATAGTGAAATTAAAAATGTGAGAGAATTTTTGACCAGGCACCTGGAATGCCCAGGCACCTGGAATGGTCTGCTATGGGGTTTCAGTTTATGGGTAAAAGTATGTTCTGGGGATACTGGAATACGAAAGCTGGCCAGATGAATTAGTATTCTGTTGCATAGTAGATCACTGCAACTAAATTACTAATTAGCTAATCCTTCCATGTACTTAAATCATGTAACGCTAGTTAATGATGCATGTTTCCTGTCTCACAGTGATTGCATTGTACTCACCAGAATGTCATTGTTTGACCAAGCATGGCTTTATTAAATGTAAGGACACTCTGCACGTTCTAAAGCTCAACAGTACTTACTATAATTAATTCAGATCAAGCAATAATGGTACTGAACAAGTTGCTTGAACAAAAACCTCACATTTCATTTTGGTAGCCTAGTCGAGATTTGAATAAGTTCTCTGTGATTGGATGTGATCTTATTGTCCCATTGGCAAAGCCGCTATGCTACTTAAATGTAACTCATAGCTTGAATTGCAAAGCCTTTATATAATTTGTATAATGCACAGTGTTATTGCTGAGGGTTTTTTCTCAAGCAGCATCACACTTAACAGAGCAAAAAAAGTGAAAAAACCCTACCAAGATTATTACAAATATTCATAAATCATTTATTTTGTTCACTGGTAAAAATAGCTTTAATATGATGGCTATGAATGACTTGATGGCGTTCCTAGCCAGTTTTTGTAAATTATTATTGATTATAAAAGTGCCAGCATATTCTGGTGCACTGTACAAAGTGGGGTACCTAATAATACAGACAATGGTGTGCTAGGATAAACTCAGTATGCACTCACGGAAGGTATTCTAAGGCCGGTATAGGATTTGCTTACTATATAGACCAAATATATTGTACATAGTCAATAATGACTATGTAAAATATTTGAGCGAATTATGCTGGTTGTGTTGCTTTCTAGTGTTGTATACCAGTATTGCACCTGCATAATGCACAAACAGTTGTCATCTCAGGTTTAATGATCTTTTATGTAGTTTGTGAATAGAGACACTGGTACAAAATACAGAATTGGAAATTACAGTGACAAATGTAACATGATGAATAAAATGTATTACAAATTCCAAGACACAAGGGTGAGAGAAATCCCTGTCCATGTGAGCTTACAACCTAAAGGAACAAGAGTTGGAACCAGTTTGATGTATTCTTGTTTTACTGCTGTAGTTTTGAGATCCAGAAACTGCGTACTGTCACTTGTAGGAGAAAGGATTTACTTGCTCTGCCCTTTTGTCACCCAGGCTAAAACATCTGATCTGTGCCTTTTTACCTGCTGTTAAAGAGTGTCTGAAGCCATATTAAAAATGGCTTTTTACCTTATATTCAGCAGGGGCATTTTTGCCCCTGCTAAAACGCCACTATCCTGCGGCATAACGAGGGGCCTTTACCCCTCAAATCCCCCCTGCTACCTCCGGGGAGCGCTTCCGTGTGAGGCAGGGCTATGAGCTGCAGCCCTGCCTCACACGTGTCTATCAGCGGTGGATCTCCGCCTCTCCCCACCCCTCTCAGTCTGCCTTCACTGAGAGGGGCGGGGGAGAGACGGAGATCCGCCGCTGACAGATGCGTGTGAGGCAGGGCTGCAGCCCATAGCCCTGCCTCACACGGAAACGTACAGGGGCAGCAAAATCCACGACCAAGAAAGTCGTGGATTTTGCAGGGGGATTTGGGGGGTAAAGACCCCTCGTTATGCCGCAGGATAACGGCGTTTTAGCAGGGGCAAACATGCCCCTGCTGAATAGAAGGTAAAAAGCCATTTTTAATATGACTTCAGGCTCTCCTTAAGTGCACGAAACTGCATGCTACAATAATTCAGCCAAGACAATCATTCTACAGGGTCTTGGCTAAGAATCAAGTGCTTGTACAGGTATCCTATGATGTCATTTAAAGATCTGGTATGCTGGATCACTAAACGAGCAATGAGTGCATGGTTTGTGCACTTGCCTCATGTGCAAGCAGGCATCTCGCCCTATGGTCCTTCCTCCTCCTCTCCATTTGCAAATGCACATCGCTTACCTACAGCTGAGTGGTGTCTGTATGGCCTCGTGCTCGTATATTGTGCTCGTCTATGCACCTTTACATAGATTGTCTTGTGGCACTTAGAGTGCTGGGCTTTTTCCTGCTAGGACCTCCTGCCATGAAAATCTTAAAATATAAAATGTATGTAAACATATACAAATAAGTACATTTCTTCCAAAGTACAATGAGCCACAAATTACTTTTCTCCTATATTGCTTTCACTTACAGTAAGTAGAAAACTGACATTACCAACAGATTTTGGACTAGCCCATCTTCTCATGGGGTGGTTCTCAGGGTTTTCTTTATTTTTAAAAGCACTTAGTGAATGGCAGTTGCTCTGTCCAACTGCCAAAAAAGTGTGCAGCAACGGGGAGGTTGGCCAGCATCTTTGTATAAATCTTTTTCTGGGAATGTCTTTATCAAGAATAAAGGCCATGCCGAGAATCCTCCATGAAGAGATGGACTAGCCCAAAACATGTTGGTAGTGTCAGATTTCTACTGCCTACTGTAAGTGACAGCAACAAAGGAGAAAAGTAATGTATGGCTCATTTTACTCTGGAAGAAATGTACTACTTATTTGTATGTGTTTTAAATTTTAAGATTTTTGGAACAGTTCCTCTTTAGAGGACAACTGTAGGGAGGCTGCCATGTGTTTTTTTTCCTTTTTTGGCAAAACCAGTTGCCTGGCTGTCCTGCTGATCCTCTGCTTCTGCGCAGTACACTCCGGTCCACGTGGCGGTGATTGACAGCGCCGCAGGTGCAGTACAGGCGAACCACCAGGTCGGCCTGACGTCATCACTGGGGACCGGGAGGCAGCGGTGGCTGACGGCGGAGCTGCAGCGAGGGACATACTGGGAGCTTGGGGCTGGACGAAGCACCGGGTAAGTTGCACTTATTTTCCTTCGCTCATTTTGCCTGATAACTCCTTTAAGGGGGAATAAATATGGCAGCTTCTATATAACTCCTGCTACAGTTGTCCTTTTTTTTTCATCGGAAATATCTGTAATGTATTCTGTTTCACAGATTAGTTTAAATTTTAGTTTAAAAACACATTTTTGCAATTATAAATTGATAAGAAATTCCATTAAAAATTAAAAGGTCTTGACACTTACAATTTTGATTTGTCAAGAGTCAAAAGTTAGTAGTTAGTCAAAAGTTGTAGGTTATTTTCTAAGGATTTCCAGAATTAAAGGGAAATGGGGATTAGAGAATATAGGTAATCCTGAAAAAACTCAACTGAATTCATAACATTTGGAGGCAAACGTTTGCAACTCTTACCGGTGATTATATTAGACAACAGTGACTGTTGATGAAAGATTGGAAAAGTAGCAATTTTTCAATTGCAGTTACATCGAGGACCCACAGGAAGAACTTTAATCAATCCAGGAGCACCTAGCTTGATCAATTAAAGCTTCACCGTAGAAAAGCTTCACCGTAGATGTATACACTACATGCTGATTCACAGCACAATGTGTCAGAAGCAATCACCATGGTCTATGACCTAGCTGATGGTTGTATACTTTTGCCACATAATGCCAGACAATGTGTAATAAATCTGGGCTAGATTTGAAAAAAATCACTTATGTTGTCCAGTATTCTTAACTGAGAAGAGCATTAATAAACCAGGCCAGTGGAAAATCACTGGCCGGGTGCTTTTTAGTGCTTGGTAACGGTAGTGAAATAATATTCAATTTTTCTATAAAGTAGTTTTCTTAAAAATGGAAATCAGTCATGTTTGATTTTTGTAAGGTCAACATGCATTTTTTTTTTCATCTTGTGGATCTTTTCAATTGTACCACTATTTAGTTTTCAACAAAAAAATGTACCAGAATTTTCCACCATGGCCAGTAGATAAGTATGGAAAATTTTGTAGGTTCTGTAGATTTTTCTCAATCATGGAAAAAGCCCATTCATTCGTTTTATACAATTGAACGGTTTTATCGAGGAGAAAAGAACAAAAAGCAGAAAAACAGTATTGTTAAATCATGCATGGCAAGTTTTTTTTTTTCTTTGTACTTCTGTAATATTATCTACATTTTTATCTGATTACTGTGACAATTTTTTTAATTTGTCACAATTACCTAGATTAATTTACCTGTGTTTGCACCTTTTCATCTTTCTGTCACTTCTATGAAAAAGCAAATAGAACTAAACCACTGGCAGCAGGTATCAACATGAATTAGTTTTTTTTCTTTAATTTTGGAAAGTGAATAGAGATTTGTGCCATTCTTCTGAACCCCTGTGAACAGCAACTAGATATTTGTTGTATTGTTTTTAAACTTTGGGAAGTTGCACCTGTGTCCTCCCATTCCTTGGCATGATAGATGCTCTGGGCTGTGTGAAACTTTGGGAGATGACACTGGGGGCTGCCTTTTTTATCTAAGCTGGCATGCTTAGAGGGGGGAGTACACAGAGGTGCAACCTGCCAGAGTTGGATGAAAAGGTAACTAGTTTCTGTTCAGAGGACAGCCCTGGTTTATGAGAACGTAGTAGTGCTTCTGAGATTTTATCATGTCACAAAACTCTCTTCAGCTTAGAAAAATCAATTGTTGTTGCCACCAGCTGCCAGGAGATAACTCCTAATTGCTTTTACTTTATCTCATAGAAGAAGTGACATTCTGGGGGGAAAAGGGAATAGTTTACAAATCAATACTTAGGCGGTGTGGTGTGTCAAATTGACGCACTGCTGTCGCAACCTAATGAAAGTCTATGGGGAAGTTCATACTTACCTCGTTGCAGTATGCCGCATTGGAAGTGCCCGATTTAACACTAGCACATAACTACATTACCCTGCGGAAATCTGTGTCGGCCCGGAAGTCATGTTAGCCTATGGCGACACAGGGTTCTTTAAGCACATTGGCGTTGCGATGACGTTGCATGCATGCGCGGAAGTGTATTTTTACACTACACTTCTGTGCGCTTTGCACTTCCGCATACCCGAAACAGGAAGTGACCGTAAGCATGCCTGAAGGGATTGTGACAATAATTGTAAACATAGAATATTTAAAACCAATACAGTTCACTGCACTAATTTTTCAGGAAATATTGGTGTGCAGGTGACTTGAATATAAAGAAGAAAATTAAATGTGGCTTTTGTGAAATGCAATTCTATAGCTTAATATTTGTGAGACTGTATATAGGGTTTTTATTGAAAAGCATAAAGACCGGGAGAAAAGTTTTTGTGGAACTTTGCAGTGGAAAAATATCAGTACATAAATCTAATCCATGCTGATGCTATTCCTCAGAAACCCTCCAAGAGGGTGGTCAAAACATACTCCACTTTATTACACACCTAAAACCCCCCTCAAAGAACAAATATTCCTTAGCTTTGTTATAGTAGCACTGAACCACTGCAAGCTGAATATCTGTTGTTGTATATTGTGATGAGCAGATGTTTTAAAACCTGGTTGCCTCAGCATTATGTGGCTAAGACCGTGATAACCACAGTAGCTCTGGGTTCAATTGGACAACATTTTATCTCTGCAAAAGTTGATGATTAGTTATGCTGCTACGATTATACAGTTTTCATTAGTTGGATATAAATTGAAATTTGCACCTAAACAAATTCCTGTTGCTATAATCCAATTAAAGCAGAACTCCGTGATTACATTAATAGTGGCCCCATCTGCAGATATATGGATGCATTAAAGTAATGCAATAGATATATATAATTTTAATTTTTTTTTAACTCTTAGACTTCTGTGGACATCTATAGGTGTCCTGTGTGTTCACATCCATAAGCCACAGACGTCTAAATGCATTTTAGTACCAAACTTTTTGCCTGCAGTAGACGTCTGTGGGCGTTTCTATTTCCTAATATGCCTTTGCCACAGTTGTCTAGGATGCATTTAGTACAACATTTTGGCTCAATGCCAACTTTATATTCTGCTTGAAATATGCTAATAATTCTAAGTTGATGCAGAATTATGCAAATGTTACTGCAAATGTAAGCAGCTTGAATATGGACCATGAAATTATGTCTCTGCAATATTTGATTAGTCCTTTTTACTGTAGCTTTTCATAACAATGAGCATAATTCTGATTAGCATGGGTCTCTAGGTCTCAATCATTTCAAATGTATTTGCACCTCAAAGACAATCCCTACCGTCTAATGTGCACTTTGGTACATGTAGAGTTGGGCAAGATTTTTAATAAACACAATACAAACAGAACTGCCACTGGCGTGTAGTTTAAAAAAATAAATAAAAATAAAATAAAATAGATGGCAGTCGGTTAAATTAGAGAATTGGGGGGCGTTGACTTTCCCTTGGCTCATTTCCTAGGCAGAGATGGTTTTGCCCACCTAAGACTTACAGCTTTTTGAATATCTGTCTAAACGGCACTTAAAGCAAATATGCATATACTGTATGAGGAAGTTAGGCCACCTTATCTGTATCTGGAAGCTGAGCTCCTGTGTTTTCTGGCAGTTTTCTTCAGTGCATGTTATGCGCAGAGAGCAGTATTGATAGATTTGTCTCCTTCCTCACTTGCAGTGCTCGTTTCCCCCCTTCTTAACCAGTTTCCTGGCTTGCATACATATTTTATGCAAATTGTAAGCAACTTGGAACTAGGCCAATCAAATTTGCTTCCTGCTGATAACTTAGTAGCACAGTTCTGAACATCAGTTTGCGTTACAATTTCATGCTGGCTAGAATTATTTGTATCTCCTTGACCATGTCTACCAGAGACTAGCTAGAATTAGCAGGAGCCCCTTAAAATTGTATTGAAAGTGTAACTTTGTAGCAAAAGATCAGTGATGAATGAAAATGCCAATACGTTTTTTGCATTACTTTTTGCGAAAATGTTAAATTCTATTTTCAGGCAAAAATTCCACCAAAAACTACTTTTATTTTGCACTCATTTTCATGGAAAAAATAGAGTTTACTCTGTAAACATTTTTCTGTATCGTCGCGCTTTTTACATTTTTTTTTTTGGGGGGGGGGGGGGGGGGAGTAAAAATTATTTTTTTGTGAAAATACAAGCCTATTGTTTGTGAAAATTTCTTGAAGTCGAAAAATAACATTTTCGATGCGAAAATTACTTTGGCGAAAATTCAAAAGCAACACTGCAAAAGACTAATGTGCGCATTGAGAAATACTGCCCTGTCTATGGAAATCAGAAGGTACTGCTTTTATTGAGATTCAGTCTGTCTGGTGGCTGTGGTTTACAGTACTTTGATTCTTGCTCTTGCCATTTGTGCTGCCTCTCTGAATCGGCCCAATAATAAGCAATCTCCTGTTGACATCAAAATGTACCAAGGAATGGAAAAATAGCTGTATTTTATCAATCAGCATGCTGCATGGCCACATCTCTCTGTTTTTTTTGTACAATTATTATACATCACAGAAGAAAACTGATCCCCAGGCTCAGACTCGTGTGATTTATAGGACTGATAAAAAATATACAGACAAGACTGCACCTTTAATAGCTTTTGTTATGGTGCAAACTGAGCTGATCAAGGATGACATTTATTGGGATATTATCACTCTGTAGTGTTCTGCCAAGAGAAGGATCTCAGGAACTTTTACAAGAGAACTATAAATTAATTGGCTGACCTGCCAGGCAGCTGGCAGTGATGTTTGACCTCTGTATCAGCTTCTAGATCCTTGAAAGAAGGCTAGTCACATTGTGTTCCTTGCTAGAGGGAATAAATAGGGATGTACTTACAAGAAGCAAGGCGACATCACAGGATTAAACTGTTGAGTGTTCAAAAATGGACTAGATTCCAATTATGTGGTCGAAACCCTTTTTGGGCATATAATGACTTTGTTAGGGATTGGAGCCAGCAAAACAGTTTTCCTAAGAATGAAAGTCACCTCAAATTATCAGTGAGATTAGACGAATTAGCAGCATCATTTCTTATGGGAATAGGAATAGAACCCCTGTACAATTTAAAATGACCCTGAAGCGAAAAACCTGCGATATAATGAATTGTATGTGTTGTGTGTATATATAAGTATATATAAGTAATAGAACATTAGAAGCAAGAAAAGTATCATTCTTGGTTATCATTCTGATTGCCCCTAAATGAATTTTTTGATTGTCTCTAAATGTATGTTAATTATTTGCAAAGTGATGATAATATAGAAGTGTGTAGTATGTAGGAAGCATGCAACCTTTACTTCGACAGAGGAAGAGACTTAACCAGCTGTCAATTAGACCTCTTTCCCAGTGGGACGTTGCATTTGAGGCCACGTTTAAGTCGCACAACGTGCCCCTAACGCAGCGCACGTAGGTCATGAAATTTGACGTTATTTTGCACTGCGTTGTCTCTTAGTGCGCCATGTTAATCGCATACTGATGGAACAAAAACGGCGCATGCGTTTAAAAAAAACGCACAGCATGCAGCACTTTCTAAATATTGCTACACATTACACACAATGCAACGTGTGCACTGTGAATGTATTGCTGTGCGTTAGTCTGCGTTATAATTTTTCATAATGTGAAACTTTAAAGGATGCCACAGCCCACAGGCTGTGGTAAATAAATGCTGCTATGCGTAGGGAGAAAAAAAGGACATACTCGCCGCTTCCCTTGCTCCCTGCCGTCGGCCCCCGCTCGGTTTCCACAGCTGCCGGTACCGGCCGACTCTCCTGACCCTTGACCCGGACATACTGTGCTGCGCATGCGCAGTATGTCCTATAATCTTCCCTTCTGCAGTCGCATCATGACGGCAGAAGAACGGACACTCCCCCGCCTCCTCCCTACCCAGCGTGTGCGCTCCACTAATAAAGCTTGAGTGACATGCTAGCTGGAGTTGCGCTGGGAGCGGCGATTTGCAGAGAGAGCAGAGGGGGAGTAAGTTGGGATGGACGGAGGAAGCGGGCACTTTGTTATTGATAGTGCCCGCTCTCTCTCCAAATCGCCACTCCCAGCGCAACTCCAGCTACCATGCCACGCTAGCTTTATTAGTGGACCGCACACGCTGGGAAGGGAGGAGGCTGGGTAGTGTCCGTTCTTCTGCCGTCATGATGCGACGGCAGAAGGGAAGATTATAGGACATACTGCGCATGCGCAGCGCAGTATGACCGGGTCAGGAGAGTCGGCCGGTACCGGCAGCTGTGGGAACAGAGCGGGGGCTGACAGCAGGGAGCGAGGGAAACGGTGACTATGTCCTTTTTTCTCCCAACGCATAGCAGCATCTATTTTACCACAGCCTGTGGGCTGTGGTATCCTTTAACGTCCCACTGTGAAAGAGGCCTTAAATGGAACCTGAAGTGAGAGTGGTATGGAGGCTGCCATATTTATTCCCTTTTAAACAATACCATATGCTTGGCTGTCCTGCTGATCATTGGGGCATTAGTAGTGTCTGAATCGCACACCCTTTAGAGGCAGAAGATCAGCAGGACAGCCAGGCAATTTATATTGTTTAAAGTAAATATGTTAGCCTTCATATTTTTAACTTCAAGTTCCCTTTAAGGTGATTGTTATTAAACCAAATTATTGCTCGTTGTCCATCCTAGATGGAATGTCTGTTTCTGAGAGTCACCAGTAAGAGCGCTGATACCCTCAATACTGTCTTTTGAATGTTGTAGAGGTATTAGATTGTGAGCCCCTGTGATGGACAAGGTGTAATTTGTGGTGTTCGGTGTACTCTGTGTAATATGTTTGTGCTGTAAATACAAGAAATAACTACATAATGGTGAATAATAATCACTGTGCCATTTCACAAAACTAAAGCAGCCTTTTATGTTCCGAAGTGATTGGCTGAAAAAAATCATTTGAGTTTTATATATGTTATATTATCCATTTTCTGCCTGCTTCTTAATGTTTGCTTTGTTACTAACCACTTTAATTGCATGATGTCTTCGCATGTTGTGTTTCTTGTATGAGCACCTAATTATTATTAATAAATACAATACTTCTAAATTTGTCATGGCATCCTTTTTCACCTAACACCACTGCATATTTTTTATTTCACTACACAGTTTTGAGCACTATTTAGCAATGTGTATTTGCTTTTATTGCTTTTTTAATGTTTACACAGTGAATGTTTTTAATGCTTTAATTAACTGTCTAAAAAGGAGTTGTTTGCAATGTTTCTCAAACCTGTCCTCGTGACTCCCCAATGGTGCATGTTTTGCAGACAACCTCGCTTATGTCTGAGCTACATGGAATCCACCTAGCTGAGACACTAATTACCCCACCTGTGCATAGGTGAGGTTGCCTGGAGAACATGTGCCATTGTGCGTTGTGGAGCCACAAGGACAGGTTTGAGAAACGCTGAGTTAAGCCTGGTACAGGCTTTCAATTATGATTGGCCAATAAATGGAGGACCACCTCCATGTAGTATGAGGGTCAAAAGATATTGAAAATTATGAGCAGATTGTGTAGGTTATCCCTCATACTACATGGTGGTAAAATTGGGCAGTGATTGGCTAATCATCATTGATTGTGTGTACCAGACTTTAATGTAAGGGCTAAAGCTGAACATATTTAAAATTTTTTCATTTGTTAATCATCTGTAAGCGTCTGTCCTCTTTCACATGAGGACATTTCGAGTCCATAGCTTGACAGGTATTCCTGTGCACCTGCAGGGTCGTATTAATCAGTTGCAATTGCTGGGTGGCAACTGTCACCTATGTATACATCAGGGGACAGTTGCCATAAATGTAACCAATTGGTCCAGACAGTGGGCCAATGGAGAACCCCGGCGGGAGCTTCAAAGATGCTCTTCCGGGGCCCAGAAAGTATTAGAGAGGTGGGAGTTGCGGTAAGGGGCGGCAGATGTTCGGCGGTGCTGCGGGGAGAATTGCTCGGAGCTGAGGGTGTCTGACTTGAGCTTGGGGGGGGGGGGGGGGGGGCGCTGCACGGACAGACCAACGGGGAGCTCTGGGGGTCTCATTATTAAAGGAGACCCCCCAGATGCAGCAGTAGAAGATATGCATTAGCTTTCCCGGCAGCATGAAAGGTGTGAGTTAAACGCCCTGCCTACGCTTAAATGCACTTAGTCAAGTGACATTACAACGTCACCTGATCCATTGGACTCACCAGCATTTTAACACTGATGAGTCTGACAATTGCATCAGCAAGCTAAACCCCATTTTGATGAAAGAAACTTACTGGTCTGGATGATGTCTTTTCACCTAGGTAGGGCAAGTAAAAAAATGCACTGATTTGCCTTCATATTTGATGCTGCACATCTGAAATCTGTAAGGCCTGGGACCCACTGGTAGCTTTTTTTCTAAGGCTTGTGATTCGAAAAGCTCTTGCTAAAGTAATGCTATGGGGGATTTATTTTTTCTTAAATTGCATTGCTCAAGTGGGATCATACCCCTAGCATTTCAAATCACGAGCCTTTACAAAAGGCTTAGTAAAGCACTGCTAGTGGGTTTCAGGCCTTATTGACTTTTTGACTGTTTTGAGAAAGAGGTGTACAGCTGCTCCTTTTTAACCTCCTTAGCGGTATGCCCGACACGGTGTCTGGCATACCGTTTCCTGGCCCCAGGAGTCTTCCATGCCTGAAAACGCTTTAGCTAGCATTAGGCTAGCTAGTACAAGTGCCCGGCACCCCTCGAAAGCCGCCCATCCTACCCCGATCCCCCGTTAATACATTACCCAGCCTGGATCCAGCGATCGCGCAGCCTCCCTGCACGGCTTCGGTCTCTCTATGGGGGAGGATCGGGTTTGTGCATGACGTCCGCGACATCATGTCATGTGCAATCCTCCCCATAGTG
This sequence comes from Hyperolius riggenbachi, assembly GCF_040937935.1. NCBI lineage: Eukaryota > Metazoa > Chordata > Amphibia > Anura > Hyperoliidae > Hyperolius > Hyperolius riggenbachi. Next base: position 250,901,387 of record NC_090652.1, read on the forward strand.
AAAACCGGAGCTGTGCGGGGAGGCTGCGCTGATCGCTGGATCCAGGCTGGGTAATGTATAAACGGGGGATCGGGGGGTGCCGGGCATTTGTACTAGCTGGCCTAGTGCTAGCTAAAGGGTTTTGAGGCCTGGGATCTCTGGGGGGCACAAACTGGCAAAACCTCCAGAGCGGTGCAACGCTCAGGAGGTTAACTAAGTTTGGCAAAAGTACTTTTGGCCTGTACTACGCTACCACTAGCCCTTAATGCTAGCTATAGCTGTAACTGGATCAAGCCCCAGGAGCACTCAAACTAGTACTGAGCTGTAAGGAGAAATTGGTCCGTCTCAATTTTTCAGATTGATTGTAACATTTGAAAAATGTGACCAATGTACCACATTTTTACCCAATTATGAAAAGAAATTATTGAAAACTCTGGGAAAAAAATGCTTGCATCTCTACATTATGAAATTGTCAATCTACCACACACCATACAATCTTGCAAAAATTTATCAGGAATTTCCTCCTAAAAAAAATGGGGAAATCCGATCTGAATTTTCTCTCATAAAAAAACAAAAAAAGGTATGATTTTTTTTTTCCTGTAGAAACGTTCGTTCTACGGGGGGGGGGGGGGATTTAAAAATTCTTAATCCGCTAAGTAATACCCGTTCACCTATAAAAGAAATGTAAAATAAAGGAATTACATGGTTATGAAGTTAAAAAAAGGTATGTGTGTGTGTTTGGGGTTATTGAAAAATATACCTCCAATATTTTAAAGGATGACCGACAGTCTTTAGTGAAAAAAAAACAAACTTGAACATCAATACTTTCTTTATGAGCTAACCTTGCTTCCAAAAGTGAAAACTAATCAGCTTCTGCTGGAGAAAGGGTTTTTAGGACATTCTAGTTTCACACTTGAAAAATGTTTGGGTCATTCCCAGCAGGCATGCCCTTCCAGTTTAAACATGGTACATACCTTCAATTTTGCATGGCCAATCATTGACCAATCTTACCACTCCCTTGTAGTATGAGAGTTTACCTACACAATCTGTTCATAGGGTTCAAGATCTGTTGGCCCTCATTTTGTATGAAATTGGCCAATCAAAATTTGATGTGTATGTACCCTAATGGCCCATACTGGCAACTTTTTTGGCCTGTCACCAGCACACGTGAGCGTGTGCGCGACAGGCCGGTGACAGCTCCTCGCCAGGTCCCTCCGCGTACACACGCGGAAGAGGGACCAGCGGTGCGACGGAAGCTGTCGCCGACGTTCCTCCTCCCCCCGCCGGAAGCTCCGTATTCTTTATGTAGGTTGCTGTCTCTATTCCGCGTACTCACGCGGACTAGCGACCGTTCCGGCAGAGTTGCGGCGGCAACTGTCACCAGGCGATTGAGCGGTTCAATCGCCTGGCGACATCAGCGACGAGCGACAGTTCGGGGTGCGCGCCCGTGCAATGCCGCATACTCACGGGCGACCTGTCGCCGCAACACGCGTGCGCCGCGTGTTGCGGCGACAATTGTAGCCCGTGAGTATGGGCCATAAGGCCACATACACACATCAGACCATAGTCTTTTGAAAATGAAAGATCACAGACCAATTTTACCTCCTTCCATGTAGTATGAGAGCCATACCTTCACAGTCTTTTCTATGGAGCTGAACTCCCCATCAGAAAAAAATCTTTGCAAGATGCTGCACACAAAGATGCGGAACAGAAACAAAAGATCAGTATCTGCAAAAGATCTGTTCCTGCCAAAGATCCATTCCTGCAAAATGCATTCATAGTCTGAGATCTGCAGATCATCATACACACCTTGTTTAACAGACATTTATCTGCAGATCAGACAATCATCTGCAGATCTGAAAATCCATCCTGGTGGATCTGATCTGCAGATGAATGTCTGTTAAACAAGGTGTGTATGAGGATCTGCAGATATCATAGACTATGAATGCATTTTGCAGGAACGGATCTTTTGCAGGAACAGATCTTTTGCAGATACTGATCTTTTGAATGTCTACAGCATTTTTGTGTGCAGCATCTTGCAAAGATTTCTGTCTGATGGGGAGTTCAGCTCAATAGAATAGACTGTGTAGGTATGGGTCTCCTACTACATGGGGTAAAATTGGTCTGTGATCTTTCGTTTTCCAAAGACTATGGTCTGATGTGTGTATGAGCCTTTACTCTTGACCAAAGCCTACATGAAGTGTGCTCAGGGTTTGGCAGTGGAATTTTAATGAATGGCAGGAGTGAATGGAGAGAGCTAATGGAGAGGGGTGGGACATACACTCACCTAAAGGATTATTAGGAACACCGTACTAATATGGTGTTTGACCCCCTTTCGCCTTCAGAAATGCCTTAATTCTACATGGCATTGAGTCAACAAGGTGCTGAAAGCATTTTTTAGAAATGTTGGACCATATTGATAGGATAGCATCTTGCAGTTGATGGAGATTTGTGGGATGCACATCCAGGGCACGAAGCTCCCGTTCCATCACATCCCAAAGATGCTCTATTGGGTTGAGATCTGGTTACTGTGGGGGCCATTTTCACCCAATGTCTAACTGCACATTAGTGTTGTTACAGCTCCCCTGAGATGCTGTACGTCTCAGGACAATGACGTACCTTGCATAAGAGAGCTGGTCTCCATGGTAATTGACAACACAAGGTGTCTGTGCCAGATTCTCTGAGGGGGCAGGGCCTCAGCGGGGAGCATTTCTTTAATCAGAGCCGTACCTCATTGTCCTGAGAAGTACGGCAGATCAGAGGAGCTGTAACTACACTAATGTGCAGTTAGACATTGGGTGAATCCTCTCCCAAACATAAAAAGGGGGAGATTACAAGGTCAGATGAAACGTCTGATAAGGCAGCCTCCTCCTGCAGAATGGAATGTGCTGAATTGGCGTCAGATAGCTCTCTCTTCTGACGTGACTCCAGCACTGATTTAGGGTAAAGTGATACTGAAACTGACTTTTATTCTGCTACAAGTCTCAAACATTGCTATAATTGCAAATATTTTATATGAAATGGTATTATAAGGAATAATTTAGCCATAGTGCCCCTTTAAGTACAGTGTGTGGAACATGTAAATCATCCCTTATGCACTCGTATAAGCCATGAAGATTTCACCTGTAGTTATTAACAGTATGAAGTACAACAGGCCAACAGATGTTTTGGACTTTTTTGTTCTTAATTAATGCAAAGATTGGAAAACTGCCTGAAAATGCTGCCTGCAAGTCCATTTATATGACACTGTTCAGCTAATGGTTATGGATGTGCTACAAACCAGCATAAAGAAATAAATTGTATGGTTTGTTCTCCATTTTGAAATTGTGCTGTATTGCTGTTATGCATTTGTGTGAATTTTTTAAGATTGAAGAATTGAAATCTGTACTTTATATTCAATTTTAGTCATATTTTAACTACATTATATAATTTATTTATTTTTTACAAAAATAAAATTTCATGCTGAATAAGTTGTCAGGCTCACACACTAACCGGGTCATTTAATGACTTGATGGGTAGCAGTGACCATTTCATCAAACCATCTAGAATAATGGTCAGCCAGAGAACAGTAACGGTTTGATGTCCATTTTACCCCCCATTTTATTTACACTCTGTATTTCTGCTTTTCCTTTATTCATATTATCAAAGCTTTCTTTTCTTCCCTTCGAAGATTACTACAATAATTGCACACAAAACAGACTCCATATAGATACACAATTACACAATCAAAAAGGTCATTTCTGATCAAATCTTACGCAACTTCCATTTTTTCTTTTAATTCACTAATCATCTTAACTTTCATTTACTGAAGACTAATCCACATATTATTTTTCATGGATCCTTTGATTTAAATTGATTCTAACTTTCCCTTTTTTGCCTCTGTCCTTTCCTCCTATTTTTAATAGCTTTACTTTCCTGTTCCTGCGAGGCTCTCTCAGAAGTGTTTCTTTGAATCTAAAACAGAGGAGTCAAACAGTGCAGAGATGTCGTGTCAGATCACAGCCACCAGTAACGGGGAGGTAGATGGTATGAACAAAAGCCTGCAGGCCATGATGAAGGGCTTCGGGAACATGTTCGACATGGGCGTTGTTGGACCCGTCCTGCATTCTGGGATTCAAATAAACATGCAAGCCAAGCAGAATTCCTCAAAAACCACATCTGTCCGAAAAGGAAAGAAGCTCAACATGGCCGTTGGTTTCGGAGACTTTGATTGGTCGGATGACAGCAGCGAATAAGTTATTTTGAAAATTTCAAGCCAGCAATTTTTCTTCTTTGGACATTATGTAATGTGTGAATCACATTGTCAAATTGTTTGACCCTTGTACAAAAAAAGAAAATAGCTTCTGTATACACCCTTTTTAGGTCAGTTCAATGTGAGAAAATACTGTTTTGTTTGTAATTTTTATGATGTTGGCATTTCATGTGATGTGAGACTTGAAACTAATTGTGCTGTTTCTCGAGAACTGTATGAGTTGTGTTTGCGTTGCCTGATTTTATATACGTATTTACATATTTGTTGTCATTGTATAATTTTTATTTGTACTGTGTCTGGCAAACACACCCTATTCACTCTGCATTCAGTTTATTTTACAAGCTTTTGGCATTTGTTTCTGCCAGTAGTTGTTTGCTCTGTATGAATAGTCTGCTGAAATTGTATTATTTATTGTGATGGAAGACTGATGCTTTACTAACACTAGCATTGAGAGACTTGTTTTTATTGTCTGGTATGGTCACAAAAATTAACACTTACATACTAAAGCTTTTCATCTGTTTTGTGTTGCATTTTTTTTCTTTTGGGTTTTTTTTTCTGTTTTTGCGTGGTGAACAATTTGTGTTTAATACACTTGCATCGCTGGAGGAAGTAAACTAACAGCCTGTGAATTGTAAATAAGCCATATATGAATAAAATTGTTTGCAGAAAGGAAAGGGTCTCTGCTGTACTGAGTGCTGTGAACCACAAATCCGAGAATATTTTTAAATAAAACCAAATTATTAATATAAAAAAACAATGTGTAGAATAAAGGTTATCATATAGACTTTATACTTTGGATGGTTAAAATGGCCAGTGTCAGCCATTTGACCCAAGTACTAACTGCTTAAAAGATATTTTTGCTATCAGAAGAAAACCTCTTTATCGTTCAAAGACCCAACCCACAAACCGTGGACAAATTCATTTTGCCCACACATCAGAAGAGCATCATGTAACCATGGCAACTCATTCACTGATAAATGAAAAAAACTCAATTCAACAACTGCATCTTTATACTGCCAGCTGAACTTGGGCAGCTGATACAAGGGTGATAAGCTTTGCTATTCTAGTACTTTGCATGACTTAAAGTCCAAGTAAAGAGATTTTTCTTGCTTTAAATGTGAAAATGTCTGCTAGTTTTAAGGCCATTTGCAGTTTTTATTGCTTTGTGTGGAACCCCCAGAGTACATAATCTAGCCATGGATGTTCCTAGGATAGAATGTGAGGAAAAAATCTCCCTAATGGGGACACAGGAAAAGAAGAAAAGTGGGTCTTACCCACTTCTACACACTGCTCAATGCAGAAAATGTTTCCTGGGCTTGGACTTTATCATAGGATTTTCTAAAGAGTGGCACTTCATACAGTGCAGTTTTACCATCTGGTTTGCACTTGAATTGATTGGTTTCATCACAGCCGAGGTGATATTGTGGTAGTATGAAGAAACCTCTTTATACATCTGTGGAGTTGACAGTCTTGTGGAGTTGGCTGTCATCTTGTCTCTCAATTTATCTGTAACTGCAATGATGTGTAGATTGCATAAAGTAAATTGAATTAAGGTGCATGCACACTCTAGATGCAACTCGTCCAAGGTGGCTTCTCATGGTCGCCTTGACCAAGGATTGAGCACATGCTCAGGTGTCCCCAAGGTTACTTGAAGAGTGGGAATGCTGGAACTTTAAATGGCCAAAGCACCAATGGGTCAGCACCACCAAAGGAGTATGATTATAGCTCTTTTATTCCATCGCATGGAGAGAACTGTGACCGACTGATGTTTCAGGCTATGAAGCACTTTTTCAAACTGCATACGGGTTTATGCAGTTTGAATAAAGGTTTCATAGCCCAAAATAGCTGTCTGTCATTGTTAATGCCTTGTGATGGAATAAAAGAGCTATAATCCTACTCCTTTGGTGGTATCTGGACATTTGTGAGCCCCAGAGACACAGTGGCTGGGCTTGTGGCACACCACTACACTTTGTGTGGTGCTTCTTCACACTTTGTGATCTTCTTCACACTTTGTGTAATTGACTGTGGCCTTTGAGTGCATTGTTCTCCTCCTCACCCCACCTGCTGGAAGCAACTCTGTTGTGCACTGTGCGTCATTCCTTCCCACTAAAAAAGATAGCCGCTTCCAACAAATCATTTTGTCCAATTTTTGATCAATTATAGACCAATGTTGTCAAGACCACTTCAGGGTCTCTCTTTGGAGGCACTGTTCAGCAAGTCACTTAAAGGACAACTGTAGTGAAAGGCATATGGAGGCTGCCACATTGATTTCATTTTAAGCAATACCAGTTGCCTGGCAGCCCTGCTGCTCTATTTGGCTGCAGATTTTTCTCTGAATCGCACCAGAAACAAGCATGCAGCTAATCTTGTCAGATTTGACAAAAATGTCAAAGGCCCAGTGCACACCATGACCTGTAGCAGATCTGCAAAACGCTAGAGGTTTTTGAAGCATTGTTCAGAGCGATTCTGGGCATGTTTAGAGACGCTTTCTAAACATGCCTAGCGGTTTTTGGAGCGTTTTTGTGTAGCAGATTACAAATATTGTTACAGTAAAAGCTGTTACTGAACAGCTTCTGTAAAAAAAACAAACACCTGGAAAACCGCTCTGATCTGGCGTTTTTCAGAGCGGTTTTTCACTTTCCTATACTTTAACATTGAGGCAGAAACGCCTCAGAAATCTTAAAAATGTTGCAGCCCCCGAGTTTGCGTTTGTAGAAAAAAACGAACCGCTCAGGTGTGCACCATCCCATTCACTTTCATTAGCCAAGCGGTTCTCCCCCTGCACGCGTTTTAAAAAAATGCTCCGGGAACTACTCGAGTGCACCAGCCCAATATACCTGATCTCCTGCATGCTTGTTCAGGGTCTTTGGCTAAAAGTATTAGAGGCAGAGGATAAGCAGAGCTGCCAGGTAACTGGTATTGCTTAAAAGAAAGTACATTTGGCAGTCTCCATATACCTCTCACTACAGTTGTCCTTTAAGAGAGTCACATGGCTGTATAGCGAGTGCATTGCGTTAAACAGACATGTCAGCCCTCTCACAGGGCACTGCTGTTGTCATTATAGATGAATGCCTTTGGGCCCATTGTTTTAATAAAGAGAAAGTTTGTGATTTTACATTGGACAATTAATTCATTTGTTGGAAATGTCAGCTTTCCGGATAATTTGACAATTGAGGGGTGGCTTCATCCATCCTATTCAGCACATTCCCCTTCAATTTCTCTTAAATTGTTGGGATTTACCATAAAGGGTGTGGGAGAAATGCTATCTAATTATTTGATCCCCATAGAAATAGAAAGATGCGTAAGCTTCTACTGCTCTCTACAAAGGAAATAAACCATTTTAAACACAGGGAATACTTGGGAATGTTTTTAAATGCTCTTTTAGGTAAATAAGAGTACTTAACCACTTTCGAATGGGCGGTCTCTGGCCCTTTAAGGACCTGAGACCTCCCCCCCAAATTCCAAGCTGTGATCACTGTGACTGGCTGACAGTAATCGCAGGGTCAGGAGCCAATTAAATCTGCTCCTGACTGGTGCACAGAGCTCTGCTGTCAGCATTATTGCAGAGCGTGCGGACTGCACCGACGACAAAGCAGCACGAATGGTGAGAGTGAGCGGTCTATGTGGTAAGAGTGATTGAAATCTACATCCTGGCAGCAATAACCGCTCCAAAACAGGGCATAGATTTCAATCACTGCTGTCCGCAAGAGGTTACATTTTATTTTTGGGAGTATAATCCCACTTTAAAGGATACATGAGGCAAACCTAAGCCAAAAGTCTATCAGGTTCGCCGGGCACGCTCTGCACTTGCGCAGTTAAAGTTTGGTGAACTGTGCAGAGCACCTCCCGGACATGGAAGTGTGATTGCGAGAGGTGTGGGGTGCGCATGTGTAGAAGACCATCTGCACTCAGTGTTGGGTAACTATCTTATGGAAGGGACAGCGGTGGCCTGGAGATTAGGGGGCCTTTGGGCGTGGGGCCTGATAGACTTTTAGAGGCTGGAAGAAACCTGGGGTGAGTAAAACTTTTTCTTTCTTAGGTTGGCCTCATGTATCCTTTAAGAAGTCCAGTTGGATTTTTTCTTAAATTTACTATGGTTTTATCATCTTGGTTATTATTATATAAAAGCAGTGAAATAAAACATTGCAAGTTCACATATCTATGCAGTGTGTGGTAAAAAGGAATAAAAAAAATGCATAGAATATAATTAAAAGATGCAAAATGCTGCAAACTGCAACAAGATGGAGATGAGCAGCACATAAATGACGGGTATATGGAGTCTGTGCACGACTTCACCCGTGTACCAATGGGACTAGCAAACCCTTTACCAGAGAGGGTCCAGCACAGAGCCAATAAAATCTACTTTATTAAAAGTTACATACAGATAAAGACATCAGTAATGTGGCCACATAACATTTCTGACGTTTTAATAGTTTCTAATAAAATGGGGTTTGTATAGGATGTCAGAAAAAGTCAGAAAATCTGTAAAAGACACCATCAGTATGAAAGGGTCCTCTCTAATTTCTCTCTATGAACAGTGTTGAACTTGCTGGTAAAATAAAAACCAATTCACAAAGAAAACCTACAACAAGTTTCTACAAAAAAATAACTGAAGGTTTCTGCTGACAGGTTGTCTGTGGATTTACCTTGCTTACTATCAGCCCAGTCCAGCATTGTTTAAAAATAAAATATTATCCAAGGTTAAAGTCCAAGGAATAAACTATTCTAGAGTAGAGGGCCACAGAAGAACGGGACTAGAGATGAGTAAATGAGTCTAATCATTTTCAGTTGGTGCCTAATTTTGGTAGATTTTATGGAAATTAGAATTGGGACAGCAAAATCATCAGCTATTGCTGGGATTCCAGGCCTTTCGGTCCTGCTAGTGTTCAGGGTGAACTGAAGAATACAGAAATGTGCTGCTTGATGAACCCCACCTTTCCTTAATCCGTTCCATCAGTTAATTTGAGCTGTGCCAAAAATGTGCAATTTCCTCGGCCCTTGAAGACAGGAGGACGACATCCCTGTGCTGCTGTATTTTTTTTGGTCCCATTCCAACCTACATAAATTAACGCAGAAATGAAACTTGCATCAACTCAAAATTATTAGTGTATCGTTGTGCATCTCTATACAGATACAATTTGTAAATATTCTCAGTCATTACACAATCTAAACAAATACATTTGTGACTATAGAATAGAATTTTTTATAAAATACATTTGACTTCGGACAAAATATTGGCTTTTATTTACTTTGTAGACTGCCCACAATAGAGCTGGGTCAGTCTGCAGAACTGATTGGAGGCTCAGCTGCTGTTGTGGATTGTACTTTCTTTTATCTCTCTGGAACTTTGTTAGGGGGATCTTTGCTCCTCAGGTTCGCCCATCTGGCACAACTATTATTAGAGGATCTCGCTCTCAGGGCATGATACTATCAAAAGACATTCTTACTACTTTTTCTTTCTTTGCAGCATCAGGACCTCATTGTTTCATTTTTTTTTATTGGGACAGTATAAAGAATGCAGTTTAGTGTTTTGAAGAGCCAGAAACTAGGAGCGCTCCGCCTGGAGTCTGAGGCCTTACTAACACTGGACAGCTTTTTTGCCGGAGATCAGCAAAGCACTGTGTACAATGTATCTCTAAGGGACAATTCTCACTGCAGTGTTTGTGATTTGTATAAATCGCAAATGCGTTGCATGTAGCAGTTTTATAAAGTTGCTGAGGTTTGGATTCTGGCTCAAACTAAGTTGATAGGGAGCATACATTTCACTTGACTTCATGCTGTTATCCTAAAGCCTATTTTACATTTGCATTGTGATATGTGTTGCTTTACCTTGTTTTACCGCAGGGTAATGCAACGGCAATGCAAGTGTATGGAGCCTTGCACACATACCACGTCACGTTAGGGTAGAAGCTTCCGATTCCCCCGCTGATCCTACAGTCTGCAGCACAGTACCATATGACTTCCGTGGAGCAAGTCATGGGAGTCAATGGGTGACCCAGGAATTGCATTGTGGCGTACTTCCTGCCCAGCCGGGAGCACATCACTGAGCGGGGGGGGGGGGGGCCTATGTGTATGACCCTGTCTGCGCACTCTGCCAGGTAACTGGTATTGCTTAAAAGAAAATACATTTGGCAGTCTCCATATACCTCTCACTACAGTTGTCCTTTAAGAGAGTCACATGGCTGTATAGCGAGTGCATTGCGTTAAACAGACATGTCAGCCCTCTCACAGGGCACTGCTGTTGTCATTATAGATGAATGCCTTTGGGCCCATTGTTTTAATAAAGAGAAAGTTTGTGATTTTACATTGGACAATTAATTCATTTGTTGGAAATGTCAGCTTTCCGGATAATTTGACAATTGAGGGGTGGCTTCATCCATCCTATTCAGCACATTCCCCTTCAATTTCTCTTAAATTGTTGGGATTTACCATAAAGGGTGTGGGAGAAATGCTATCTAATTATTTGATCCCCATAGAAATAGAAAGATGCGTAAGCTTCTACTGCTCTCTACAAAGGAAATAAACCATTTTAAACACAGGGAATACTTGGGAATGTTTTTAAATGCTCTTTTAGGTAAATAAGAGTACTTAACCACTTTCGAATGGGCGGTCTCTGGCCCTTTAAGGACCTGAGACCTCCCCCCCAAATTCCAAGCTGTGATCACTGTGACTGGCTGACAGTAATCACAGGGTCAGGAGCCAATTAAATCTGCTCCTGACTGGTGCACAGAGCTCTGCTGTCAGCATTATTGCAGAGCGTGCGGACTGCACCGACGACAAAGCAGCACGAATGGTGAGAGTGAGCGGTCTATGTGGTAAGAGTGATTGAAATCTACATCCTGGCAGGAATAACCGCTCCAAAACAGGGCATAGATTTCAATCACTGCTGTCCGCAAGAGGTTACATTTTATTTTTGGGAGTATAATCCCACTTTAAAGGATACATGAGGCAAACCTAAGCCAAAAGTCTATCAGGTTCGCCGGGCACGCTCTGCACTTGCGCAGTTCAAGTTTGGTGAACTGTGCAGAGCACCTCCCGGACATGGAAGTGTGATTGCGAGAGGTGTGGGGTGCGCATGTGTAGAAGACCATCTGCACTCAGTGTTGGGTAACTATCTTATGGAAGGGACAGCGGTGGCCTGGAGATTAGGGGACCTTTGGGCGTGGGGCCTGATAGACTTTTAGAGGCTGGAAGAAACCTGGGGTGAGTAAAACTTTCTTTCTTAGGTTGGCCTCATGTATCCTTTAAGAAGTCCAGTTGGATTTTTTCTTAAATTTACTATGGTTTTACCATCTTGGTTATTATTATATAAAAGCAGTGAAATAAAACATTGCAAGTTCACATATCTATGCAGTGTGTGGTAAAAAGGAATAAAGAAAATGCATAGAATATAATTAAAAGATGCAAAATGCTGCAAACTGCAACAAGATGGAGATGAGCAGCACATAAATGATGGGTATATGGAGTCTGTGCACGACTTCACCCGTGTACCAATGGGACTAGCAAACCCTTTACCAGAGAGGGTCCAGCACAGAGCCAATAAAATCTACTTTATTAGAAGTTACATACAGATAAAGACATCAGTAATGTGCCCACATAACATTTCTGACGTTTTAATAGTTTCTAATAAAATGGGGTTTGTATAGGATGTCAGAAAATCTGTAAAAGACATCATCAGTATGAAAGGGTCCTCTCTAATGTCTCTCTATGAACAGTGTTGAACTTGCTGGTAAAATAAAAACCAATTTACAAAGAAAACCTACAACAAGTTTCTACAAAAAAATAACTGAAGGTTTCTGCTGACAGGTTGTCTGTGGATTTACCTTGCTTACTATCAGCCCAGTCCAGCATTGTTTAAAAATAAAATATTATCCAAGGTTAAAGTCCAAGGAATAAACTATTCTAGAGTAGAGGGCCACAGAAGAACGGGACTAGAGATGAGTAAATGAGTCTAATCATTTTCAGTTGGTGCCTAATTTTGGTAGATTTTATGGAAATTAGAATTGGGACAGCAAAATCATCAGCTATTGCTGGGATTCCAGGCCTTTCGGTCCTGCTAGTGTTCAGGGTGGACTGAAGAATACAGAAATGTGTTCTGCTTGATGAACCCCACCTTTCCTTAATCCGTTCCATCAGTTAATTTGAGCTGTGCCAAAAATGTGCAAGGTCCTCGGCCCTTGAAGACAGGAGGACGACATCCCTGTGCTGCTGTATTTTTTTTGGTCCCATTCCAACCTACATAAATTAACGCAGAAATAAATGAAACTTGCATCAACTCAAAATGATTAGTGTATCGTTGTGCATCTCTATACAGATACAGTTTGTGAATATTCTCAGTCATTACACAATCTAAACAAATACATTTGTGACTATAGAATAGAATTTTTTATAAAATACATTTATGACTTCGGACAAAATATTGGCTTTTATTTACTTTGTAGACTGCCCACAATAGAGCTGGGTCAGTCTGCAGAACTGATTGGAGGCTCAGCTGCTGTTGTGGATTGTACTTTCTTTTATCTCTCTGGAACTTTGTTAGGGGGATCTTTGCTCCTCAGGTTCGCCCATCTGGCACAACTATTATTAGAGGATCTCGCTCTCAGGGCATGATACTATCAAAAGACATTCTTACTACTTTTTCTTTCTTTGCAGCATCAGGACCTCATTGTTTCATTTTTTTTATTGGGACAGTATAAAGAATGCAGTTTAGTGTTTTGAAGAGCCAGAAACTAGGAGCGCTCCGCCTGGAGTCTGAGGCCTTACTAACACTGGACAGCTTTTTTGCCGGAGATCAGCAAAGCACTGTGTACAATGTATCTCTAAGGGACAATTCTCACTGCAGTGTTTGTGATTTGTATAAATCGCAAATGCGTTGCATGTAGCTGTTTTATAAAGTTGCTGAGGTTTGGATTCTGGCTCATACTAAGTTGATAGGGAGCATAAATTTCACTTGACTTCATGCTGTTATCCTAAAGCCTATTTTACATTTGCATTGTGATATGTGTTGCATTACCTTGTTTTACCGCAGGGTAATGCAACGGCAATGCAAGTGTATGGAGCCTTGCACACATACCACGTCACGTTAGGGTAAAAGCTCCTGATTCCCCCGCTGATCCTACAGTCTGCAGCACAGTACCATATGACTTCCGTGGAGCAAGTCATGGGAGTCAATGGGTGACCCAGGAATTGCATTGTGGCGTACTTCCTGCCCAGGCGGGAGCACATCACTGAGTGGGGGGGGGGGGGGTGGTGGGCAGGCCTATGTGTATGACCCTGTCTGCGCACTCTGCCACAGGGTCAAATGTTTGTAATTTTTGCAATGACGTGGCAGGAGCATCACATCCCCACCACAACGACGAGGTATAAAATCGGCCTAAAATAACAGTCCTTGGTTTAACCACTTAAGCCCAACTGGATGAACATTCTCGTCTAGTTGGGCTGCGCGCACTCCTGCCGCCAGCCATTAGCCCAATGATCAATGAAAGGGATTGTAGATCCTTTTCATTGATCGAAGCCCCCCGCAGAAAAGCCGACAACGTCTCATCAGACGCTGCGGGTTTTCGGAGTTTAAAAAAAAAACAAAACATAAATAGTTACCTAAGGGTCTGAACTTTTACATTATGCATGTCAAAGGAGTATATTAATATAATTTTTTAAATTATGGGCTTGTAAATGGACGCAAATTGGAAACATGCACCTTTATTTCCAAATAAAATATCGGCGCCATACATTGTGATAGGGACATCATTTAAATGGTGTAATAAGCGGGACAAATGGGCAAATAAAATACATGGGTTTTAATTACGGTAGCATGTATTAATTTCAAATTATAATGGCCAGAAACTGAGAAATAATAATTTTTTCCCCCATTTTTTCCCTTAATATTCCTGTTAAAATGGATTTAGAATACAATAATTCTTAGCAAAATGTATTACCCAAAGAAAGCTTAATTGGTGGCGGAAAAAACAAGATATAGACCAATTCATTGTGATGAGTAGTGATAAAGTTATTGGCAAATTAATGGGAGGTGAAAGCTGCTCAGATGCAAAAAATAAACAACCCTTTGGGCTTAAGTGGTTAATCCTAGTCTGAGCTACTCCTTGTGCTCTGCCCATTATATATGTCAGTAAGTATGGTAGCTGATTACAAGGATAAATCCTCTAATGATTTCGGCCAGCTCTTACAAGGTGAGCGTAGGAGAGTCGCACATCCACATATCGCTGCATGTGTGCCATGGTAACATGTCCCTCGCTGCATTAGAGCTGTTGTCCTCTGCTTGCCTGTAGAGGGGTGTCATGAATCACAGGGTCCTCTTTTGCCTCTGATTAGCTACCATAGCAGGATTGCTGCCATTTCTAATGACAGGGTAACGAGCAGGAGCATGGACTGCAGTTAAACCAAATCTTAAGTAATGTTATTCTGGGATAATGGCACACTGCTATGTAAGTTGGAATTTATGTACCCTACTGATTTAGCATGATCCAGGACTCCATGACCTGCCAGACTAAATATCATTAAAAGCATTTGTTGGGGGGGAAAAAAGAGCAACTTGAAGTAGCATAACACCATTCAATACAATAGATCATTACTGATAAGTGTGTAAAGTTTTCCGCTTTTTTCCTGTTGTCCTTTAAGTTGCAATTAGCGGTATGTACAGGGTTTGCATAGATCCCTGCCAAACGTATGATGCTCAGAAAAGGGTTTGCTCCAGCTAACTGTGCAATTGTAAGGGGTCTTAATAAGTTTTTCTGCATATTACACTTAGAAAACTATCACACAAGTAGATTGTTGCTCTATTTATAAAGGGTTGATGTGAAATTCTGTTACTTTAGATCCATTTTTGCAAAAAAAATGTTTCCCCAGTTGTGCAAAAAATTTGCGATTTGCTACTAAGTGCTAAAATATATGCATATTATATTAAACTAGTAGACCCAAGCCCATTTAAAACGGGCTATAGGGTCTGTTTCTCGCCGCCACCCGCCACATTTTACTGCGCACCTGCTGCACACACCCGGCCGCCCGCTCGCTCACACGCGGCTCCCTGGCCCTGTCCTCCTGTCTCTGTGAGGCTGGGTCCGTGCTGCACACATGCGCAGTAGCAAAAAGCACAGACCCAGCTACACAGAGACAGCACATGCGGGGACACAGGGGTTTTATTATAGAGGGTATGTGAAAACAAATCGGTAACTTGAAGAGACTCTGAAGCAAGAATAAATCTCGCTTCAGAGCTCATAGTTAGCAGGAGCACGTGTGCCCCTGCTAAACCGCTGCTATAGCGCCACTAAAAGGGGGTCCCTTCACCCCCAAACCCCCCACTGTGACACTTGGTTGCAGACTTGGTCGCTCCTGGAGGCAGGGCTAACGGCTGCAGCCCTGCCTCCAGTCGCGTCTATCAGCGGCGCATCGCCGCCTCTCCCCCGCCCCTCTCAGCGAAGGAAGACTGAGAGGGGCGGGGGAGAGGCGGAGATACGCGCTGACAGACGCGCGTGGGGCAGGGCTGCGGCGGTTAGCCCTGCCCCAACCAGGAAGCGCTCCCCCGCTGAAACGAGGGGATTTGGGGGTGAAGGGACCCCCGTTAAGCCGCCGGATAGCGGCGGTTTAGCAGGGGCATCTATGAGGTCTGAAGCGAGATTTATTCTCGCTTCAGACTCTCTTTAAAGGGGAACTGAAGAGAGAGGTATATGGAGGCTGTCATGTTTATTTCCTTTTAATCAATACCAGTTGCCTGGCAGCCCTGCTGGTCTATTTCTCTGCAGTAGTATCTGATTAAAACCAGAAACAAGCATGCAGCTAGTCTTGTCAGATCAGACTTATAAGTCTGAAACACCTGATCTGCTGCATGCTTGTTCAGGGGCTATGGCTAATAGTATTAGAGGCAGAGGATCAGCAGGGCTGCCAGGCAACTGGTATTGTCTAAAAGGAAATAAACATGACAGCCTCCATATACCTCTCTCTTCAGTTCCCCTTTAATGTCTTTCTGCAAGTGTGAAGTGTGTTTGTAAAGGATAAAAAAATACAATAGGATTCACAATGCACAAATAGACAGTAATTAAATTGTAAATGTAGTAAATAAAGTAAAAAAGTGTAATTAATAAAATATAATCAAAAAGTAATACTTTCAAACATAAATATTGAATTCTTTCAAGCCCCATTTACAGGGTTTGTGTTCTTGTTGCAATTTCTGGCTCTAACAGCCCACATACAGTAAATAATCTGAATCTCGTTTATTAAAAGTACAGTATAAAGTAGCCATCAACTCGATACACAGTATTATTATGACATCTGCTTTGCAGCCCTTCTTTAAAGGTGTGAAGTCTCATTTTTATTTGAATGGGATTTTTTCTTTGCAGAAGAAAAATAAAAAAGCGTTTTCATCATGTTACCTCCGTTTTAGTGTAAAGAATGTCTCATTATTACATTTCATTTTTCCCTTCCTTTTCTCCTTCATAAATAGTGCAGCAAACAGGCATGGTTCAGTGAGATGCAAATCTTTTTCTGTTGTTGCAAAGTTTATGGTAATTTAAGCAAATTTATGCAGCTTAAAAATTGACCAATCCAGTGCTTCAACACCTCTATCAGATCAAATGTTTGCATGTGACCATCCCTCCCTTCCAGTGCTATGAAAAGGGTTTTTTTTCCCCAATTCATTTTTTTAAACATAATTTTTTTGGTTTAAATAGAAAAGGAATATTTGGTAATATGTTGTAAGTAGTGTGAATACTGAAAGATAAACGTTGAAAAATCTGTGCAAAATAATGAATAACCTGACAGTTGTGTGCAGCCTTGTTTCATTGTGGACAGGGAGAGCGTTTGGAAGAATTGGGGTAAAAGGGTGTCATTCTTCATAAAGATGTTCTAAGCTCAAATAGAGCTGGTCACGATTATTTTAAGCCCTTTCACGTTTTGTTCACTAATAACATTCAATATCTTAAGCTTGTCTGCTTGGCGACAATTAAAAGCCGCAGGTCCTGGCAGTGCAGATTATTATTCTTCCAGCAATTGTCTTGCACTGAGCCATCCGTGTTAAAATGGGATTCATCAACACATTTCAATCCACGGATCTGTCATGCAGTATTAAAAAGGAATTACGGTATATTTACACATTGTATTTCTGTAATCAGGCAGTTTCAATGCTCTTAATGAATTTCTGCTTTGCTTAAGATTGAAGAGAGCATATTTATTCTGGTTGTATTAGTAAGGGAAGATTATCTGGCAGTTTTAAGTACGACAGAGCAAAGTAATTTACTGTTATTAGAAGGATTACTGTCTGCAGAGTGCAGCTAATCATGGCGCATTATAATGCTTGTGTCAGATATACAGGAATGTGCAGCCCGGGGCAGTACTGGAGTTAATTGTTTGCTGTTCTGTGATCTTTTATGATCCTTTTTGTGTTTATGGCAATTTCTGTATGGACACCTAATCTGCCCAATTTGATCAGAATCGAGTAAAAAATCTCAGGCCCTTAAGGATCTGTTCCCACTTGAGCTGAGAACGGACATTTTTTGTCCATTCTCCGCTCATTGCTTAATGGACAGTGACCAACTCTATTTTATAAAAAAGGAGCTGTTTACACTTGTCACACTGCAATGGATTTGTGGGATCTGTTGCAGTAAGAGGACCACACTTCTGTGTAGTCTGGAATCACGGCCGGGTGGATGCGTACCCCCATATAGCGGCAAAGCATCTTCCCCGTGCTACAGCCTTACCACGGCAAGCCATCCAAGCAGACGCTACTGTCTGCTTCTGCTGGCCACACGTGGTCCGACACAAGTGGGCACACAGCTGACGGTCACTACCAGTGTGGAGTTGGCAATCAGGCAGGCTGAAAGGCGACGGGCAATTCTGGCATTTTATAGACAATGTTATCATCATGCTTGCCGGCACCAGCTGTGAAGTTATGGCACATGGACAGAAATAGCAGTTGAAAAACACAGCAGGTTGTTAGCACTAGCTGCTTCAAATAACTGCACAGGAGTAATTAGCAGCAGTTCATGGACTGAAATAGCGTTTTTGGCATCTTATAGAGCATTAAATACTACTACCACACAGTTTTGTAATAACCACCACTATAATGTATTGGCATCACCACAACCAAATTTTTCATATTGGTTAACCTAGTAACATATTACCCCCCCTGGCAGTCAATTAAAACCACCAGGGGCAGCGCAGCACTATTTTAATTTTTTTTAATCATGTAACTAGCCTAGCGCTAGCTACATGACAGCCGCTGAGCTGTGGCATCCCCCTACCCCCTCAGATCGCCTCCGGCGATCAGGCCAATCAGGAAATCCCGTTCTAAATGGGATTTTCTTTAGGGCTTCCCCCGTCGCCATGGCAACGAGGCGGGATGACGTCGTGACGTCAAAGGGAGTCCCGATCCACCACTCAGCGCTGCCTGGCACTGATTGGCCAGGCTGCGCATGGGGTCTTGGGGGGGGTTGGGGTGGCATTGCGTGGCGGGTAGCAGCGAATCGGCGCGGAGCGGTGCCGATCGGGCACTGCATGCAGCTAGCAAAGTGCTAGCTGCGTGTATAAAAAAAATTGTGCAAATCGGCCCAGCAGGACCTGAAAAATCCTCCTGCGCGGCATAGCCCGAGCTGAGCTCAGTCTTACCACCAGGAAGGTTAACACCAACACTTTTTATTTAGAGGGGATAAGTATTAGGCATAGGTAGGGGAAGGTTACTGTAAGAGACTGGATACAGGAAGCCATCATTTAATATCTGTACGGTTACCGATATTCTATTTATCTTTAGTTATTTACCTTATTAGCAGCACCATAATTACCCAGGAGCCCTTTTACATGCAGCTAGTGTTAGGAGTGGTGGGAGGTGGGGTAGTGTAAGCTGTAAGTAGAGGGGGGGTAGTGTTAGACATAGGTAGGGGAGGGTTAGTGGGAGAGCTAGGATAGAGAAGGCTACAGTTAAGTATCGGTACTGTCACAGAAATGTTATCAGAAATAATTTATAATTTTCAGTCTGCGCCATAATTACCTGTGTTCCTTACTTACACAGGCATCAAAATTACAGATAAGAAATCAATCTGCACTACAACATTGCTGTGAAAACTAACTGTCATCTTAAGCAGGCACACAACATTCCCCATACATCTTAATTTCGTTTTCACCAACCGTACTACTTTTCTGATACACACTTCATCTACTCATCAGATTATTTTCACTTCAGGTCTGCTTTAAGGCCTGGAACACACCAGAGGAGTTTTTCTGAGCGTTTTGAGTTTTTAAATCTGCTGCTAATGTTATCCTATGTGTCTGTGCACACTGGAGCAATGAGGTTTTGTAAAAAACCCCATAGCATTACATTGGGAAGAGGTTTTGAAACCTCTAAAAGCTCTTCCCAATGTAATGCTATGGGGTTTTTTACAAAACCTCATTGCTCCAGTGTGCACAGACACATAGGATAACATTAGCAGCAGATTTAAAAACTCAAAACGCTCAGAAAAACTCCTCTGGTGTGTTCCAGGCCTGAATGTACAAATAATCCTGCAAAAAAAAAAATAAGGACTTAAAGAGAAACCGTGACCAAGAATTGAACTTCATCCCAATCAGTAGCTGATGCACCTTTCCCATGAGACATCTATTCCTTTTCACTAATTGATCATCAGGGGGCTCTGTATGACTGGTATTGTGGTGAGACCCCCCCCCCCCCCCCCCACAGTGTGATGTCAGGACCATGGTTCTGACATCACACTGTGGGAGCCTTGTTGCATTGTAGGAAAAAACAGCTGTTTACAGCAGTTTCCAACTGCCAAAAAAAAAAAGCAAGCAGCATCTCCTTCCAGTGACATCACCTGCCAGCAGTACAAATGTCACCATGTGATGTCAGAATGTGAATCAGGGAGAGGAATGATTTTACAATGGGCAAACACTGACTAAATCATTTATACATAAATTATTGTAAAAATGAAGCACTTTTTTACTACATTATTTACACTGGAGTTCCTCTCTTTAAGGCTGGTTTCACACCAGGACGTTGCGTTTTAGGGGACGTTATGGTCGCATAACGTGCCCCTAACGCAACGCCTGGTGCTCTCTAATGTGGACGTCAGAGTGAGCCGCGTTGTGCAGCTCACTCTGGCGTCCATGATGCCGTGATGCGCACTCTTGGACGCATGCGGCATCATGTGGTCCCGCCCAGCCAATCGCCGCACAGAGCGGCCGCTCCAGGAAGTAAACACTGCACGTCACTGAGTGCAGTGAATATTAATTAGCCATGTGCTTGGCCGCTCTCCGCTCCTCCTCAACATTACAGCGCATGTGCAAGCAGTCTAACGCGGCTCTGCCGCTTATAAAGTACTGCATGCAGTACGTTCTGTTATGGCGCAGCGTTACTGAGTAACGCAACAAGGGCACTGTGAACAGCCCATTTATTTTTCATTGCTGTGCGGTGGGCTGCGTTACAGGCTGCTCTAACGTGCGCCTGTAACGTCCCACTGTGAAACCAGCCTAAAGGACTACTGAAGTGAGAGAGATATGGAGGAGGCCATATTTATTTCCTTTTAAACAATACCATTTGCCTGGCAGCACTGCTGAGCTACTTGGCTGTAGTAGTGTCTGAATCAGGCAGGCATCTGAGGCAGAGGATCTACAGGGTATCCAGGCAACTGGTATTGCTTAAAAGGATATAAACATAGCAGCCTCCATATCACTCACTTCAGTTGTCCTTTAAAGCTTTTAACCTTCCACCCATTGTATGTCCAGAGTGCAGGCATTGTTTTCCCCATCCACAGAAATGTCCTGGACTATTGTCAAGTTGTTACTGGAGGCTTTTTTTTGTTTGTTTGTTTTTGTTTTATATCATGCCTTTATATGTACTCTCTCTCTCTTTTTTTTTTTTTTTTATTCACCCTCTCCTCCACTCTCAAGAACATAGCAGGACGTTTGAATGAAGCCTCAATTTCCATTAAATCGGCCTCAATGGCCACAGCAAAAATAATATTAACTTAATGATAACCATTAAGACCGATAAATGTGACCTCAGTGTTACATTTTTTTGCTATTACATATCTGCGTGCAATTACAAATGAGTGGCATTGCGGACGTGATACTGACTTTGAACATATGGCTTTTAGCATCTCTATCTAGTCAGACTATGCAAAATGCAACATGCATATATTTTTTACAGCGGTTTAATGGAAATCTATCACTGCTGATAGAAATGACAGCGATCGCAAATCTGACTTTTTTTTTCTACTTTGAATGCATAATTGGATAATCATAGCAAAAAGCAATCCAGGAAGGATAGCAGAGGACCTTAGCGGATCATGAACATGAAGATAGATGTTGACCCCACAGACGAGGACATCAGGAAAGTGGAGAATAATATATTTCACCGGTGAACTTGACCTTGTGTCTTCTTCGCTTGGGAATTCACATTTTCTTTCTTTTTTTTTAATTTTCCACCATCTGAGTTGATGATGAAATTGAAATAATAAAAATATGAAATAAGTCACTGGTAGAATAACCCCCAAAATAATTAGAAGAGTCTAGGGGGCCTTATGCAATTCACTTTTTCACCTGAGTTTCCTCCTGGATGATATTTTCACACCTTGTCATCGAATACTTTTTAACCTCCCTAGCATTCTGGACGAGCTAGGCTCGTCAAGAGACGCCGGAGGTGACCACTCAGGCCCCGCTGGGATGATTTGAATAATTTTTTTAAAAAAACACACAGCAAGCACTTTGCTTGTTGCGTGCCTCACCCGATCGCCACCGCCGATCTGCCGCTACCCGCCGCGATAGAGCGCCCCCCCCCCCCCAGCCGAGACCCCGTGCGCTGCCTGGCCAATCAGTGCCAGGCAGCGCTGAGGGGTGGATCGGGTCTCCCTGTGACGTCACGACGTCGATGACGTCACGACGTGCATCGCCATGGCGACGGGGAAGCTTTCCAGGAAATCCCGTTCAGAACGAGATTTCCGGATGGGCCATTGCGCCAGCGGCGATCGGAGGGGTGGGAGGGACGCCGCAGGGAGGGGGGAATCATGTAGCTAGCGCTAGGCTAGCTACATGGAAAATAATAAAAAATACGTGCAAAAAACGTTCCCGCGGCCGCGGGAATCAGAACGCCAGGCAGGTTAATACCCCCAGCAAGCAAGAAAATACTCAAAACAGCTGTGATAGTAATTTTTTACCAATTTTTGGCTGGGGTTTTTTAATTGTAAAATGCTTACAAGTTATTTTAAATAGAATATGAAAATTAGCTCCTAGGAGATAACTCAGGGGAAAAAGTGAATTTCATAAGGCCCTGGGCCCATATGCAATTCACTTTTTCTCCTGGGTTTTCTCCTAGGTGGTACTTTCACAACCTCTCATAAAATGCCTTTTAAGCCACCAGCAAGCAAGAAAATACTCAAAATAAATTTGATAGTACTTTTTTCACCCACTTTTGGGTACTTTTTCAATTGTAAAATCCTGAAAATTTAGTTGAGAGAGAAGATGAAAATTATCTCCTAGGAGATAACTCAGGACTCAGGAGAAAAAGTGACTTGCATATGGGCCCAGGAGCCACGTACAATCAACTTTTTCTCCTAGGAGATAATTTTTGGTCTTCAGTTTGAATTAACGTTTTAGAACTTTGCAAGTACCAAAAAGTAAGTGAAAAAGTATTGGCAAAATAAGTTTTAGTATTTGTTTGCTTGCTGGGGGTGTAAAAGGCATTTTATTTACAAGTTGTGAAAATATCACCTAGGAGAAAACATTAATTGCATATGGGCCTAGGAGTGGTAACTGTCATGATTATTATAGTGTACCCAAGGTGACATTATCTGTATGTACAGGGCCGAGCATACAAATAGTGGGTGTATCGGGTAGAAGAACTTCAAATGACAGATTCCAGGACCGGAGGTAGAAAGACAAAACGCCAGGAGCTCATTCACTAAGCATTACCGCATTCAGTAATGCAGAAAACCACTGATTTTAGTGAACATCCTGCCAAATGCCAATTCACTAAACCTATAACCGCACTGAAAAGTAAAATGACCTAAATTCATGTCAATTCACAAAGATTAAAGCATTCGGATAAGCAAGTAAAATGTTCAATATTTTAAGACCGGCCTGGACCTGTCAATATCCAGCAATCCACATTAGGTAAAATTGATAGACAAGGTAAACTGCCAATAGGAAGAGCCACCTGGTCCTGCTATTCTCCCCATTTGATCCGATGCACAGGCTGGTGGAATATTAGAAAAAAAGAAAACCATGAGTGCAGGAGGAGACCTTCAAAGATGTTCAGAGCTACCGTATATACTGATACACGGATGAGAGCCCTCTAGTGGCATACATGCACATCTAAAGGGATGTTGGGGATGCACAGGACAGAAAGTAAACAGCTTATGCAGACAACTTGTAGGAGAAATCTCAAAGCTTATTGCCAGGCGTGAGGAAATCTTAGTGAATTTAGAAAAACAAAAGTCTAAACTACAGAATGCTGTATTTTACCGACCTATTTTTTTTACATGACAGCTCTTAGTGAATTGAGGCCATAGTGTAGTACTTAAAGGACAGTTGAGTATAGAGAGTGCTACTTCCAAGTGTGGGTTGCTAGATGGCAACCACAATAAATGGAAAGGGGAGAATTCTATCTCCAGACAAGATCAGGATATCCACACACCTCATTCTGAGGTAAGACTATTTATTTAATTATTTTAAACAGTTTTTAACGTTTACATCCCCAGGGCTATTTCTACCCATCTTAGTCTTCTCCTACAACTAGGGGTTCCCCCTGGTATCTATACCCAGCAGACTTTGTTTTTCCTGGCTAACAACCAACAACAATCTGAAGAAGAATGAGTTTTTACTGGACACAAAAAAGACACATTTTGCCCATTTCCTCGGGTCAATAAAATGTTGTCAGTAGGATGATCTCAATTGGCTTGAAGCACCTGTTTAAGCATACCCCGGGCGCCTCCTCCTAAATACCTAATCATAAAAACAACTAGACTTTGTTCATTTTATACTTTTTCAGCCCGAGTTAAACACTCAGGTATGCAAATGAACGTTTCTCTTTAGTCGGGACCTTGTCAGGCTATAGAGTAACCTTCACTGATAAGGAATTGCAGCCTAAACTTTTGCCTGGCAGACAACAGCTTCTGAGTGCAGGGATAGATAAAGGTCAATAATCCATAGAGTTTAGTTCTCGGACATTTGAAAGACTGTGTCATTGAGCAGAAACAATAAAACATTATTATTATTATTATTATTTTTAGTATTTATATAGCGCCGACATATTACGCAGCGCTGTACAGTGTATATATATATATATATATATATATATATATCTTGTCACTAACTGTCCCTCAAAGGAGCTCACAATCTAATCCCTACCATTGCCATATGTCTATATTATGTAGTGTAAGTACTGTAGTCTAGGGCCAATTTTTTTAGGGGGAGCCAATTAACTTATCCGTATGTTTTTTGGAATGTGGGAGGAAACCCACGCAGACACGGAGAGAACATACAAACTCTTTGCAGATAGTGCCCTGGCTGGGATTCGAACCAGGGACCCAGCGCTGCAAGGCGAGAGAGCTAACCACTACGCCACCGTGCTGCCCTTCTTTACGTTTTTAAACATAAAATAGAACTGTGGGTTATCTAAAGAAAAAGTCATCTTCAGGAGTAGGAGGGATATATACAATTGCTTATATCATCCATTTATTTTCACCTCAGGTTTACTTTAAAGAGGATCTTCAATAAATATATCTAGAAAATGTCTTATATTTTACAATATTACTTTATACATTTTCTTTTACAGTGTTTGCCCATTGTAAAATCTTTCCTCATCTCGATTTACATTCATAAATGTATCCCTTCTGTCAGGCCTCTTTCTGAACCGCATTGCCCGCCTCCCTCTACAATCCATCATGAACGCAGCAGCCAGACTTAGCTACTCCTCCCACTGCTTCATCTCCTTGACTCCACTATGCAAATCTCTCCACTGACTCCCGATCCCCTTCAAGATCCTATGTCTGGCCCACAAATCTATACACAAGTCCTTCCTCACCCAAATCTCTAGCCTGGTCAGCAGATACATACCTGTCCGCCCACTCCACTCCTCCAACGACCTTCTTCTAACCACCCCACGCATCTCGCACTCCCATTCTCGACTACAGGACTTCACTAGAGCCGCCCCCATCCTGTGAAACTTTTTCCCACTTCCCATCAGGCTTTCCCCTTCCTTCTGCACCTTCAAACAGGCCCTCAAAACTCACCTCTTCAAGAAGGCCTACCCCACCTTGTCGATGCCCTAACTTTCTCTGCCGAGAATTTAACTCTCTCTGCTGAGAACCTATCTGTGCAACCCTTTTCCAATCATGTTGCCACCCCTCCCTTTATATTGTAAGTCTTTAGGAAGCCCCTCCTTCCTTGTATATCCTACTTGATCATGTATCCTGTTTGCAGAACAACGTGAACTTGGATTACTACTCCATTGTGTATCTTACTGCTTATTTATTGCCCAGTGCTGTGTAATATGTTGGTGCTATATAAATCCAATAAATAATAATAATCACAGATGGTGGCAACTTTACTGCTGGCAAGGTGCATAACTGTGAAATGTTTGATGGTTGTGTGTTCGGAAGTGAGCACAAACAAGTTTAGGAAATCAAAAACAAG
This sequence comes from Hyperolius riggenbachi, assembly GCF_040937935.1. NCBI lineage: Eukaryota > Metazoa > Chordata > Amphibia > Anura > Hyperoliidae > Hyperolius > Hyperolius riggenbachi. Next base: position 250,927,245 of record NC_090652.1, read on the forward strand.
TTAACCTATCAAAGCCTGTATCTGCTGGTTAATTAACCAGCTGCCAGCAAATCGATTGGCAGCTAGTACCTTTGATTGACTAAATTCTGGGCCTTTTCCATCAGTCAGTGGGGATAGTTAATGGAACAGCAGCAGCTAACAGGCAAGCCCATCAAGTTCTGTATCATTTTTTATATACCACTGGGAAGAATTGGCATCGCTCCTAATCCACGCCACATCTGAAATGACTACCAACAGAGGCGTGCAGAGCCCTCTAGAGGCAAAATACACACCTTGCATTCAAAACAGATGCTGATCTATGCACTGAATTCCTAAACTCAGAATACATAATGCAAACATGAAATCGCAAATGGGCGCAGATAGCCATGAAGTAAACTTACAGGATTTATACACCAGGGAGAGGTGGCAGTGCTTTCCAAGACATGCTGCATCTGAATGACCAGCAGCATGGATGTGCAGAGCCCAATTATAGGCTGGGTACACAACTTGCATTCAAAACAGATGCACCAAAATTAACATAATGGAGGATGTTAACTTTCAAAACAGTTTGCTTGCAGATTGTTCCGTACTGGACCCTTCCACCATGATGAGGTAATTTTTCATGGAAGGGACCCTAACCTCTAATTACCATACATAGTGTGACCCTGGGGGCAGCTGGCCATAAAATGGTTTACACATTTTCTTATAGGGGAAGAATTGGCATTGCTCCTATACCGGGCCACATCTGAAGTGACTACCATCAGAGGCGTGCAGAGCCCCCTAGAGGCAAAATACACACATTCAAAATAGATGCTAAACTATGCACTAAATCTCTAAACCAGGATAAAAATGGAATGCAAACTTGAAATAGGAAATGGGCGCAGTTAGCCATGAAGTAAACTTACATGATTTATACAGCAGGAAGAGGTGGTGGCACTGCACGCCTCTGTTGGTAATCATTTTAGATGGGGCCTGGTTTAGTAGTGCTGCAAATCCTTCCATTTCCATAAAAAATGTGTAAACCATTTTATGGCCAGCTGCCCCCAGGTTCACACTTTGTTTATTTGGTAAATAGAGGTTAGGGTCTCTTCCATGAAGTATGACCTCATTGCGGTGGAAGGGTCCAGTACAGAACAATATGCATGCAAACTGTTTTGAAAGCGAACATCCTCCATGATGTTGGCAGATCTGCTCCATGATATATACCTCACTTACATAAATTGGCTTATATGCCAATAAGCTAGGAAATTCTCATATGTCTCTATGTGGTGGTGGTGGGGTAATCTACACTGATACACTGCTTATTTTAAACAAAAATAAAGTTATATGTGCCGATTCCTATATTAGGGTTTATAAATGGCGCAGTTAATAAAAAAGGTGTAATTTAACAGATTCTCAGTCTGGCTTCTAATATAGCTCAAGTACTACAGCGGTAAGACGTCCCATGATTTTGTGTTCCAGTCCCTGCCTGTGAGGCCATAGAGATGGTATTTCTTTCTTATAGCTCATGCATTTCAAATTACTTACTCTATTTTATGGAAAAACAACTGGGTACCCCACCAATCATTTCCTTTGCAAATATAGATTCCGGCCTACTATATATGGCAGCATTAGTGTTTACATATCACTTAATAGGAACATTTTAAGTTATATTCTATGTAATGGTTTACAGGAGATGCCATGATTGATCCCAAATAATGATCTGTAACATGATATTGTTTTCCTCATCTCGTGCAGCTGCTGCCCTCGTTTGACATATGTTCCTGGACAGAAGAAGACGTGGTAAGCACTGATGGAGTAATGAAGAGTAATACAAATTTTTCAGTTCACATTAATTTTGTAGCTGCTAAAATACATAATTTATAGTGATTTTTAGAATAGTACAAGATGTCGGGCAAAGTATGTTGTGTTGATGATGTTTGGTGTAGATGGCCAAGGACTAATGCCTCGTACACACCTTGCAATTTCCTCTCAGATTGACAAATCAAATTGATAATTTCCAACAGGTCCAAACTGATTTCTGACCGTTTTTCTGAACGATTTTGTACAGAACTCATCAGAAAATCAATCAGAAATCAGATCAGACCTGTAGGAAATATCGGTTCAAGCTGTCGATCTGACCGGAAGTTGCATGAAGAACAGGCATAAATAACAAATGTACCCACAAATGTACCCATACATGAAAATATGTGATGTCACTTTCCTGATTAAATTGAGGAGCAAATCGGTACCATTGGCTCTCACTTAGGTTAGAGTTCATTATTGTCAAACCCTCGCATCTGATAATACATGTCACAATAGTGCAGTGCGGGGGTGTCTGGGTTATCTGTTATTATGACCCTGTTACTATGGACATCAATACTTTATGATATATCGCTTTACACTGAACATCTGTATAAGTACAAGTATCAATGTGCTGTAACTAACCTAGTTCTATAAAATACTCTAATTATAAAAGCAGAGTGGCCATCCTGGTTTTCACCTCCTGGAGCTCCCAACATCTCTGTGCACTACTGTCACCATCTCTCTGCACTACTGCTATTCTACAGGCCCACCCCCACAGATGATTTTTGCTTTCACACACTCCTCCCACATATCTAACCTTCCACCTTCCAAGGAATTTTGCTTAAAGGACAACTGAAGCAGGAGGGTTATAGAGGCTGCCATATTTATTTCCTTTTAAAAAATACCAGTTGCCTGGCAGCCCTGATGATTTGCTGCAGTAGTGTTTGAAGAACACCAGAAACAACCATGCAGCTAATCTTGTCAGATATGACAATAATGTCAGAAACACCTGATCTGCTGCATGCTTGTTCAGGGTCTAAAAGTATTAGAGGCAGAGGATCAGCAGGATAGCCAGGCAACTGGTATTGCTTAACCACTCGAGGGCCGCGGTGTTAAACCCACCTAAAGACCATGCCATTTTTCTTAAATTGGACCACTGCAGCTTTAAGGGCTCACTGCAGGGCCTGCACAACGCAGCACACAAGTGATCCCCCCCCCCCCCCCCCCTTCTCCTTTTTTTAATTTATTCTAATTATTTTTCTATTAAATTTTACTATTTTTTTTATTTAATTTTGTGCCCGTCCCTCCCTCCTTTCCCCCGCCAGCCAATGAGCGTGATCGGCTGTCATAGGCTTCAGCCTATGACAGCCGATTACTTCCCTGCCTACAGAGGGGACAGCCGTGTCACATGGCTGTCCCCAGTACAGTGCCGCATTAGATCACAGCGCTGTACATGGTTATTAGACGGCGGTTTTGCTGTCTAACAGTCTCCGAGCGGTGATCGCCGCTGGGAGACTTCCGCTCCACCTTCCAAGCGGAGATGCGCCTGATCTCCTGCTAGCCCCATAGGAAGCCGTTCACACCAATCGGCATGGAGCGGTCCTGGGGCTGCTGCCGCGTTCACTCCAATCAGCGTGACGCGGTCGGCAAGAAGTTAAAAGGAAATAAATATGGCAGCATCCACATTCCTTCTCTTTAACTACCGCTTATTCACTCATTCACCCATTCAAAGTCTTTCTACCCACGCCAATATAGCCTCTCCTGTTACCTACCTATCCAACCTTATCTACCTACTATCCCACGCTTAATGTCACCTCCCATGATTCCTATTCTCATCTCCTCTGTCTGTCCAATACCCATAACCTCTGCCGCGTCCGAGAGAATTTGCCGCGGGGAGACTTGGGTGCAGGATACAGCCGGTATGGCTTATCCTGCTGCTGCACAAGTTCCCGGAGGTGTTAAATACTATTCCCCCTCTAGGTCCATGTGGATAGTGGAGAATGATGTAATTCGGCTTCCAGCTATTGCTGGAAGGCGAATTACAGTGTTTTAAAAAAGTAACTTCAGCTTTGAAGTTACTCACTGTGCGCCGCTATAGCCGTAATTCCTACTATGGTCTATGGTGGCGCCAGCTGTGCCCAAGTCTCCTGCGCTGCATTTGCAGTGTTTGACCGCTGCCTACCCAAGACTCATCTACCCTCCTACATCCATGTACACTCACAAAGATATCAATACTACTTCCACTTGTGCTGTCAAACTACTCTGTAACACAACTTCCCACACAACTTCCTGCAGCGCCCACCAGCTTAATATCTGTTTCCTCAACCCAAAAGTAGAAAAACATTCTTGTCTAATGAAATCCAGCGCCAGAGTCACTCAGCACTCAGCCTGACATTGCAATGACTGCAATCCTTCCATCATCTGCATTGGTGAGGTCTCCTGCACCCACTATGGTTCCAAGGTAGCTTGGCTGCATCTGTCTTTAGTGCCTTGTTCAATTGAATGGCACGTTAGTGTAAGGTCTGCATGTGACTTTCGTGAGGATGTGATTTATGTAAGGGTTACACTTATCATTGATGTTAATGTGAAAATTGAGGTTTAGAGGGGCCAGTCTTGAGATGTTACCCTTGATTTCCTCGGGACCACCATTGTCTGTGTGTTGCCCTGACATCTTGCTTTGCTGATTTTTTAACTTTTATGTTAAATAATAATTGTATTTGTTTTTGTGCAGTATTTATGGGTGCAGCAGTTAGCAAAATCAGGTAAGTTCACTGGCGGTTCTATGGTTCTAATTTATAGTTCTTCATTGTGAGTAAGGCTGCTATATGATGCTATTCATGCTTTTGTTTGCAGATGATAACGCAACAATGCGGAGCGTTTATGCCAGCCTCTTCAAGGCACATCATATCACAGGGAAGAGGCTTCTCCTGCTAGAGGAAAGAGATCTGAAAGATATGGGCATTGCATCCAAAGGACACATCATCCATCTGAGGGTACACAGCAGGGAAAAATGAGATAATAAATGTATAGTAGTATCTATCTGATGGCTACAGAGGATATTGGCCAGGGGTCTGCTGTTGATTTTTTTTGTTTAAGTATTCACTAGTAAATATGAACATCATTCGGTCAAGAGCGATATATTTAACAATCAAACCTAGAGGAACTTTACTGTATATAACTTAATGAATAAAATTGCTTATAACATGATCTCCCAGAGTGCAGTTTGGAAGAAGGCTGCACGATATTTTGGCCTAGCTTAAACATATTCATGCATTTTATTATATACCAATAAACTGCAGTATATAGACATAAGAAGTGTTTCTGATGTTAAAACAAGGATCATTAACCACTTGCCGATCGCGCACTCATAACGCGCGTCGGCAAAGTGGCAGGTGCAGGACCAGCGACGCAGTACTGCGTCGCCAGCTGCAGGCTGATTAATCAGGAAGCAGCCGCTCGTGCGAGCGGCTGCTTCCTGTCAATTCACGGCGGGGGGCTCCGTGAATAGCCTGCGGGCCGCCGATCGCGGCTCGCAGGCTAAATGTAAACACAAGCGGAAATAATCCGCTTTGTTTACATTGTACGGTGCTGCTGCGCAGCAGCGCCGTAAGGCAGATCGGCGATCCCCGGCCAATCAGCGGCCGGGGATCGCCGCCATGTGACAGGGGACAGCCTGTCACTGGCTGCACAGGACGGATAGCGCCCTGTGCAGCCTCCGATCTCCGGGGGGGAGCAGGTAGGAGAGGGAGGGAGGAATTTCGCCGCGGAGGGGGGCTTTGAGGTGCCCCCCCACCCGCCAGCCACATGCAGGCAGGAGAGATTGGACCCCCCCCAGCACATCATCCCCCTAGTGGGGAAAAAAGGGGGGCAATCTGATCTCTCTGCCTGCTACCTGATCTGTGCTGGGGGCTGCAGAGCCCACCCAGCACAGATCACTAAACACAGCGCTGGTCCTTAAGGGGGGGTAAAGGGTGGGTCATCAAGTGAGGACAACCGAGGTGACATGATGGGATAGACATGAGCATGTACAGTGCCAAGGACACTAATAACTGTGCTGTGTTTCCTTTTTCCTTTCTCTGCTTGTAAGAGATAAATATCAGTTATGCAAGTGACAGTTTCTGTCCGGGTCGGTACTGGGTCAGACTATAGCGTAACGTTTACTGATAAGGAATTACAGTCATAAAACACTTTCCTGGCAGAAAATGGCTTCTGAGAGCAGGAGATACACTGATGTGAAAAACGATTTGCCCCCTTCCTGGTTTCTTGTTCTTTTGCTTGTTTGTCACACTTAAATGTTTCTGCTCATCAAAAACCATTAACTATTAGTCAAAGATAACCTAATTGAACACAAAATGCAGTTTTAAATGATGGTTTTTATTATTTAGTGAGAAAAAAAACTACAAATCTACATGGCCCTGTGTGAAAAAGTGATTGCCCCCTTGTTAAAAAATAACATAACTGTGGTTTATCACACCTGAGTTCAATTTCTGTAGTCCCCCCCAGGCCTGATTACTGCCACACCTGTTTCAATCAAGAAATCACTTAAATAGGAGCTATCTGACACAGAGAAGTAGACCAAAAGCACCTCAAAAGCTAGACATCATGCCAAGATCCAAAGAAATTCAGGAACAAATGAGAACAAAAGTAATTGAGATCTATCAGTCTGGTAAAGGTTATAAAGCCATTTCTAAAGCTTTGGGACTCCAGTGAACCACAGTGAGAGCCATTATCCACAAATGGCAAAAACATGAAACAGTGATGAACCTTCCCAGGAGTGGCCGGCCGACCAAAATTACCCCAAGAGCGCAGAGAAAACTCATCCGAGAGGCCACAAAAGACCCCAGGACAACATCTAAAGAACTGCAGGCCTCACTTGCCTCAATTAAGGTCAGTGTTCACGACTCAACCATAAGAAAGAGACTGGGCAAAAACGGCCTGCATGGCAGATATCCAAGGCGCAAACCACTTTTAAGCAAAAAGAACATTAAGGCTCGTCTCAATGTTGCTAAAAAACATCTCAATGATTGCCAAGACGTTTGGGAAAATACCTTGTGGACCGACGAGACAAAAGTTGAACTTTTTGGAAGGTGCGTGTCACGTTACATCTGGCGTAGAAGTAACACAGCATTTCAGCAAAAGAACATCATACCAACAGTAAAATATGGTGGTGGTAGTGTGATGGTCTGGGGTTGTTTTGCTGCTTCAGGACCTGGAAGGCTTGCTGTGATAGATGGAACCATGAATTCTACTGTCTACCAAAAAATCCTGAAGGAGAATGTCCGGCCATCTGTTCATCAACTCAAGATGAAGCGATCTTGGGTGCTGCAGCAGGACAATGACCCAAAAGACACCAGCAAAGCCACCTCTGAATGGCTGAAGAAAAACAAAATGAAGACTTTGGAGTGGCCTAGTCAAAGTCCTGACCTGAATCCTATTGAGATGTTGTGGCATGACCTTAAAAAGGCAGTTCATGCTAGAAAACCCTCAAATAAAGCTGAATTACAACAATTCTGCAAAGATGAGTGGGCCAGAATTCCTCCAGAGCGCTGTAAAAGACTCGTTGCAAGTTATCGCAAACGCTGGATTGCAGTTATTGCTGCTAAGGGTGGCCCAACCAGTTATTAGGTTCAGGGGGCAATTTCTTTTTCACACAGGGCCATGTAGGTTTTGAGGTTTTTTTCTCACTAAATAATAAAAACCATCATTTAAAACTTCATTTTGTGTTCAATTATGTTATCTTTGACTAAAAGTTACAAACATGCAAAAGAATAAGAAATCAGGAAGGGGGCAAATAGTTTTTCACATCACTGTAAAAAGGGTCAGTAGTTCATAGATTTTAGCTCTGGCATACTTCAATGCATGCGTAATTGAGCAATGACAATGGAACAGTAAAAATGTAAAAACTAGATTTAAATATAAGATAAAACTGCAGGTTACCTTAAAGTCATTTTTAAGAGAAAGAGGATAGATACAATTGTTCATCTCATCAGTTTATGTTCACCTCGGATGTCCTTTAAAGCAAAAAATAGGTATACTGAATCAGTGGCGTAGCTTAGGAGCTCTTAGCCCCAGTGCAAATGTTACATTAGGCCCCCTCAAGTACTCTATACATAACAATTGATATGAAACACCAAAGCCTGCCAAGGACAGCTCCAGTGTCAGTGAAGTGTAGGCTGAGGAGGAGAACAGTCCATTGATGGTTACAACTAATCAAAGTACATATTAAAGTGATCATTACCAGCATAACACCAATAAACCGCTAATAAAGCAGGTAAAGGAGGGTCCCTAGTTGGTCCATGTAGTCCAGGGTCCATGGTGTAGTTGCTACCTCTGCATCCCCTATTGCTACGCCACTGTACTGAATAATGTATTACATTCTACTGTATGTCAATACAGTTCCTTTTTAAAAGAGGAACTGTTGTCCAAATAACATAATTAATAAAATTGCTTATTTTTTTTACAATATTCACTCAAAAATTATTAGTCAGTGTTTGCCCATTGTAAAATGTCTCCTCTCTCTGGCTTACTTTCTGGAATTAGAGCCATTAGAGAAGACCTCTGGTCTCCCAGAATGCTCAGGGGAGGAGGGAGGTGTAGAGAATTCCACATAATAATCAGCCTCAGTGTTAGGACAGAGCTACATAATATATAGCAACTAAGTTGATGGACGGTGTTGCCCGGGTATGTATTTGGCTGGTGTTGGCTCCACCCACTTTTTCTAACCCTAACGCACAATTACTCAATTACCTAGTTTGTGAGCTTTGCAGTCTTTGGCATCAATAATTTGCATTGAAATGAAACAAATCTGATTGACTATTTGTGGCTGGGGTTCAATTTGAACCCCAGTCACCCCATGACCAACAGTACCAGGTTTGAGGATTGTGCCATTAACAGTGCAAGAATGGATGCAATTAAATATTCCCCTTAAAAATCAATAGGTGAATTTTGATTGGCTTTTGAAGGCTCCACCCACTTTTCTGAATTTTAATCCCAGTCACCCAGTGACCAACTGTGCAAAGTTTGAACACCCTACCATAGACAGTGTAAGAATGGTTGCAGTTTACATTTTCCCAGTGAAAAATTCCCAGTGAAATTTGTATTCATCTCCCCCCACTTTGTGGATATGGGGATAAAAATGATCCTGTATGTTATTCCAGTTAATGTACTACGTGTGCGCCAAATTTCATTCAAATCCGTTCAGCCATTGTTCCGTGATTGAGTAACATACATCTAAACATCCAAACTTTCGCATTTATAATATTAGCGAGATATATGGCTATAGGAAGTATTCTTGATGTTGAAACCAGGATATTTAACATACAAGTGGGTATGCCGAATAATGTCGTTATGATTCCTATTTACGTTAATGCTTCCTTTCATAGCCTTAAACTACCAGTTGTTATTCACCTGTTAACCTCCTGAGCGGTCTGGACGAGCTCAGCTCGTCCACCACCGCCGGAGGCTGCCGCTCAGGCCCTGCTGGGCCGATTTCCACCAAATAAAGTGCAGCACACGCAGCCGGCACTTTGCCAGCCGCGTGTGCTGCCTGATCGCCGCCGCTCTGCGGCGATTCGCCGCGAGCAGCGGCGAAAGAGGGCCCCCCTAGCCGCCTGAGCCCTGCGCAGCCGGAACAAAAAGTTCCGGCCAGCGCTAAGGGCTGGATCGGAGGCGGCTGACGTCAGGACGTCGGCTGACGTCGATGACGTCACTCCGCTCGTCGCTATGGCGACGATATAAGCAAAACAAGGAAGGCCGCTCATTGCGGCCTTCCTTGTTTATTCTGGGCGCCGGAGGCGATCGGAAGATCGCCTCCGGAGCGCCCTCTAGTGGGCTTTCATGCAGCCAACTTTCAGTTGGCTGCATGAAATAGTTTTTTTTTTATTTAAAAAAAACCCTCCCGCAGCCACCCTGGCGATTTAATCAGAACGCCAGGGTGGTTAAAGTGATCCTAGAGCAGTGATGGCCAACCTTGGCACTCCAGCTGTGGTGGAACTACAAGTCCCATGAGACATTGCAATGCTTTGACAGCTCTAAGCATAACTCGGGGAGCCAGAGGCATGGTGGGATTTGTAGATTTGTCACACTATGATCCTGACATCACACTGTGGGAGCATTGTTGCATTGAGGTAAATAACAGCTGTTTACAGTTGTTTCCAACTGCCAAAAAAGCAAGCATTTCCTTCCACTGACATCACCTGCCAGCAGTAAAAATGTCACCATGTGATAAATGTCAGAATGTATATCAGGGAGAGGAAAGATTTTTCATTGGGCAAACACTGACTAAATCGTTTATACATAATTATTGTAAAAATGAAGCACTTTTTTATTACATTATTTTCACTGGAGTTCCTCTTTAAATTACACACCTTGAATACAAATCAGATGCAAAACTATGCACTAAACCCTAATCTAAATAATTTGAATGCAAACTGATACACATGGATGCAGCTAGCCATAAGTAGACTTACACTTTTGTATGACAGGAGATATTGGCAGTGCTTCCAAATGCATAGTATGCCTCAGGTTCATACTATGTTTTTAACTGTTAGCTATTGGTTAGATCTCTTCCAAGAGGGCATATCATCGTTGTGGAAGAGTCTAGTAATTGAACAATCTGTGCACAGGCTGTCCTTGAAGCCAACGTCCTCCTTTGCTGCATCTGTTTAGAAAGCTTGTTGTGGGCTCTGCACATCTATGCAGCTGGTCAACTCGGGTGCAGCTTGTATTTGGAAGTGCTGTCAATATCTCCTGTTGCACAAAATATGTTGTAGCACTGCTATAGACCCACCTTCTCCAAGCCAAGTGGAGGTGATGGTGGTCTTTACAGTCACAAATACACTTTCTTTGTCTTAAATTTCAAAGTACAACTTGAACCAGCATTGGCTGGAAAGGGTGGTTACTTTAGGACCATCTTTAAAGTCTGGAAGTATGGCCTGAACAGTTCGCCGGCAGGCAGTATTCTGTGAACATTGGCTGTACGCATTTGCAGCGAACATTTGGCGTGTTCGATTTGCCCCCTATACATTATTATTGATCTAAACTTTGACCCCTTACTTCACAGTCAGCTGACACATGGCAGCCAATCGGTTAGCACCCCTTACTGGAACCCCCTATCAAAAAGCAGTAGTGGTGGCCATTTTGGATTAATTCTCTGCTGGCTGCTGACTGTTAGTGAGAGCAGATTCAGACCTGCTGCAGATAGGTAGGGAAAGCATTAGCTAGGCCTGTGTTCTTGTTCCCCACTTGCTCTGTAAGCACCCCAAACAGGCCTTTTGAGGGCTAGCACATCAGTCTACTGTGGTTTTTTTTTGTGTGTGTGACACTCCACAGCCCACTGACACCCAGAGCTGTGTGCACACTACTGCTGTTGCCTCATTAAGTTGCAGGTACAGAACCACTCCAGTGCATTATTATTTCACTGTATTCTGATAGTACTATTGCATTTCTCTGCGTGTGACACTCCACAGCCCACTGACTCCCAGAGCTGTGCATAATGTGAGTTCTGCCCTTTAGGGATTAAAATCTGACTTTGCGTCAACTCCGTAATTTTTGGTGGTACTATTGGCATGGATCCCCCTCCGGCATGCCCCTATCCAGGTGTTAAACCCTTGAAACAACTTTTCCATCACTTTTGTGGCCAGACACAGCCTTTGTAGGTTCACCAGATTCGCCTGTTCGTGAACATTTGCAAAAGTTTGCGGAAAATTCTATGTTCACGACATCTCTATTAACCAACAAGGTCAGTATTGCAATGAGTTTGCATTGAAAGAGGACCAGTCAGTAGTCAAATTTTAATCCGTGTCTAAGACAGACACACTTCACCAATGACACCCTTCATCCCCTTTCTCAGGCTTTGCATGTGTGAGTGCCCAATGATTTACAGACTGTATTCACCTCACATACTTTCCCTGAGCCCCACCACTAGATTTTCATACAAATGTATGGTTGCCATAGGATATAGGGGTGCAGAATTAGAAAGGTGATGAGCACAGTAAGGACCAAGCGGCTACTCCTGGTTCCTGGGACCCACAGCAGGTGCTATGCCTATCTGCTGAGCCCCTGGTCAGTAGTAACATAGTTTGTTGTTTGTGATCTTCACAATGGATTCCAGGAGGTTTAATGTCCAATGAAAAATCCACTTAGAGCTACAATATTTACGTAGAATATCTGATGTTTTTTTTTTTCTGCTTTACAGACTGCGATTGAAAGGTTAACTCACGATTACCTGAATCTTTTTCATTTCCCTCCTCTAACAAAGGTATGTTTATGTAACCTTGTGTGTTGTGCTGTTCATGTATGTTAGTATTGAATTAAAAATGAAGTACAAGCAATAGAAATATTTAAACAGGAGGGCCATTCAATCTATTTGTTATAAAAAAGTCGCCCAAAAGGGGGTAGCGCCCCTACAATATCCTCAATGAACCTAAACCGTACACATTTGTGGGGGCCTCAAGTGTTAACACGTTTTATTGTTGCCTGGGCAATAATGAATAGTATCAAAAAATTGCATTAAAAAGTAACACATACACTTCAAAACCATATAAGGACAACTGTAGCAAGAGGGCTAAGGAGGCTGCCATAATGATTTCCTTTTAAGCAATACCTATTGACTCTGTCATTTTTAACCTTAGGTACTACAAGAGCTTTTTAAACACTAGTGATTTGAAAAGCTCTTGCTAATGCAATGCTATGGGGGATTTTTACAAAATCACATCGCTCCAGTGTGAACACACACATAGGATAACATTAGCAAGAGCTTTTAAAATCACAAAGCGCTTAGAAAAGCTTTTGTAGTGTGAACAAGCCCTAAATGTAAATGATTTTTGTGGCCAGGGTTAAATGCAGTGCTTGCTCTCTCTCTTTGTCCAAACATCCTCTCATGGGACAGATAGTGCTTCTAGTGCACTATAATATACATCCATATGCACCATACACACCATACACACAACAGAATGAGCAGTATAAATGCTGACAATAGTTACAGGACTGAGAGAGAGCACTGGATTTAACCTTTTCCATAAGGATTATAGTTACAAGAAAAACACAGAATCTAGCCTCATCTCTTGAACTGAGCACACTTAACCAGTTCCTGAATTGAGTACAGTATATCTATGTACCTTGAAACTTCATCTTAGCACCAGGGTGTAGATATACGTACTCCGTCGTGATTGACCGACTCACGCGCACACGCCTGTTCCCGTTGCCGCTTGTTAAGACACTGATCGTGAATAGGAACAGGTGTTCCCAAAGCCGATCAGAGTGCCTATAATGAATGTTCACCAGCATCAGCGAGATGCCAGTGGTCATTAATGAAATTATAGTAAAAACACATACACAATACAGGTATTTATCTCATCAGTTTATTTTCACTTCAGGTTTGCTTTAGGGAAGAGTCCAGGACCCCTTAAGTCCTTTGATAGAGCAGAGATTGACCCATATTCTGTTCATACAGTACATGCAACCAAATGCTGGAAGAGATTATTTCCTAAACCCTCATAAGAAAATTGTTATTGAGTTCTGTGGTGGTAATTATAATTGCAGCACAGTAAAAATGGTTTTCTTTAATTCACTGGGCTTTTTTGTGAATATTTTTGGATGAACTTATTCTGAGGATGCACCTGCTTTTCCCAAAATGATCAGGATGAAATACATTAAGGTTGCAGAACACTGCTGCTTCCATTATTTGATTGTGTGGGAGGCAACTATCCTCAGCAGTGATGTCAATTGAGAGACTGAAAATAGTCGTTAAAGAAACATTTCAACTGTGCCTGCGATAAACTCCTGAATGTTGTCTGTAAGGCTAAAAAAATCCACAATGGAAGTGACACAAATTACTCCATCTGTGCTGCAGGATCTGACGGTGGAGAGTGAGGAAGAAGAAGAAAAGATTGTGAACTTAGAACTCGTGTTTGGATACCATCTGAAATCTGGCAATATCCCTGAGGTAAATGTCTACATCCAATATAGCTTTGCATATCACCTCACATGCTTCTTTTCTGTGTGCACATTGTTATGAGGTATTCATAGTGTTACTATAATAAGCTGAGTGCTCACAAAGCTAGATCCAGTTGTGTGTGGTCCAGTGTCATGCTGGGAATAGACGGTTTGTTCTTGAGGTGATTAGATGGGTTTGATAGATAATTTCTGACATGTCCAATCGCCATCCGATCGTTTTGACGCTCAATTTGTCATTGAAGTGAATGGAAAAAGATAAGAAAAACGAGCGGAAGATAAGAGAATTGAGTGGCAAAATCGATCGAGCAGAAAAAACAGACCGTGAATGCCCAGCATTAGTCATGGAGAGAATCCAAAGCCATAACAACAAACTTTGTTTCGGGGAAACCTTTAATGACTAAGTGTACAAGAGTTCTTTGCAAGCTTCCAAAACCTTAAGTTTCTTCTTCAGTCATAATACAGAACTGGATCGGAACCACACGTTTCTGATCCAGTTCTGTATTATGCCTGAGGAAGAAACTTATGGTTTTGGAAGCTTGCAAAGAACTCTTGTACAGTTGGTCATTAAACGTTTCACCAAAACAACTTTTGTTATCTGTACTAGATCCGTACATTAAAGGGATCCTGAAGTGGGACTGCAAGGGTTAACCACCCTGGCGTTCTGATTAAATCGCCAGGGTGGCTGCGGGAGGGTTTTTTTTAGATAAAAAAAAAACTATTTCATGCAGCCAACTAAAAGTTGGCTGCATGAAAGCCCACTAGAGGGCGCTCCGGAGGCGATCTTCCGATCGCCTCCGGCGGCAAGAGATAACACGGAAGGCCGCAATGAGCGGCCCTCCGTGTTTCGCTTCCCTCGTCGCCATGGCGACGAGCGGAGTGACGTCATTGACGTCAGCCGACGTCTTGACGTCAGCCGCCTCCGATCCAGCCCTTAGCGCTGGCCGGAACTGTTTGTTCCGGCTACGCTGGGCTCGGGCGGCTGGGGGGACCCTCTTTCGCCGCTGCACGCGGCGGATCGCCGCGCTGCAGCGGCGATCAGGCAGCACACGCGGCTGGCAAAGTGCCGGCTGCGTGTGCTGCTTTTTATTTGGTGCAAATCGGCCCAGCAGGGCCTGAGCTGCAGCCTCTGGCGGTGTTGGACGAGCTGAGCTCGTCCAGACCGCTCAGCAGGTTAAACTAGTGGTAAATCTGAATACTAAATGGCTGAGTATACAGTCAGGTCCATAAATCTTGGGACATCAACACAATTCTAACATTTTTGGCTCTATTCACAAAAAAGAGTGGACTTGAAATGAAACGAACACAATGTGCTTTAACTGCAGAATGTCAGCTTTAATTTGAGGGTATTTACATCCAAATCAAGGTGACCGGTGTAGGAATTACAACAGTTTGCATATGTGCCTCCCACTTGTTAAGGGAGCAAAAGTAATGGGACAGAATAATAATCATAAATCAAACTTTCACTTTTGAATACTTGGTTGCAAATCCTTTGCAGTCAATTACAGCCTGAAGCCTGGAATGCATAGACATCAGCAGATGCTGGGAAATGCATGCTCAATCCGATTCAGGTCAGGTTATTGACTTGGCCATTGCAGCACATCGTGTTTATTTTATTTCAAATCTATTGCAGTTGTGTATAGGCCCAAAAATGTTAGAATTGTGTCGATGCCCCAATATTTATGGACCTGACTGTAGTTTGGCTTCTTAAAACAGAAGTTATTTGTGATAATTCACCTTTTAAAATGAGCAACTGTTGAGGCATCACTCCTAAATATGTAAATCATCTCCTTATGCCCCTGAAGCCAGGCTCACATCCAGAACCGCTTGTGTATGGTGAGCCTATTGCTTATACATTTTACAGAGCCAAATCAACCCAAATGCATACAGCCTGTTTAGGACTTTCTGGTCCTCATCAGTGCATGGCAGGGATTGGTATGGCTCTATGGGATAGGGGATGAGTAATACAGAATACCCAGATAACTCATGGTGACCAGAAACCACTAGGAAAGTATAATGGGCTAAAAGTGAGCCAAAAAGCCTTCCAACTAAAAAGCCAAACTGCATATAATTGTATGTTATTACATGTTGGGTTGATGTGGCTCTAAAATGTATAAATGTATAAGCTATAGGCTTGCAAAATGTATAAGCTATAGGCTTGCAAAATGTATAAGCTATAAGCTTGCTTTACTCCAGTGGTTCTGGATGTGTGCGTGGCTTCAGGGGAATTACTGTCAATAACTTGTTACGGTACTGAGGTCTTTAGAGAGGATTTTTCTGCTTTTGCACTATTATGTGTCCATAGTTTTGTTCTTTGACATGAGCTTTTTGATAGGCTAGAGATAACTGGCAGCTAGAACCTAACAAGGTTAGGGCAGAATAGCCATGTGATGTGTACGCAGCAGAATATAAACACCTATTACTGATTTTTATTTGCTGCCTGTTTCTGGGGCTTTAGCCAAGGAGTAGACTTATTGTGAGGGGTTCACAGCACCAAGGGGCTCGCATGGGTGATTTCCTAGTATTTAGGTGATATGCAAAGGTTATACTAAAGTACAGCTCTGGGTAGGAGGATGTGTGGCAAGTGCAGTCAGACCCCCTGAAAACACGTTGTGATCCAAGCAGTAGTGTTGGTGTTTGAATCCTGTCCACTTCGGATGTCCATCACTTGAACAAAACTGTAGAAACCCGAATAATGACAACCTTTTGGTTTGTGTTCAGGTGTCTACTTAACCATTCATTGTTATCTGCTTTTCAATGGAAGTGCAGAAACGGTTGGGACGTTAATAGCATAGTAAAGGAGGGGGTGGAAGTTGTGAGTGCATCAGGGCCCCTGGACTTGAGGAGCGCTCAGTAAGGGCTCTCCTTCACCCGCTGCAGTTGTGCTATGCTGGCAATGATCACCTCTGTATGTGCCTTTTATGCTGGTAAACATTAATATAATCCTACCCTCCCCAGCTTACACCTTTGTCACACTGCATCTGTCCTTGGCAAGTTTTGTTGTTCCAAATCAATTGTTATATACAGTATAGGACGCTTGAGGGGGCCTAGTGTAAAACTCGAACTGGAGCCCATAGATCCTTGGCTGTGCCACTGTGCAAACCTGACGGAAATGGACACCATGAAAGTGCTGGAGGATTTCTGTTGGAATTTAGCTCCCAAATCAATCCAAACATTGTGACTAATGCTGGGAATACACCGTTCGTTTTTGATCCATTTAGATGGCTCAATAGATAACTTCCGACATGTCCGTTCTCCCACTCGATCGTTTCGCCGCTCGATTTGTGATAGAAGTGAATGGTAAAAGATAAGAAGAACGAGCGGAAGATAAGAGAATCGACTGCAGAATCGATTAGCGAAACGATAGAGCGGCAAAAACAAGCCGCGTATGCCCAGCATAAGGGCAAACTGAGTACAAACAGAACTGAGGCACATTCCACCAACATTACTAGGCAGGTCCGTATGTTGCATTGGACAATACATTTTTCTACAGATTACAGATCAATGTGAATTAAACTTAGACTAGGGGAAATGAGTATATTCTCCTCTGTTATACTCAGTCTTCATGCACTGAGTTTGTGGGCAGTAGGTGACATCTGTATTCTATGTGCGCCATGTTCCCAGTGAATTCACAACAGATGGCAAAGGAATGTTTATGTAAGATTTAGTAGTGCTGTATAATCCTGATTAAATTATATTAACACTAAGCCCAAATGTAGTGATAGAATTTATTTTGTGAGGCAAGTAGGTTTTAAACTCATGGGGAACTTGTCCTAGAGCTGACAATGGTTACAGGTGTTTACACTCAAACATATTACAGCTCAAATAGAATGAAGACACTTTTTACAACTTAAAGTCTATTAAAAAAAAAATGAGTTGAACTTACCTGGGCCTTCTTGCCGCCCCCTGGAGTGCACACCGCCAGTTCAAGTCCCTTTGGCCAGCATCTAAGCTGGCCGGCCACATGCCTCCTTATCGAGTTTCTGCGTTCAGGAGCGTTATTTGCAGTACATGGAAAATGCTACTGCGCATGTGCAGAGCCCTTCTGGCTGCGGTAGTTCAATCAGGGTGCGCACAGCTCAGGGGCCACACATATGCAGTAGCCACCGACTGGGGGGGGGGGGGTCACCACTGCTGGTTGGAGGGACTGGACCAGCGTTGTGGGCACAGGAGGACTCCAGGGCGCTGCAAGAAGCCCCAGGTAAGTTCAACTCATTTTATTGTTAGACTTAAGTCTTCCTTTAAATCCAGATTAAAAATATGCATAAATGCCAGGTTGTATAAATAGCTCAGCTGGATATCACATTAGTAAAACTACTACACACTGGGCTTTTTATTCTTACAGTAGGTAAGTATTTTAGGACTACCAACTACAACCTGATTGGACAGTTTAAAAATTAATAATTTTACATCAGCTAATCAAAGAAGGTTATACAGATAAAAAGAATAAACGCCAGGACTAGAAAAAGTACCTGAGGCTGAGCTTCGATATAAAACTTAAACCACAGATTCCCAATTTTTCTAACTTTCCTTTCCCATCCCTTCTTACTAACCTGACACTGTAGCCCTGTTCCTCCCACAATCCCCACCCCATACTCACCTATGAATATTCTAAACTATGGGAGTGACGTACTTGCACCATATGAGTTGCTATCATTAGAGACACTTTAACTCCTCCAGCCCCTTCTACCTACTGATCCAATATCTTTGTTACAAGAATGAGGTAGCAGAGGGGACACAATCTCCCCCCATCCACCTCCACCACCACCACCACCAAATATATTGGAAGAGGGCGGGGCTGCAACAGTCATGGTCTCCTCTAAGCAATACCGTAAAAGGATTGGGGCGGGGCATGATCATCATACGTCCTCCCCAGAAATGACCATGAGAGGCTGAGTGTCTTTTCTGTGATTGGACTACAGTTTAAGGTTGCTGTCAGAGTTACCAGGAAGATTACTGCTTGACTAACAATGAATGCATTTATTTAATATTTTTATGGCCTGTTGTTGCTGATAACTAATATTTTCCATGAAAGATCGAGACCCCTGTGGCTTCCCACAGATCAAGGCAAAATAATTAACAGGGAGACAAAAATTGTCCAGCATGACAATTCTCCTCTGATCCAGAGAAAGAATAAAATTTAGCCAAATAAAGCCTCTAGTTGCTGGGCGATCTACCAGCCGCCAGCCAATTGGTCAACAGCTGCTGACGATGCTGGGATTGTGGTTTCCCCTCCCTTTTTAAGTCAGTGGAAAGTTCCCTATTAAAATAAAATTTTCAGATGCTCAGGAGTTGTTGGTCATCAGATTGCGCAGCTAAAATAATGACAGGTTGTTTCTGATTGGTTTCTATGGATTTCCGCATCAGGCCTGTTACTGTTTATTAAACACACACAAATTGGGGACAGCTTCTGCTTGCATATGACCATGTCTGCACTCAGATCTCAGCATTGCAGCAGTTAGCATATCACCGCATGTGCTACCTCTCCCCTACCCCGAGATGAAGGCATCAGTTACACCAAGTTCTCAGGAAAAGCACCTTTTAATGTAACGTCTCAGGTTCTTTGCAAGGACGGAGTACACATCAAGCTGTGTCTGTTTTATCTTTCATAATTATATCACACAGCACACGGTACAAACGTAAGGAGGGGGGAAAAAAACAAGCATGGAAAAAAAAGTATATGATACCGCCCTAATTAAAAATACCCTGTAGAAAATAGGGGCATTATTCTGCCTTACATGTCGTCTAGTCATGGAAACATGTCAGGAACTTTATAAATATGTCAGCCACCATGTTTTCAAAGCCAACTCCTATCCTGAAAAGCGTATTGTACTTCAGCTTCATCTTTGTTCTTTTTTAATCTTTTATTTTATTATTTTTTTTATTGTATTGTTTCCATTTAATCTTTAAGAATACCCAGAGACCATGCTTCAAATGACCGCTTCACTTATAAAAAAAAAATTGCAATCTAGCAGTAACCTTGTCTGCGTCGCGTCTAGTTAGCACCAATCCCGCCTGACCTCAGACGCGCTATTGTTCAGGGTATAATACATTTACATATTTTGCAATAAAACATCAGTCATTTGCATTACTGTGTCAAGATTTATTTGATTCTTCCACCTAAAAAAAAAAAAATGACTCATTTTGCCTTTCTTGTATTAAAAAAAAACAAAAAACAAAAAAACAACTACTCTAAGCTTGTTTGAGAATAATCAAAAATTGGCCATTTAGCTTCAAGTCATTTTCTTTTCAAAAGGCAAATGTTATTTAATCTTTCAGCTGTTCATTGTGCCATCATAAATACTTGCTTTTCAGCACAGTTGTGGGGACTGAAATGAGCCCACTAATTGCCTCCCATTTCTACTGACATGTGGTGGTTTAGTGGAAAGAAAACGCAGCAGGGAGAAGGAAATAGGAGGCTGAGAAAATGGGAGCTAATTATTTTCACTGCCTCATGTCAGGCTCGGTGTCAGCCTTGTTTTTACAAACTGGAAGGTTTAGCACTAAATAAAACAAACTGGCGTCATGTTTTCATATACTGGCAGTGTCATGGAAGCAGCTGCACATCTCAAAGACAATGTAACGCCGTCGTTCTGCGCGGACACCATCTGACAGGCACTGTGAGCCACTGCTAATGAGGATATCACAGTGATGCCAAGTGAAAGGTGCTGAATAATTTATGATTTTTTTTTTATTTTTTTTTTACATCAGTGCTGCCATAGTCCTTTACATCATTATGAGACATTGTTTTCCTGAAGAGATTAAAACATCCTTTAGTCCTAGACCCTGGAACCTACATGTGCTAAGAGAGGGACTATTAATGGAATTTGGGAAGAGACATCCTTTGCTTGGTGGGTGTTGATTTTTTTTGTATGTAAGACGGTCTCACAGGACAAAGCTGCGGAGGGTCGCGACATGCCAGCTATGAGAGGAGCAAATTATCCTCACTTGTATTATGGAGTTTTTTGTTTTTTTTCTAATCCGAAAGAATAAAGGGAAATCGGGTTTAACATAATGATAAATAACCCAGGTGCCATAACTGAAAGCTCTGCTGTTATGACTCGGAAACAGCAGGTCCCAGCAGCTGAGCTGGATAATAAAGCGGTTACAGCAGCCAGCGGAAGCGACTAGCATCAATGCTCAGCTACTTTTAATAAATTTAGATGTGATTTTCAACTGAGAAATGCTGATTACTTCACTGAGACTGTTGCTTTGTTGAAGGGGGAGGAAAAAAGCATAGCTGGTCATCTGAATACAACAAGAATGACTGCAGCTATTTTACTTGCTTAAAGGGAACTCGAGGTGAGAGACATATGGAGGCTGACATATTTATTTCCTTTTAAACAATGCACTCTGCCTGGCTGTCGTGCTGATTTCTTGATTCTAATACTTTTAGCCACAGACCCAGAACAAGCATGCAGATGAGATGTTTCTGACTAGGTTCTGACAAGATTTGCTGCATGCTTGTTTCAGGTGTGTTATTCAGACAAAACTGATGCCAGAATGATGAGCAGGAAAGCCACACAACTAATATTGTTTAAAAGGAAAAAGTAATGGCAGCTTCCATATGTCTCTCACCTTGGATTCATATTAAAGGGCAGCTTGAAGTAAGATGAATATGGAGGCTGCCATCTTTATTACCTTTTGAAAAAATGCCAGTTATCTGGCTGTTTTGCTAATGTTTGCCTGCAGGGAGACTGGAATCCGAGCCTCTCAATACTCATTCTAAGCTAGAGATCCATCTTCTGCCTTTCCTACTATCTGGAACAGCAGCATGGCAAGCAGCATTTATTATTAAGAATGACTTCAGACACTCTGATATTTTCAAATTAAAAACAATGGTGCACAAGCCAGCCTGGGGCCCCGGGAACTCTCACTGCCCGGGGCCCCAGAACCAGCATTTAACACCATATGTGAGCGCAGTCAAGCCCTGGAGCTGCCACCCCCAAGAGCCTGTCCCCAACTGCTCTGAAACTTACCAAACACACAAAGGGAAATACTCACTCCCAAACAGTCCTCTGCTGCTTTATAAAGCAGCAGAGGACTGTTTGGGAGTGAGTATTTCCCTTTGTGTGTTTGGTAACTCTAATATTTTCATTTGATTATATCATTTTAAATAAAATTATGCATGAAGACATTTTAATATAAGGTATTTGCAGAATCTTAAAAGAAAAGTATATGCTGCAGCAATTCATAGATCCTCATTTTCCCCTCTGCAACCTCCAGTTGCCTGCTCAACTCCCCAACTGCCCAATCAGTGTGAAGCCACGCCTCTCTGTGAAAGATTGACATGATGTGCTATCAGTCAGCAGGGTGGCTATAGTATGGATATAGAAGTCTCCCTTTATTGGCATACCTCATGTCTGGTCTCTAGGGCCACCACAGTTTGTGTTAAAACCATGAAGGACCATGGAGGTCCCAAGCACAGGAAGTGATGAGAAGTCTTTGCTATAGGGGCACGTATAGCAGTAAACAGCCAAAAAAAGGTTCTAAACAAATAGTTTTTCCCCTGGAGTTTGGTTTTAATGTGCAACTCAACCTTCAAGGGGTTTACATATGAGTGCTTCACTAGTCATTTTGTAATGTTATGTTTAATAAATTACTTTTGTATTTCCATCTGCAGCCGAATGTTGTTTTCTAAAATTACCAGGAAGCAAAATTGTCAATTAATTTTAACCATGACAACTGTAATTTAGGCTTGATTCATATTAGCCGGATTATGAACTTTCCCCTCCGATGGTGCATTGTGGTCCAGTCTAGAGATGTAGCGAACTGTTCGCCGGTGAACGGTTCCAGGCGAACTTTGGGGGTTCGCGTTCGCCTGTACCAGGCGAACTTTTGCGGTAGTTCGATTCGCCCCATAATGCTCTATTGAGCAAAACTTTGACTCTCTACATCACAGTCAGCAGTCACATTATTGCCAAACACATTGCTCTCACTGCTGGATGCCCGCCCCCCCTCCCTCCTTCCTCCCTCCCTCCTTCCTCCCTCCCTCCTTCCTTCCTCCAAGCAAGGTCCTTATGCCATTTCACTCACTTGTCTGCCTACACTAATTAGTTAAGGGACAGCTGCTTCCTCCCTCCTCCCCTTCTACCCTTCTACCTATTCCCTCCTCCCTCCTACCTACCGGAGGGAGGAGGGTCTCATCTGCCAGGGAATTATACTATTTCAAAAACCAGTTTACATACCATAACTGGGAATCGAACCCAGGTCTCACTGTGTGGTGGGCAAGTACCCTAACTGCTGTACCACAACAGTACTAACTGAAGCTGGCCTAGCATTTACTATTTATGCTCAATGCAATAGAAACATTAGGTTGCTTAAAGAGAACCCGAGGTGTGTTTCAAGAATGTTATCTGCATACAGAGGCTGGATCTGCCTATACAGCTATCCCAAACCCCACTAAGGTCCCCCTGCACTCTGCAATCCCTCATAAATCACAGCCATGCTGTGAGGCTGTGTTTACATCTGTAGTGTCAGTCTCAGCTGCTCCCCCGCCTCCTGCATAGCTCTGGTCCCTGCCCCCGTCCCTTCCCTCCAATCAGCAGGGAGGGAAGGGATGCAGGCGGGGACTGGAGTTCTGCAGGAGGCGGGGAGAGCAGCAGACTGACACTATAGAGATAAACACAGCCAGCTCTGACAAGCTGTTTGTCAGCAGCGTGGCTGTGATTTATGAGGGATTGCAGAGTGCAGGGGGATCTTAGGGGTGTTTGGGATAGCAACAGAGGCTTGGCTGTATAGGCAGATCCAGCCTCTGTATGCAGATAACATTCTTCAAACCCACCTTGGGTTCTCTTTAAAGGGAACCTAAACTGAGAGTGATATGGATGTTTCCTGTAAGCAATACCAGTTGCCTGGCAGTCCAGCTGATCTCTGTGACTGCTATAGTGGCTGAATCACACCCTGAAACAAGCATGCAGCTAATCCAGTCTGACTTCAGTCAGAGCACCTGATCTGCTTGCTTGTTCAGGGGCTGTGGCTAAAAGTATTAGAGACACAGGATCAGCAGGCGATTCAGGCAACTGGTATTATTTTAAAAGGAAAAATCCATATCCTTCTCCATTTAGGTTCCCTTTAAGGATTTGTAGCATAAAAGCCAACTCACATTGGCTGGGATTTGAACCCGGGTCTCACTGTGTGGTGGGCAAGCACCCTAACCACTGTACCACAACAGTACTAACTGAAGCTGGCCTAGCATTTACCAAGGACTTAAAGGTGTGCTGGAGAGTTTTCATGATGTCCAGTGGACACACCCTCGATACTATTAATGCCGTTTAAGTCCTAAGTTTCTATTGGACAAGGCTTTACATCCCATACACAATCAGCGTACGTATAGTTATGCTGCTGGTGAGTTAAGGGGCAGGGCTCGTCCTGCTGCCGCTCAAATTCCCGGTGGTGTTCAATACTATTTACCCTCCAAGTCGAAGCAACTTGGAGGGAGAAGTAACTTGGGGTCTGGTGATCGCCGGAACCTCGAATTACCCTTACTCTCCCTGCGCACTATAGAAGCACCTAGTTTAGTCGCTTAACCTAAGCCGCCGCGGAGGATTTTTTCAGGCCCTGCTGGGCCGATTTGCATAACTTTTTTTTTTCAAACACACAACTAGCACTTTGCTAGCTGCGCGTTTGGTCCGATTGCCGCCGATCCGCCGCTACCCGCCACAATACATCCCCCCCGCATACCCCTTGCGCAGCCTGGCCAATCACCGACAGGCTGCGCTATGGGGTGGATCGGGACTCCCTGTGACGTCACGACGTCGATGACTTCAATGACGTCACTCCGTTCGTCGCCATGGCGACGGGGGAAGCCCTCAAGGAAATCCCGTTCAGAACGGGATTTCCTGATGGGCATACGCGCCGGCGGCGATCAGACTGTACGGGGGGACGCTGCAGGGAGGGGGGAAGCATGTAGCTAGTGCTAGGCTAGCTACATGCCCAAAAAAAAGAAAAAAAAGGTTAAAAAAAAAACCATATCATACCGCCAGGGAAGTTAACACTGAAACCACTTGCTATGTATAAGCATATGGTTCATTATCATTAGGAAGTAGGTAGAAACCTCTATTAATTTCATGCCAAACAAATTTCCCAGACTTAATAAACTGGGACTCTAGAACTGAAAAGGAAGAGTGCTAACCACTTAGCCACCATTATTCCCATAAAGGGAACTTGAAGTGAGCGGAATACAGAGTGGACGCGGCCATTTTCATTCCCTTATAAACAGTGCCAGTTGTCTGGCTGTCATGCTTAGCTTTAGGCCTTTTGTTGCTTTTGAGTCACACACCTGCAACAAGCATGCAGCCAGTGAAGTCAGACTAGCCTCAAAGCATATTGGACAAATGTGTCAGCACACCAATAATTCCATAGTACACGCTCTTTTATTGAGCCATGCGTTCCCACAAGAGGAAAAAGCCGACAATTGTTTCAGGGCCACACAGGGTCCCCCTTCTTCAAGGCGCGTGGTTACAAAATACATACAAGTTCAACAAACATTATATAATAACATAATCCCTACTCACCCCACCCACAGTGAATTCAATCAGTGATGTCATCTCCATTTGTTTACATAACAAACATGCCCCAATGTTCATCCTCTTGTACGATCTAGGTACTCATTTAAATGATAATGCTAATCAGTGCGCACAGCGCTACTGTACCTATTGTTTGTTACCTGTTAGAAGATCCACCAGTCACATCCTGTGTTAAATGTATGGATAATTGTCCCAGTGATTTGAATGTCATTCAAATCACTGGGACAATTATCCATACATTTAACACAGGATGTGACTGGTGGATCTTCTAACAGGTAACAAACAATAGGTACAGTAGCGCTGTGCGCACTGATTAGCATTATCATTTAAATGAGTACCTAGATCGTACAAGAGGATGAACATTGGGGCATGTTTGTTATGTAAACAAATGGAGATGACATCACTGATTGAATTCACTGTGGGTGGGGTGAGTAGGGATTATGTTATTATATAATGTTTGTTGAACTTGTATGTATTTTGTAACCACGCGCCTTGAAGAAGGGGGACCCTGTGTGGCCCCGAAACAATTGTCGGCTTTTTCCTCTTGTGGGAACGCATGGCTCAATAAAAGAGCGTGTACTATGGAATTATTGGTGTGCTGACACATTTGTCCAATATCTTATCTGGAGATACAGATGCCTATATCTCAGTGTCAAGCACCCAACCGATTTAACTGATGGTGTGCCCTTCATAACCCAGTGAACATAGCCTCAAAGCATGATGTGCAGCTCATTCTGGGCCAGAGACCTATAGCTTTATAGACAGAGCATTAGTACAGAAGTCAAGCAACTGGCATTTTTTATAAGGGAATGAAGATGGCAGCCCCCGTATTCCTCTCACTTCAAGGTTCCTTTGAAGAACACCTCTGGTGAACAATTAAAAACAGCGATGTAAATACAGAAAAGGCAGAGGCCTTTTTCTCGAAGAGGCCAGGTCTACACAATCAGAGCACGGCCAAAAAGGGGTTCCAGTGACACTTAAATTAAATGCAATGCACTGGCCTATTATGACTTGTCCTCATTAGAGGATTGATTTGTTTTTAATTGGTCACCAGAAGTGCTCTTTAAAGAGGTATGTGTACCTCATCTGCCCAGAAATGAGCATTTAGATGACACAGTAACATTAACGGTTTGTGGGAGACAAGATAAAGAAGTCAGTGGAAAGTCATAGAAGCGGATAGGACATATTTTGAAGTGTCCTTCTGAGCGATAATAAAGTGACGATCGGGACTGAATTTAAACATTTTGCCTCCATAGACCAGCTACGTTGTGCTGCCCCCCTTCCCGTGTACAGCATCCGCCACCTTCTGTTTTAAATGCTGCCATCCATGTGCAGCAGTCACCATCTTCAGTATGCAGCTTTTCTGTTTCTTTCAAGACATCCCACTATTTATATGAGGTCTCCTTTTTTATTGAGCATTGGACTAAAGGACCGTATTAACCACAAGATTTTTCCAACTGCGTTTTGCAACAAACTACCATTTTCCATGGTATTGCGCAACATCTTGTAACATTGTTTAAGAACAAGTGACACCCATGCTAACCGAGCAATAAAAAACACATATATAAGTAGATAAATACTAGTTCTACTTACATAACAGATGTATTGCACTGACCACGTTATGATTCCTGTGAATTTTATAAAGAAAAAGCAGAGAA
This sequence comes from Hyperolius riggenbachi, assembly GCF_040937935.1. NCBI lineage: Eukaryota > Metazoa > Chordata > Amphibia > Anura > Hyperoliidae > Hyperolius > Hyperolius riggenbachi. The sequence continues at coordinate 250,954,147 of NC_090652.1, forward strand.
TCCTATTCTAGACAGTTTCCATCTCGATCAGGGCTGCTCAAATCCGGATCCGGGAGACATCCAGATAGTTGTATCTGGATATCTCCCAGCTACCTGTGCGGGGCGGGGGGTTCAATCTTACCTGTTGGACGTCTTATTCGGTCCGTCCCTCTGCGCCTCCCACGATGCGGTCCAAGCGGTGGTCACGTGATTACAAACACTTCCTCCTTCCGGGTTGAAGGAGGAAGTGTTTGTATTCACGTGACGCGCGCGGAGCGCATCGTGGGAGGCGCCGAGGGATGGACAAAGAAGACGTCAGACAGGGAAGATTGACCCCCCCGCACAGGTTTACTGGGAGATATCCGGATAGCAACTATCCGGGTATCTCCCGGATCCGGATTTGAGCAGCCCTAATCTCGGATAACTTTGAATGAAGCTAATCCTGACATCATTTCCTCCCTCACTCTTTTTTTTTTCTCTTGCTGATTGTGTATTAATTACCCGCCCTCCTCCCAGAGTCTTCAGACACTCCCACTAGGAAGTGCACTGTCTTATGTCATTAGAAGGAAGGGGAAATACAGGGAAGAGGAGGAATATATTATAGATAAAAAGACCCCCCCAGCATGCAACTGTTTTGCCAGCCAATGGCAATGGCAATTAAAGGGCCAGTGCTCCTAATGTATGTGATAACTCCAAACCATAACAGCAGAAAAAGTTTTGAATGCAGGATTAGCATCTTTATCACTTAATACACTCAGACCAGTTGCTGTTGAAATTGGATTTTTATGGTGAAAATCCTGCTTTATATTAGTTAAACAATGCTTAGTGACTTGCGGTGATCACACCAGTCATGACGATTGCGCACAATCGCTCCAATCCCTAATGACTCCTGCGCAAAGTGCCGCAATTGTTTGACCTCTCAATCGCGTTCATTGTGTGCCGTGGCATGTTCCTGCAGGTAGGAAGGTAGATCGGGGAGCGATTGTTTGTCTGTAGCGTCGCTGTGAGGTTCTGCGATCCATCTTCAGGTGAGTAGCTTAAGCTGCAGCCCTTGCGGAGATCTGCCCTGGTGAGGACACATCCAAAGAGCAGTTTACATTTATCTCATAGCGAAACAAAGGTCGTATAGAATTAAAAATGGTACTGTATTTAGATATAAATAACTTTTTTCTCTTAACGTGTATGCACTATATGACTTATTGAAGGTACAGGTATGTAATAAATGACTTATTGAGAGTACAAGTATGCACTATATGACTAATTGAGGGTAGAGGTATGCATTATATGACTTATTGAGGGTACAGGTATGCACTATATGACTAATTGACGGTAGAGGTATGCATTATATGACTTATTGACGGTACAGGTATGCATTATATGACTTATTGAGGGTACAGGTATGTAATATATGCCAAATTTAATCAAGACAGCTCCAACCCTGAACACGGTTAAATCAAAACTGAAAAGCCACCTGTCTAGTCTGGCTGTTAGGCTTGGTGGTATATTCTCCACAGTCAGCACGTGGTGTATATCCTGACGTGAAGGAGGTACACACGCTAGCACAAGGAACCAGGATATTCCCAGTTTAGTGGAGGAGAGGACTGACTCCAACAGGAGATGTGGCGCACAGAGCAGGCATAGATCCGAACAGCCACAAACAGTCCTTTCACTATAGTGGCTCAGCGCAAGGTAGCGCTGAGCGCATAAACCAGAACTCAGAAGATCAGGACAGGTAACAGAGTGAACGCTTGCTGGACTAATCACTGCTTAAGTGACAGCAAGCGTCCATAACAAGACAGACTGGAATGAGGCAGCCAATGCGAATGCAGCGATGGCGTGCCTCACAAGGACAGGACAGAATAGTCGGGAGATAGAGTCAAAGAAGGCAGACGTAATACCCACAAATATACAATAGGTATGATTCCCTAGCGTACTAAGATTACAGCTATCAATGAAACTACAAACGACTGACCGACATATGTATATATCGGCGATAAACCGATATATGAAATAAGCAAGGAACACGAACTAAGAACTGGAGCAGGACAAGGAACAAGACTAAACTAGCTAACACGGGTGATCACGATACACGCAACCTACCAAAACGTGCTGGAAACTGACTGACTGAACACAGGATATAAAGAGTTTGAGTACGTATATATCTGCGACACTGATGTATTAAAGTAACACGAATACAAGGAGAATAACAAACACGCTAGTATGCGTATATATTGGCGATGAACCGATATATGATGCAAGACTAGCAAAGTAACAATTACTGATAAACAGAACAGGACTTAGAAGGACTCACTGACCCCTTTGCAGGAGTCAGTGCAGTCCACACGAGATCTAGAAGCGAAGGGGGCCCAGGCAGAGTAACAGACTGATCTGAAACTATGATAACCCGAGGAGCCCTGCAGGAAGCAGATCTTTATACTGAGGTCATCCAATGGGAGCAGACATGCAGATTCCCACACAGGTGAATGGTAATTATTCAATCCTGAGCTGGCCAGAACTGCAGATGGAATCAGCAACTAGTTTGAGTGCAAACCAAACTATGCAAGCAAATGCATGTAATGACATCAAAAAACTGCTCGTCTTCAGTAAAACTGCAGCCAGCAGTACATGCTGCAGACATGATCATAACACTGGCATTTGTGGTCAGATTACTTTTTCCCCTGTACACATTACTACTGTATGTACTGATCTGAGGCAAGCTTATGTGCTTTGGGTCCTACAGGAGAAAATCGCTTTACACATGTTGCGTTGTTGTTGTTGAATATTACCGTGCCCAAGCTAGGTGTCACATTCTGAATGCAATTTTGCCCTATTTTTTTTCGAGACAATCTGCATTTTGAAAATCATTATTCATAGCACATTGCACACTTTTATGCTAGATTAAGCCATCAAATCTTTAAGCTTCTGTAGCCCTCTTGCCTGAAATTCATTGTTGATCAATGCTTTGCATGCCTGGCAGGCAACTAAGATGCCCGCTGACCCATGACCACACATCGACGTACTATTTGTTAACTATGAACAAAAGGAAAAAATCTATTTTTCCACATTTATAATTTGGCCCAGTTCTTCCTAATGGTAAATGTAGATTGTCTCCTTGCAGTAAATGTTCTGAGCCTCTTCATAGTGTATTTACAATCACAACACACTTCACCGCTGAAGAATCCATCACGGGATATTGTGTTATATAACCGAGAAGGGCTAGATCTCGTAGCAGAACTATAATGGTAGTTCATCTCTTGTTAAGGATAAACCATGGTTTACCCCAGGAGAATTAAGTTACAGAATTATGATGTTCTTCTTGTGATAGCAGCTTGTTACTTTGTGAGTGAAGAATTTCACCAATGATCCAGCAAGGCTTTTACCACATTGGATGTTCAGGGCTTTGATCATCTCAAGCCACTCTTGCCAGGCCATCAAGGCCAATCCAATCAAAAATAAGTATGCCCCATGAGTCACTCAATGGCAAATCTCTAGGGCCCCTCAGCATATCGTTAGAATCATATTATTCTTGTGTGGATGGCTCGCTGTGACAATCATATTATTTATGGCTTGGAATACAACATAACACTTAGAAAGAAGTCATTATGTTCATCATCTTCATTGTTAGTGGCTGTGTACAGTTTATGCTTTGTTTAAATGAGATTGAGACAGAAAGCAGAGCTTTAGACAAACGTCTTAGTGAACAGTTTAAGTACACAGAGGTAAGTTTCTTACCTTAGCGAGGAATCTGCAATTATGTTCAACTTGTCTTCAGAGTTACCGCCCTGCTACACCGGAAGAGGTAAAAAGGGCACATGCTGCACCTGGTAACTTGGGTGCTGCCACAGGCTGCAGTGCCATTAGCAGCTATGGCGGTGCCAGGTAAGTAGTTACGGCACAGTAGTGTGCCACTGTAGCCAAACTCCACCTAGCTGATTTGAACTGTACTTGACAGATTTACAGTTGCCCAAGTAAACGGTGGCTTTTTCAGTTGCTTGGGTAAATTGTGGCTTTTTCAGCTGCTTGGGTAAATTGTATTTAAAAGTAAATTGGTTCGTGTTAGGGGTAAATGGGGAAAGGGTTAGTATTACGGTAGGTGGGGGGAGGGTTAGTATAAGAAGTAATGGAGGGGAGGGGAGTTGGCGTTAGGCATAGATAAGGGAGGGTTAGTATGGTCAATAGCATGCTAATAACTCTGACCTGCAAATTTAATGCAGATAAGGTTTTTTACCCTTAAACACCAGAGCAATAGCGCTCCTTCCATTCATTCGCGTTTAACTTTATTACTACTTATCACAAAACAATCTTTAGCAGAGCTTATGCAGCGCTCACAAAAGTAGTACAAAGTCCAAAATGTCCACAGTCAATATCCCCAAATCAGTAGTACAATACACTCTAACCGATGTCAGTTGCTGATTGATTACAGATCAGCGATTCAAGCATCCATATAAGAGGTGTGGTGTCTCTTCAGCATAGTCTTCCTTCACACTAGAATACATCTCATTGGGATAGAGAGAAACGTAGCGTAATCCTGTATAACAGCTATGGATCATTTAAAGCCCTGTGTGTAGCTTTACAACACTAGTGCCTCCTCAAGTCTATTTAACAGATAAGGTACAGGCTCACCAGATATAAGGGCTGACCATATAAGACCAGCTGCAGCACATATTATATTCCGGCCATTGTAGAACCTCCTTCTACAAACTTTAAATCACCCTAAAAAGAGGACACAGAACAGAAACAAAACAACATAGCGTAATCCAGTTTCAGGGTGTTAACTCCTTTCCCAACACCACCAGTGAGTATACGTGCTCCTATCCACCAGCAAGTGCCTAATTTGGAATGCATATAGTTAAAATACACGCTCACCGAACAGGGTGGCTGACCATAGATAAGACCAGCTTAAGCATTTTAAAGTTATTTCCAGCTTCCAATCATTCCAGAAAATGGCACGACAGACCTTTAAAACTCAAACAGAACGCCCAACATAGCATAATTCCGTTTATTCCACAATTTTAAGAACATGTAGTGCACTCACAATGTATAAAAACAATATGCGCATATCATCCAAAACTTCTCACCACCGCCGCCGCATCTGTGTACGTTCACCTCCGCAGTCACCTCTGAAGCTCCGCCCTACCCGTTTTGTCACGTATGTCTCATCAGGGGCTTCTATATCTTGGGGTTTTTTTTCCGCCACCAATTAGGCTTTCTTTGGGTGGTACTTTTTGTTAAGAATTATTTTATTCTAAATGCATTTCAATGGGAATAAGAAAAGAATGGGAAAAACTCATTATTTCTCAGTTTTAGGTCATTATAGTTTTAAAATAATACATGCTGTTGTAATTAAAACCCACACATTTTATTTGCTCACTTGTCCCGCTTATTGCAACGTTTAAAATATGTCCCTAGTACAGTGTATGGCGCCAATATTTTATTTGGAAATAAAGGTGCATTATTTTAAATTTTGTGTCCATCACTATTTACAAGCCCATGATTTAAAAAATAACTAATATACCCTCTCGACATACATATTAAAAAGTTCAATCTAAGGTAACTATTAGTTTTTTTCACGATCAGTGTGAATGGCTAGGGGCGGGGATTACAGGGGATTGCGCACACCAATGCGTGCACATCCCCACTGGAATGACGGAGCTCCGCTCCTCCATCAGTCTCTCAGCAGCGATCACCGCTGGGAGACTGTTAGGCGGTCGAAACCGGCGTCTATTTACTAGGTACAGTGCTGCGATCTAAGGCAGCGCTGTGCTGGGGACAGCTGTGTAGCACGGCTGTCCACCTGGGGGAGACAGGAGTGATCGGCTGTCATTGGCTGATGCCTATGACAGCTGGTCATGGTGATTGGCTGTGGGCGGGAGGGCTGGGGGGGAAAAAATAGTAACATTTATTAGTAAAATAATAAAATAAATATTTATTAAAAACAAAACCCATTGGGGTAGCGATCAGACCTCACCAACAGACACCTCTGTTGGTGGGGAAAAAGGGGGGGGGGGAATCACTTGAGTGCTGACATGTATGGCCCTGCAGTGGCCTATTTAGTAAGGCCTGGTCTTTAGGGGGGTTTAACACTGTGGGCCTTAAGTGGTTAAAAGGAAATAAATATGGCAGCCTCCACATCCCTCTCACTTCACTTGCCCTTTAATATTACATGTTTGTGCCCAGTTCAGGTTCTCTTTAAGAATGTTTTTGAAGGAAAACCAGAAGGATGCTACTTCAAAGGAAGGGAAAGGACAAGGTAGCTTGATAATGTGCAGGCAGATCTTAACAGGATGGAGAGTAGTCGATAGAAGATTGTGGGAGGAATGGTTCAGGATGCTGAGGTCCTTCACATGTTATAGCACAAGAGGATGCTGAGGTCCTTCACAGGTTATAGCACCAGAGTAAGTAAGAAGGACCTGCACAGTAGATAAGTGGTTTTAATGTTCTCGTTGATCACTGTAAATGCATAACTGCCCTAGGATTCAGTCTTTAGGTTAGAGCTGTAGTGAAATCAGCTATAAAAACAGAAGCATAGATTTTTTTCTAGATGATAAAACGTTACAAACCCGATGGACTATTACTCCCACTTTTTATTACCGTACTTTCACTGCTTGTCTGGCTCTAGAACTGCTAATATAAGACCAATTCTCATGCTGAGGTATATTCTCACTATTATCTGTACGATCTTGAACTCTCTATTTACTGCTAGTGTATGCTGTGTTTTTGTATAGTACTGATGTAAAGCATATCCCCACTTTCCTTACAGATAAAACTATCCTTTATTAAATAATTTCTACAGTAGCAAGAAAAAGTATGTGAACCCTTTGGAATTATGTGGATTTCTGCACAAATTGGTCATAAAATGTGATCTTCAAGTCTCAACAATAGGCAATCACAGTCTGCTTAACCACTTCCCGACCGCCTAACGCACAGAGGCGGCCGGGAAGTGGAGCCCTTAAGGACCGGCTCACCCACAGAGGCGGCGGTCCATTTAAGGGCATGGGCGGAGTGATCGCGTCATCCGTGACGCGATCCTCCGCCGGCGCCTGTCACCGCTCGCCCGCCGCAACATCCCGCCGGCTATACGGAAGCGCCGGCGGGATGTTAACCCCGCGATCGCCGCATACAAAGTGTATAATACACTTTGTAATGTTTACAAAGTGTATTATACAGGCTGCCTCCTGCCCTGGTGGTCCCAGTGTCCGAGGGACCACCAGGGCAGGCTGCAGCCACCCTAGTCTGCACCCAAGCACACTGATTTCTCCCCCCCTCTGCCCCAGATCGCCCACAGCACCCCTCAGACCCCCCCCCCTGCCCACCCCCCAGACTCCTGTTTGCACCCAATCACCCCCCTAATCACCCATCAATCACTCCCTGTCACTATCTGTCAACGCTATTTTTTTTTTATCTCCCCCCCTGCCCCCTCCTGATCACCCCCCACCCCTCAGATTCTCCCCAGACCCCCCCCCCCTGTGTACTGTATGCATCTATCCCCCCTGATCACCTGTCAATCACCTGTCAATCACCCATCAATCACCCCCTGTCACTGCCACCCATCAATCAGCCCCTAACCTGCCCCTTGCGGGCAATCTGATCACCCACCCACACCAATAGATCGCCCGCAGATCCGACATCAGATCACCACCCAAACGCAGTGTTTACATCTATTCTCTCCTCTAAACACCCACTAATTACCCATCAATCACCCCCTATCACCACCTGTCACTGTTACCCATCAGATCAGACCCTAATCTGCCCCTTGCGGGCACCCAATCACCCGCCTACACGCTCAGATTGCCCTCAGACCCCCCCCTTATCAATTCGCCAGTGTATTAGTTACATCTGTTCTTCCCTGTAATAACCCACTGATCACCTGTCAATCACCTGTCAATCACCCATCAATCACCCCGTCACTGCCACCCATCAATCACCCCCTGGCACTGCCACCCATCAATCACCCCCTGTCACTGCCACCCATCAATCAGCCCCTAACCTGCCCCTTGCGGGCAATCTGATCACCCACCCACACCAATAGTTCGCCCGCAGATCCGACGTCAGATCACCTCCCAAGTGCAGTGTTTATATCTGTTCTCTACCCTAAACACCCATTAATTACCCATCAATCACCCCCTGTCACTGCTACCTATCAGATTAGACCCCTATCTGCCCCTAGGGCACTCAATCACCCGCCCACACCCTCAGAATGCCCTTAGGCCCCAGCCCTGATCACCTCGCCAGTGCATTTCTTGCATCTATTCCCCCCTCTAATCACACCTTGAGACACCCATCAATCACCTCCTGTCACCCCCTAGCACACCTACCCATCAGATCAGGCCCTAATTTGCCCCGTGTGGGCTCCTGATCACTCGGCCAAACCCTCAGATCCCCCTCAGACCCCTTCCGATCACCTACCCAGTGCATTGATTGCATCTATTTTCCCCTCTAACCACCCCCTGAGACACCCATTAATCACCTCCTGTCAGCCCCCTAGCACTCCTATCCATCAGATCAGGCCCAATACAACCTGTCATCTAAAAGGCCACCCTGCATATGACCGGTTCCACAAAATTCGCCCCCTCATAGAACACCTGTCATCAAAATTTGCAGATGCTTATATCCCTGAACAGTCATTTTGAGACATTTGGTTTCCAGACTACTCACGGTTTTGGGCCCGTAAAATGCCAGGGCGGTATAGGAACCCCAGAAACGGACCCCATTTTAGAAAAAAAGACACCCCAATGTATTCTGTTAGGTGTATGACGAGTTCATGGAAGATTTTATTTTTTTGTCAAAAGTTAGCGGAAATTGATTTTTTTTTTTTTTTTCACAAATGTCAATTTTCACTAACTTGTGACAAAAAATAAAATCTTCTATGAACTCGCCATACACCTAACGGAATACCTTGGGGTGTCTTCTTTCTCAAATGGGGTCACTTGTGGGGTTCCTATACTGCCCTGGCATTTTAGGGGCCCTAAACCGTGAGGAGTAGTCTAGAAAACAAATGCCTTAAAATGACCTGTGATTAGGACGTTGGGCCCCTTAGCGCACCTAGGCTGCAAAAAAGTGTCACACATGTGGTATCGCCGTACTCAGGAGAAGTAGTATAATGTGTTTTGGGGTGTATTTTTACACATACCCATGCTGGGTGGGAGAAATCTCTCTGTAAATGGACAATTGTGTGTAAAAAAAATCAAACAATTGTCATTTACAGAGGTATTTCTCCCACCCAGCATGGGTATGTGTAAAAATACACCCCAAAACACATTATACTACATCTCCCGAGTACGGCGATACCACATGATTGGCACTTTTTTGCAGCCTAACTGCGCTAAGGGGCCCAAAGTCCAATGAGTACCTTTAGGATTTCACAGGTCATTTTTGTTTCAAGACTACTCCTCACGGTTTAGGGCCCCTAAAATGCCAGGGCAGTATAGGAACCCCACAAATGACCCCATTCTAGAAAGAAGACACCCAAACGTATTCCGTCAGGAGTATGGTGAGTTCATAGAAGAATTTTTTTTTTGTCACAAGTTAGCGGAAAATGACACTTTGTGAAAAAAAACAATTAAAATCAATTTCCGCTAACTTGTGACAAAAAAATAAAAACTTCTATGAACTCACCATACTCCTAACGGAATACCTTGGGGTGTCTTCTTTCTAAAATGGGGTCATTAGTGGGGTTCCTATACTGCCCTGGCATTTTAGGGGCCCTAAACCGTGAGGAGTAGTCTTCAAACAAAAATGACCTGTGAAATCCTAAAGGTACTCATTGGACTTTGGGCCCCTTAGCGCAGTTAGGGTGCAAAAAAGTGCCACACATTTGGTATCGCCGTACTCGGGAGAAGTAGTACAATGTGTTTTGGGGTGTATTTTTTCACATACCCATGCTGGGTGGGAGAAATACCGCTGTAAATGGACAATTGTGTGTAAAAAAATCAAAAGATTGTCATTTACAGAGGTGTTTCTCCCACCCAGCATGGGTATGTGTAAAAATACACCCCAAAACACATTGTACTACTTCTCCCGAGTACGGCGATACCACATGCGTGGCACTTTTTTGCACCCTAACTGCGCTAAAGGGCCCAAAGTCCAATGAGTACCTTTAGGATTTCACAGGTCATTTTGAGAAATTTCGTTTCAAGACTACTCCTCACGGTTTAGGGCCCCTAAAATGCCAGGGCAGTATAGGAACCCCACAAATGACCCCATTTTAGAAAGAAGACACCCCAAGGTATTCCGTTAGTAGTATGGCGAGTTCATAGAAGATTTTATTTTTTGTCACAAGTTAGCGGAAATTGATTTTAATTGTGTTTTTTCACAAAGTGTCATTTTCCGCTAACTTGTGACAAAAAATAAAATCTTCTATGAACTCACCATACTCCTAACGGAATACCTTGGGGTGTCTTCTTTCTAAAATGGGGTCATTTGTGGGATTCCTATACTGCCCTGGCATTTTAGGGGCCCTAAACCGTGAGGAGTAGTCTTGAAACGAAATTTCTCAAAATGACCTGTGAAATCCTAAAGGTACTCATTGGACTTTGGGCCCTTTAGCGCAGTTAGGGTGCAAAAAAGTGCCACACATGTGGTATCGCCGTACTCAGGAGAAGTAGTATAATGTGTTTTGGGGTGTATTTTTACACATACCCATGCTGAGTGGGAGAAAGATCTCTGTAAATGGACAATTGTGTGTAAAAAAAATTAACAAATTGTCATTTACAGAGATATTTCTCCCACCCAGCATGGGTATGTGTAAAAATACACCCCAAAACACATTATACTACTTCTCCTGAGTACGGCAATACCACATGTGTGGCACTTTTTTGCAGCCTAACTGCGCTAAGGGGTCCAAAGTCCAATGAGCACCTTTAGGCTTTACAGGGGTGCTTACAATTTAGCACCCCCCAAAATGTCAGGACAGTAAACACACCCCACAAATGACCCCATTTTGGAAAGTAGACCCTTCAAGGTATTCAGAGAGGGGCATGGTGAGTCCGTGGCAGATTTCATTTTTTTTGTCGCAAGTTAGAAGAAATGGAAACTTTTTTTTTTTTTTTCACAAAGTGTCATTTTCCGCTTACTTGTGACAAAAAATAATATCTTCTATGAACTCACTATGCCTCTCAGTGAATACTTTGGGATGTCTTCTTTCCAAAATGGGGTCATTTGGGGGGTATTTATACTATCCTGGAATTCTAGCCCCTCATGAAACATGACAGGGGGTCAGAAAAGTCATAGATGCTTGAAAATGGGAAAATTCACTTTTTGCACCATAGTTTGTAAACGCTATAACTTTTACCCAAACCAATAAATATACACTGAATGGTTTTTTTTTAATCAAAAACATGTTTGTCCACATTTTTCGCGCTGCATGTATACAGAAATTTTACTTTATTTGAAAAATGTCAGCACAGAAAGTAAAAAAAATCATTTTTTTGCCAAAATTCATGTCTTTTTTGATGAATATAATAAAAAGTAAAAATCGCAGGAGCAATCAAATAGCACCAAAAGAAAGCTTTATTAGTGACAAGAAAAGGAGCCAAAATTCATTTAGGTGGTAGGTTGTATGAGCGAGCAATAAACCGTGAAAGCTGCAGTGGTCTGAATGGAAGAAAAGTGGCCGGTCCTTAAGGGGTAGAAAGCCCTAGGTCCTCAAGTGGTTAAACTAATACCACACAAATAATTAATGTTTCTATGTTTTTATTGAACACACCATGTAAACATTCACCGTGCAGGTGGAAAAAGTATGTGAACCCCTAGACTAATGACATATCCAAGAGTTAATTGGAGTGAGGTGTCAGCCAGCTAGAGTACAACCAATGAGATGAGATTGGAGGTGTTGGTTACAGCTGCCCTGCCCTAAAAAAAACGCACATCAGTTTTGGGTTTGCTTTTCCCAAAAAGCATTGCCTGATGTGAATGATGCCTCACACAAAAGAGCTCTAAGGGCTCTTTCACATCTAACAACGCGTGCAGGAGCCGTTCTAGAATAGAGTAGAATAGCCTGCAGCGTGTCGTCGGGATGTTCCAGGGCGACGCAATCAGCGGCGGTAGCTATTAATTCACCCGACGGGAAAACACCAGCTCCCGATGATTAAAAGCTCCCGGGTGCGTCGAACCGCAACGCACCAAAACGCAGCATCGGGTGTGAAAGATAAAATGAAAGTCTATGGACTTTCATTTTACCTTGGCTAACACAAAGTTTCGACTTTGCATTACACCGCAGAAAATGGCCTCAGAAGACCTACGATTAAGAATTATTGACCTGCATAAAGCTGGAAAGGGTTGTAAAAGTATCTCCAAAAGCCTTACAGTTCATCGGTCCACGGTAAGACAAACTGTCTATTAATGGAGAAAGTTCAACACTGCTGCTACTCTCCCTGTGGCCCACCTGTAAAGATGGCTGCAAGAGCATAGCACATAATCCGCTGAAGACAAATTCTAGAGTGTAAGCTAAAGACTTACACGAATCTCTGGCATATGCTAACATCCATGTTAGCAAATCTACAATGCATAAAACACTAAACAAGAATGGAGTTCATGGGAGGATACCACAGCGGAAGCCACGGCTGTCCATTGCTGCACGTTTAAAGTTTGCAGAAGAGCATCTGGATGTTCTACAGCAGTTCTGGCAAAATATTCTGTGAACAGATGAAACCAAAGTTAAGTTGTTTGGAAAAAAAGACGCACAGCACACCATCATCAAAACCTCATCGCAACTGTGAAGTGAGGTGGTAGGGGCATCATGGTTTAGGGCTGTTTTGCTGTGTCAGAGCCTGGACGGATTGCTATAATTGAAGGAAAAATGATTTCCAAAGTTTATCAGCACATTTTGCAGGAGAACTTGAGGCCATCTGTCCACCTACTGAAGCTCAGCAGAAGATGGGTGTTGCAACAGGACAGCGACCCAAAGCATAGAAGTAAATCAGTGACAGAATGGCTTAAACAGAAGAAAATACGCCTTTTGGATTGGAGTCCAGACCTCAACCCAACTGTGGGAGATGCTGTGGGCCTGACCTCAAGAAAGCGATTTATACCAGACATCCTAAGAGTATTTGTGAACTGAAGCAGTTCTGTAAAGAGGAATGGTCTAGAATTACTCCTGAATGTTGTGCATGTCTGATCTGCAACTATGGGAAATGTTTGGTTGAAGTTATTGCTGCCAAATGAGTTTTAACCAGTTATTAAATCAAAGGGTTCACATACTTTTTCCACCTGCACTGTGAATGTTACATGGAAACATTTAATTATGTGTGTGGTATTAGTTTAGGCAGACTGTGATTGTCTATTGTTTAAACTTAGTTGAAGATCAGATCACATTTTATAATCAATTTGTGTGTGCAGAAATCCACATAATTCCAAAGAGTTCACATACTTTTTCATGCTACTGTATACATTTAAAACATTTTAACTACCCTTACATCATTTGGATTACTCTGATATTTTTGCTCACTTCCCTCCGACTCTCTCCATTATGTCGTTCATTGGAAAAATGCCCAAATGGCTGTCAGCATGGGAGTGATTACTCCCAACTGCTTTGAAGGAATGCCTGCATCTTCATGGGTGTGAGCATCCTACCAACCTTTGAAATTATTATAGGACTGCAGTAAAGCCAGCAAGGCTATAGATTTTTCAGGTGACAGTCTACCATGTGTGCTAATGCTTCTGATGCTGGTGCTCTCCTCCTCAATAATCCACTTATGTAGAAAATCATTGCCTGTGGACCAGCATTTACTGGGGGCAGAGGGCGTGTCACTCAAGTGATAATCCACGCCACAAAGTGGAACACACACACACACACACCATTGTGTGCTTTTGATTGTTGCATGTCCAGACTTTGCACTATTTCAATACATACTCTATGAAAGCTATATTTTAGGTATGATTGGGGATTATAACGATTATATTTACCTCTCAGTACAGAGACCAGGGCATGTCCGTACAGTGTCATCCATACAAATATTCTATTTAACAAATACGGGGCAGCTGCTCCATTTTTAGTTCAGTTTCCTTAGCATCTGTCTTTGTAAACCAGCCCTTGTGGACTTAAAAGCAAACCTTAAAGTTTTGTCTCAGGTACAGAATGATAAGCAAAAAAACTGCAACTAAACTTCTACCTGTTTCCTGCACTTATGTGTTTTTCTCAGCCATACAAAGTTTGACCACCTATGGGAGCTTCTGAGATTTCCCCTACAGTTTGACAGCAGAGATACTTACATTTAGAGTTTGCCGTTTTGGCCCTTTCAGAACAAATGGAGCACAGCCTAGTTCTAAGTAGAATTGGGACTGTACTTACCCGTTTATCTCCTGTTAGATGTCACTTCAGGCACCGTTTAAAGTGTAAGCTTGTTGGCTCACCCTATTTCATTACTATGGTGGCTATGCTAAAAGATATTTCATGATCATCTACTGTTATTCCTCTGAGTAATCCCAACACATGGCCAATTAACACACAACAGCCCTTTCAATAACTTCTATAATACAATAGCATAATCCATTACAGGCACTCAGCCTTGTGTCTCTGTCTTGCATTGTGTCGGCTCCATAAATAGAGCTCTATAAATACACTGGGCTTTGGAGAAATAAAAGATGCTGTTTTCTTGTTTCCAAATTAAAATGGTCTCTCTTAATCTCAGGACTGCAAATGGAAAATGTACATTGAGTTAGATGGAGATGAAATTGCTGTAACGTACATAAAGGATGTGACATTCAGCAGAAGTCAGCCAGATGCCGAGGTGCTGAGGATGACTAAAGTAAGTGATGTTAAAAGCCAGCGCATTATTCCCACTGATCTTATAACCCAATTCACTGTCATTCCATTTTCTATTCTCTTTAAACACAATGCGCCGCGCGCATTGTGCAATGTAACAATATGTTAAAAAACTGTAATTATTTTAATCTTTTGAAAAATACAGGAAAGTGCTGTAACTAAAGAGGAGCAGTCTCTCCACTGTCAGATGTTCCCTGTATGTGATTTCTTCCAAAAACTGGTATGCAGCGTAGCACTATATGGTAGCACCGGCCATGCTGGTGCTCGGAACAACATAGTACCGTACATTGGTGAATAGAAATTGGAATTTGTTGGCCCCCTAAATGACACTGGATACTAAGTATTTGTAACCAGGGGCCACTGACCCAAATAAGAACAGAGGGAGCATACAGAGTCCTAGAGGGGGATTGGCTTTACTACTTTTCCTGATTCCACCAATCAGGTCTCTGATCAGCCAACGCCCACCTGTGTCTTTCACATACTGCTGTTGCCTCATTTAGTCTTGCCCTGGGCTCTACCTAGTTGTGGGCTACACTGCCAACGTACATCATTGAGCCCTGTTTTGGGTTATGATCCACAAGGCCGAATGCGAACAGCAGAACCCAGAATGAGGATGAATACAGAAAATGTCAGCAGTCATTCTCCAGAACACTTTATATGTGCACCCTGCTTGCGGCAGAAACCGAGAGTGGCAGTGGGGACCAGACTGACAAAACTACCAGCAGGCCCACCAGAGTGACAGCTGTAATTAACGGTTCCTTCAGTTTTTAATGAACCATTTTTTGGTTGTTTTCTCAAAAAAAAAAAAAAAAAAAAGTGGAGCTCAGTTTATGCTTGGATCAAGTAATATTCATGAAAGTATACAAAAGTTGATTTGGGGGCAGACGATCTTAGCACAGCTACTGATGGCAAATGTTTCTGCACAGGTAACTCATCAATCAGGGTTCAACAAAGTTAGCTGCCTATCAGAAGCTAACACAAGGGATTATGGGAAATGTATTTCTGTGTCCAGCTGAAAAGGTCAATGAAATGCTAATGCTGTGGAGCTTATTTTATGCAAATGTATGATGCCTGGAAATGGTCAAATCAAATGCATTACAGTAGCTGATAAGTTTGATTGTTCCAATGCCAAACTGCATGATGTATCTCAGTGACTATGACTATCCAAGAGGCAGCATCAGCCCCTCTCAATAGTCTTGCTGCTCTGATAATGAACTAGAGCTAGAATGATTATGTCAGCAAGATAGTGAAACATATTTTAAGGGATTTACAAGCTTTATGTTTCAAAGCTCTTAAAGGAACACTATTGAACTTTTACTTTTTTCCTGAACACCTTTAATAGGCAGAAGGGACTTAGTAATGACACAAGTAGTACAAGGAAAAAAAATATTTCACCTTATCATTCCTTACATATGGAGAGCTAGGACAGTGGTGTCGAGGTGATGGGTTGTGCGTGGCAACAGGAATGTGTAAGAAGCGCTCTCACTCCCTGCTGACAGGAGAGTGTTTTGTGGATGGCAGATATTCAGTCAGATTTAATGATCTGTCTGCCCACAAGATATGGTACTCTCCTGTCAGCATAGCGTAATTTGTTTATCCAAGTAGGACAGTACAGAGGGAGGGAGAGAGCTTCTTACACATTCTTGTTGCCACTCGTCACCCGACTCCACTTCTAGCTCTCCATCTGTAAAGTGCTGAAAAGATATTTTAACCAGAAGATAAAAAGTTATCTCTTAGGAGAAAAAGTGAATTGCATATGGGCCCAGGAGTATAACAGAGGACACACGCATTGCCGGTTTCAGCAAATAATTACAAGATAAAGTGAAAGAAAAAAATACATTTCTTACTAGGCTTTTTCAGTTTAGCCACACTGAGGCCTCTTTCACTCAGATGGCTGAACTGTGCCCTTGTCGGGAAGTTCCGCCTCTAGGCTGCCATCCATGAGTACCTACAATTTTTCATGCAGCCAAATGGCAGTGTTTGCAACTCCACATGTTATCCTTGGATCGACAGTGGTGTTACCCAGCTTCAAAAATGGTGACATGTCGCATCTGACCATGGCTGCCTCCCGAACACCAATGGCAAGAACTAGCGCCGGGCCAGTGCACTGGAGCCTCTGACAGGCGGTAAATTTCCCACCTTCAGCCTCTCATGTGAAAGTGGTCTTATAATGTGGTGTGGACCCTGTTCTGTGACTGGAGAAAAACACTTTCACAGATAACACACAACCACTCAGTGTCCGTTTTATGTATTTAATGAGTATTTTCCTTTAAATCAGTAACACGTGGCTTCACTTAACATTTTTCTCTCCACAGCCACCATTTGTAATGGAGAAATGGATTGTGGGAATAGCAGAGGAGGAGTCAGTGGAATGCACTGTGGCATATGAGGTAATTTGTATCACAATGAACATAGCTTTTTAGGTGGGTTGTCTTGGTTCAAATATATACCTTTGTGTTTCCAGCAGGAAATGAATATTGGTACCACATTTATAAACTGTATTTGAATGAATGATCTTAAAGGACATACAAGGTGAAAAATTCAATTTATCTTTACTTACCTGGGGCTTCTTCCAGCCCCTAGAGTCTTCGAGGTCCCTCACCGCAGCTATGGTGCTTCCCAGTGTCCCGCTGACCCATCAGCGGGTCAACGCATTAACACACCCACGTCACCCGGTGCGTACTGCAGCTGAGCAGTAGTCTGTGCAGGCCCAGTACACACCTAATGACGTGGGTGCATTTGCCCGCAGAAGCACCAACCCACTCGTGAGTTGGCGAGTCTTACAGGTGGCCAGTTGGACATGGGGAGCACCAGAGCTGTGGCGAGGGACCCAGAAGAATTCTGGGGGCCGGAAGAAGCCCCAGGTAAGTAAAGACATTGTGTTTTTCACCTCCGAGCAGTGCAGAAACTATGGAAAGATGCATATCATTGTAAAGCTCTCTTTCTCCTCTTTCCAATGATATATAAATCGCCACCCTACGCCTTTTAGTTTTCGCTATTTTTGCAATTGAAATTGCCGCAGACGCGTATGGCGACGATTTCTGCTGAATGGGGCTGCTGACTGAGAAAAAGTCGCCCTGTGTAATACAATGTAACTATGGAAAGATGGATATCATTTTAAAGCTCGCTTTCTCCTCTTTCTGACGACCCCTAAATCGTCGCCCTACGCCTTTTAGTTTTCTCTATTTTCGTGATCGAAATTTCAATCGCGAAAATAGCGAAAGAGGAGAAAGAGAGCTTTAAAATGATATGCATCTTTCCATAGTTTTTGCACTGCTCGGAGTCCCTTTAAAGAAAAAGAAGAGTGGATGAAGTACAGAGAAGCAGGATCTGGTGCAGACAGCTGGGGTTAGGAGAGAGTGACAATGGGGGGTGGAACTTTTCATTTCATTCTGACTGCCAGATATTGGACAGCTATGCTTGAGGTAAAGTCATACCATCCCCTCTCAGGTATAGATGTTACTTTGCAGGTATGAGTAATGCAAGTCACATTCTGTAGCAGGACACCTACACAGCTCTATGGTTACAGTAGGGATGATATATATTATGTACACTAGCACTGATTTTAAATGTTGGATGCAACAAGGTTTTACAAATTGAAAATTGCGCAAAAGGTGGATCAGCGCATCATCAGGCCGCCTCTGAATGGCCTACAATCAGAGGTGCGCTGAGCCCCCCCAGAAACTGCAAACGCACCTTGAACCCAAACAGAAGCTCTGCATATACACCAAAAGCAAGGCTGCTAAGTGGGAGCAGCTGACCAAAAATGAATTAAATTAGAACATAGCAAAGAAATGAACAGCGCTACTTAAAAACAGATAAGTGCCTACCTGCAAGAGAGTGCAAGCCCCACTTGTGGGATAAAATACACATCTAGCATACACATAACCTGTCTACCACGAGGATGTTGGTTTCCTGTAACAGCTTGCATGCAACTAGCCAATGGGTACCGTTTAAAAAATAAAAAAGTCAGATACTCACCTAAGGAGAGGGAAGGCTCGGTCCTAATGAGCCTTCCCTCTCCTCTCTCGGTGCTGCGCTGGCTCCCCCGTTCGCGTCTGCCGCCGCAGGGACTTCGGAGGTCTTCGGGAGCACTCGGGCTTCCGAAGACGGGCCGCTCCATACTACGTACACGCAAGTGCGCCATAGAGGGCGCTCGCGCATGCGTATTATGGAGCGGCCCCGTCCTCGGGAGCCCGAGTGCCCCCGAAGGCTTCTGAAACATCCCTTCAGCTGCGGAAGTGGCAGTATTTGACCGAACTGGTCGAATACTGCCACGGGGGATCCTGCGCGGGACCGGGCACCGGGAGAGGAGAGGGAAGGCTCATTAGGACCGAGCCTTCCCTCTCCTTAGGTATCTGACTTTTTTTTTTTTTTTAAACGGTAAACATTCACTTTAAGTACTCGTCCCTCCCACTGCGGAGAAGTGTATTATATCCCACAAGTGGGGCTTGCACTCTCTTGCAGGTAGGCACTTATGTGTTTTTAAGTAGCGCTGTTCATTTCTTTGCTATGTACTAATTTAATTCATTTTTGGTCAGCTGCTCCCACTTAGCAGCCTTGCTTTTGGTGTATATGCAGATCTTCTGTTTGGGTTCAAGGTGCGTTTGCAGTTTCTGGGGGGGCTCAGCGCACCTCTGATTGTAGGCCATTCGGAGGCGGCCTGGTGATGCGCTGATCCACCTTTTGTGCAATTTTCAATTTTATTTGGTAGCGCACCCAGGCTATGCATAGGTTAGGATTTAGTTAGTGTTAGGTCCCCTCCCATAGGGGGATGACTTCTCCGCAGTGGGAGGGACGAGTACTTAACAAGTTGCATGCAAGCTGTTACAGGAAACCAACATCCTCCAGTGGTAGACAGGTTATGTGTATGCTAGATGTGTATTTTATCCCACAAGTGGGGCTTGCACTCTCTTGCAGGTAGGCACTTATCTGTTTTTAAGTAGCGCAGTTCATTTCTTTGCAAGGTTTTACAAATGTTATTCTTGTACCCAAGGCTAAGTTTATGCTTTCTGCACACCTACGGAAATGTTCTTGTGCTCTCCCCTACCTCTTTCCATGTGCAGCTTTGTCTTTTGTATATAATATTCAACAACACTCTTAAGGATGAGGGGGTTTGGGGGCTCCAGTCTGATATTCCAGACTCCCCTATCACCTTCTTTGTTGTTCTTTTTTTTTAAACTATTATATAATCAGTGAGTGAGTTATCATGCATATTCAGAAAGTCTTTCTTTTAATCAGGGCTGTGGAGTCGGTACAAAAATTATCCGACTCATACTCCTCAGTTTATGAAACCTCTAACTCCAGGTACCCAAAATTGCTCTGACTCCTCAACTCAGACGCCTTAATCTAATTTTTACAAAAGCTATGGATTTGGTTCAAAAATCATCCGACTCCACAGCCCTGCTTTGAATAGGCTCAGAAGTAGTGATCAGCTATAATGTTTCCTTTCATGCAAACTCCCATTGACCGAAGAAGGGAAAGGAATTGAGGCAATGAAACCAAGAAGCGGCTAAAGAATAATGATCTTGCATAGGTTTTTATTGAATAAATATCATTCCTTGTCTGGGTCAGTGGAGATTTGCATGTTTGGAGTAATGTTGGCTCACCACTTACCAGGTGTGTCTCTAATTCGCTCCATTCAGGGCTCATTCACACTACAAGAGCTTTTTATGCGCTAGAGATTTTAAAAGCTCTTGCTAATGCAATGCTATGGTGGATTTTTACAAAATCACATGGCTCAAGTGTGAACACACACATAGGATAATATTAGCAAGAGTTTTTAAAATCAATGCGCTTAGAAAAGCTCTTGTAGTGTGAACAAGCCCTTAGAGAGCATTCACAAAGGAATGTTGGCACAGAATCTGTATGGATACAGGGGTCTTGAAGGTATATTTGCAGGGTTTAGTGACTATTTCTCTGACCAGAGTTACAGTTTAAAGCAAAGCTATGAAAAAAAAAACACAAAACAGTTTCAGCTTATTAACCTGATAGGTCCCTCCTACAGGCCTCCACATCCTGAAAATTCCGCTGAGGTGTGCTGCATAGCCTTCTGGGAGAAAGGGGTGTGGCTAAGCAACTGCTCACCACCTCTCCTAATTAAAAAGTGTGAGAAAGCATAACCAGCTTGCTGCTTCTTCTCTCTATCAGGAGGACAGTGGAGGGGGAGTGGCAAAGCCACTGGAGAAGCAGAGATTGGATGAAAGTCACTGGAACAGTCACTTAGCAGCTGTTTAACCTTAAAAAAAGCAGAGCATTCAGCAACATTTTTTGTGCACTGACACATATGTTACTACTGTAGCAGGAGAGACTGCTAAGTTTCATGAACGTTTTGCCTGGACAGGCGCTTCTTATCCAAGTTTTCTTTGCCTGAAGGGATTTGTGACGCAGATCCAGCGCTAAGCTACCACAGTAAATTGACTGAGTTATGCCACTTTTCTGCTGTTACAGCAGATCATAAGGAATCTGCCAGGCATGGAGGAGACAATGTGGAAAACTGTAGTTGGCAGCCTGATAGTCAGCAATGGGGGAACTGCAGCCAGCTGGCCCAACATCCCCTAATAAAAATGGAATTGATAGTATCTTTTGTATCTGTTTTCTTCTTCTCTTGTGTTTTCATTAATTCATATGAAGAGTGTTTATAGAGCTGTTTGTATTTTCTTTTTTCTTTTCCAACAGAGTGATGTCAGAACTCCTAAATTAACCAAACACATTCATAAAATTCACTGGAACAAGATGAAAAAGCAAGACGCAGTGAAGTCAGTCCAGCTCGCAATAAAGCCACCACTGCCGAACTCTGAGAGCAGAGCCAGCAATGATTCCAGTAAGGTTCTCCAATTACACAAGCAGCCACACAGCACTGTAATAAATGGCTCCCTGTCTATAGTAAGCACTCACATCACCAGCCTGAGATGTGGATAATTAACTACGGCCATGTATATAGTGCTAGTGGCTAATACACTAGTGCCAGTTTACTGAACAAATGTTTCCACTAGCTGAACACGGTTACATTCAGTTTTTGGATCACATAAGAAATTTTCCAGCTGCAAGGAGACTTGCAAGATAGCAGAAAGCACAACAGCCAAATTTGCAATAATGTGATCCGATTTTTTTTCCACAATCGCAGTGCATGATGCAATGTTTTCCTGCGATTGCATTTCTGTCCTATTTAGCTAAACTGAACTCCTGCAACTGTCTTTCCTGATCATATGCTTTGTGTTTTCAGTGTAATTGCAAACAATTGTCTTTCCTGTGGGTTCTGTTTAGGTAAAGAGTTATAATCTGTAGAACATAACAAGTGATTCAGTCATTCATGCTCACCAGGCAGGCCATGCCAGCCTGGGACAACGTTTAGTACTAAATAATCTGTGCGCAAACTGTTTTTGGAAGCTAACGTCCTCCTTTGTTGCATCTGTTTTGGATGCAAGCTGTGTAACTTGCCAGTATTTTGGCCTCATTTACATTTATACAGGTGGTCAACTCGGGTGCAGCCTGCATTTGAAAGCGCTGCCTCCTGTTTTACAAATAAAATGTAAGTCTATTTGTGCTAGCTGCATTCAATTTATCTAGATTAGTAGTTAGTGCTTAGTTTGCATTTGATTTGTATTCAAGGGGTGTGCATTTAAGTCCCTGTGGTGCGCTGCACACATCTGTTGGTTTCATTTCAGTTGCTCAGTGAATAGGAGCGTTGCCAATTTTTTTGCTGTTCTTTAGAAAATGTGTAAGCCTGGGATTGCACCTGAAAGCAAACTTTAACCACTGGGAGCCCTTAGGGCCCATTCACACTGGGGATCCCAAAACACTAGCGCTTTGCAGCATTTTTTGTGGTAAACGCATATTTTTGACTGTACATTTTTGTGCTTTAACATTGCAACTGCTCAAAAATTATGAAAAAGCGCTTCATGGGCCACGTTTGCATTTACTGTGATTGTGGCAATGGTATCACTGCCATATACTTTACATTACACTAGCACTTTCAAAAGCGTTAGCGATTCGGCAATCTGCGGTAAACACCCTTAAATTGTCCCAGTGTCAATAGGCCCCTTAAAGTGAACCTCCAGACTAAAAATCTACTCAGCAGCGCTTAAAAGGCTTGGCGTTTCTTTAAGGCTAGTTTCACAGTGGGACGTTACAGGCACACGTTAGAGCAGCCAGTAACGCAGCCCAACTCACAGCAATGAAAAATCAATGGGCTGTTCACAGTGCCCACGTTGCGTTACATTGTAACGCAGCACGTCCTGATAACGTACTGCATGCAGTACTTTACGCGGCAAAGCCGCGTTAGACTGTTTGCACATGCGGGTGGGTTTTTTATTTTGGGGGCTGAGAGGAGGCGGGGAGAGGCCGCTACGTAGCCAGGCACATGGCTACTTAATATTCACTGCACTTGCAGTGTTTTCTTCTTGGAGCGGCCGCTGATTGGCTGGCGGGGCGGGACCACGTGATGCGGAGAGCTCCGCTCACATGGTCTCCGCAGTGCCTCAGACAGAGCAGGCGCACCAAGAGCTGCTTGTAACGCGGCTCTTGGTAGCATCCTGCTCCAACACCACCAGGCGTTGCGTTAGGGGCACGTTATGCGACCTTAACATCCCCTAAAACGCAACGTCCTGGTGTGAAACCAGCCTAACAGTTTCAAAGCATCATAACTTTGTTTCTCTTATACAAGCCTCATTTTAGCTGCACAGAAGAAAACTGCCCGGGCATTTTTCCCCTGATGCTGTGTAAAGCATGATGGGATTTCTGATGTTGTTGTTCTTCTGCTGTTTTGGTGTAATTTTTTTTTTTTTAACATTTTGAATTTGACATTTGAAGCCTAGCGCATGCAGCTGGGAGGGATTATCAGGACACAGTACAGTTGGAACGGTGTCTCATGCTCCCTGTCACCGCCTTTCAAAAAAAAAAAAAAGATGTCTGCCCCCATGACAAAGATGGCAGCACCCATGAATCACAAACATTTACCTGTTCTTTTAAAACAGGGTGGGTAAAAGATTATATTACCCATCTATTCTAATTAACATAACTAATGTAACTTAATGACAGTATGTTTGTTTAGGCTGAAGTTCCCTTTAACCACTTTGCATCCAGACCTTGATTTCCCCTTATGGACCAGAGCAGTTTTGACGCTTTAGCTATGTCCCTATATAATCAGCAATAACTTTATCCCTACTCACTATACCTAAATTATCTATGTATAGTTTTTTTCAACACAAACCTAGACTTTCATTGGGGGGTATTTAGTCCCAAGAAAAAAAAATTTCAATACATTTTAGTAGGGGAAAAAATGCATTATTTGTCAGTTTGGACCAATTCCAGTTTAAAAATAAAAAGTACTACTATGATAAAAAAAAAAAAAAACCTTGCCACCAGTTTTATGGAGGCTCCAGCTGCAGGGCAATCTGAGGAACCAGGTGAGGCGAGAAAGGCTTCTTCCAGGTGCTTTTGTTTAGGTGATCTGTGCATGAAGGGGGAGAGATGAAGGATCACTGCAGTTGGCTACTGCAATAAATGTTTCTCCGGGGTGGGGTGGGAAAAAGGTTAGGGGGTTAATAACTAGCTATAAGGGAACATGCCCCTATCCCTTTAAAGATGGAAAACCACTGCCCCTGCCCTCCCTCTCTCCCACGTCACCAGGAGTGTATTGTGCAGGCCCAGTATGGTCTGCGTTTGTGCAGTACACTCCAGGTGACGTCAGCGGGAGCGAGAACACAGCTGTGCAGGCACAGTGGTTTACTGACTTTAAAGTCAGACATTCCAGAAGCGGGGACAGGAGCATTGGTAAGTGGGACAGGACGTCTGCGGGGGACCATAAGAAACCCCGGGTAAGTTCAACTCCTTTTTTTTCCCTACCCCCCCCCCCCCCCCTCCCTCCTACAGTACTCCTTTAACTGTAGGGGCTGGTTTACACTACAAAAGCTTTTTTTAAGCTCTTTGTGATTTTTAAAGCTCTTGCTAATGTAATCCTATGTGTATGTTCTCACACAAAAAAAAATTGTATCCCCCATAGCTTTGCAATAGCAAGAGCTTCTAAAATCACTAGCACTTAAAAAGTTTCTGCCAGCCCCCTGCAGCAGTCCTGTGCCTGGGTTGTCCTGGAACGATTCTCCGGTCCTCCGCAACGGCTCACTTTCTCTTTCGCTGACCTACAAGTCGACATCCATTGCGTCTGCACAGCCCTGGCCACACGCATCCTGCGCAGTACGACAAAATCTCAACTGCGCAGGACGCTCCCAGCGACAGGAGCACAAACAAGGATGCACACAGCTAGGACCGCACAGACACAGTGGACAATGACCAGTGAAAGAGAAAGTGAGCTATGGCGGGGGACTGGAGGATTGTTCCAAGTATGCGTTGGAAACAGGACGGCTGCAGGAGGCTGGCAGAAGCCCCAGGTAAGTGAAACTTTTTTTTTTTTTTTTTTTTTTTTTTAAGATATCTTCAGGTTCCCTTTAAGCTGGCCATACACGGTTCCATTTTTTTCAGCAGATTTGATCACTGCTGGTGATCAAACACATTTTAGACATTTAAAGTGTACCTGAGACAAAAGGAGTCTCAGGACTTGTACTTACCTGGGGCTTCCTCTAGCCCCCTTGAGGCTGCTTGATCCCTTGCTATCTCCCCAGGCAGCTCCAGGCCCCTGCTGGACAGCACGGTGCACTGGCTGACTTGCGCTTCATCACGAAGGTACAGAATACTCCCAGAGACTGGGGCCTGCACATGCACAACGAAGCACAACTTGGCCATTGTACCGGAGTGGCGCAAGGAGATTACAAGGAACCGAGCAGCCTCAAGGGGGCTGGAGGAAGTGTGTAGGTGTGTGGGTGTGTAGGTGCAATACGGCTTGTTCACGAGAGTACTTCTCTGAGAACATATCCAGCAAGCCCTTGTCTGATTATGTTCAGAGGGTCTGTGCATGGCAAGGATGAAATGGGAATCCTCTGAACTATCCACTAGATTCCCTCTACCTAGGTAAGTGTCTAACTTTTTTTCCGTAGGTTTACTGTAAGAGCCCTTTTCCACTAGGCTCTTTGTGATCTGAAAATCAGATCACATGCTCAGCATTCGGGAAATCACAGGAGTGCCGGGAGTAACTAATCACAATGCCCCTTTTCCACCGTGGTGACTGTGTGTGTTGCAATTTTTACCTAAGTGAAATTGTGCTGCCTGCTGCAGTTATCTTGTGATTGTGCTTAGGTATAGTAAATCGGCACACACAAAAAAACACACATAGCAAGCACGGTACAATACGATTTTTGTGCAATTTCCCTATGTGGAGTTAAGCCCTGACCCTAGTATCCTAAAAATCGCAATCACAGCAAACATAATGACAATCACATGAAAAAAAATCACAATGCATGGGAAATTGCATTTTCAAACAGCTTCAAATCGTGATTAAAATTGCAGCGCGATTGCAGTTCCAATTTGTAGTGGAAAGGGGCTCTAAAGTGTAACCCAGTCGTAATGCCTACATAAAAACTGCTGCAATAATGTCCTTCCCAAAACAAGTAAAATCATGATATTCCCCATATAACAAGCACAGTAATAATATGCCTAACCCATAAACCATGCAGCCAACATCTCCTGTTATACCAAATGCACTTATGATTCCTCCTGTTATAACAAGTGCCATAACGTCAAATAACCTTTTGGCATTTATCACATTTTTTCATACTACCATTATTTTAAGATTTTTAATGCATATGTAATTGTTAGGCTCTTTATACGATTAGAAATATCACGTTTTATATTAATTTTATTTGTAATCAAGTAGGTGGGTTTTTAGGATTAGACACCAACTCGGTCTTAGGGTTAGGCACCACCAGGGGAGCTCTAAGGGTTAGGGAGAGTTCTGCGCAAGAGTATGGTTAGGTATTGTTGCAGTAAAATATCTGTAATATTTACAATTTCTTTCCTATGCTTAATACGAGTGTAAATATCGTTTTATGGTTAGACAAGATTTTCAGATTTTGTTACAGTCATTTCAACATAGTTCTACTTCATTTTAGATTATGATTTAAAAACCATAAAAATATTCTTATAGATAATCCTTAAAATTTCGTCTATGTCCGCACCCTTTTTGCATACATGCCTGCTGGATCACTTATGTTCTTCACTTACCTGTGTAAAAGAACTCCTTTATATTCCTACAATAATGGCTGAGGATGTAAACACACCTCAGTGTCCCAAATGCTCAACGCAATAGCCGCTCTATGGCTACCGCACGGTTTTCCAGATCACAATGACATACAGAAAATGACTGTTTAGTTTTGCTTGACTCCAGTCCTCACAAACCACGAGTTTATTCTGTGTAATTTTATTTTGTTCTTTAGCATGCATTCTTTGCTGAATGAGTAGATGAGTTTCAGATGTAGATGAGCTCTGCAGCAATGAATGAATGAGAATATTCAAGCCCTGCTTCACTATGTCTTTATAACTGCATACCACAGAAATTCAGTTAGGTAAAAAATGTGCATTAAAAAAAAAAATCCAAAATGCTTAGCAACAGATCATGGAGCTCAGATTCTCTCACTAAACCACAAGCAGCTTCCCCTCCCCATGCGAGACAAAACTCAAGCCCCATTTTGTGACAAGGGCCACGTCACAGGGAGGTGAGCCAAATGCAATTTTAGCTATGCTTTCCTAGCGACTGACTGACATCTCCTTCATTGTTGGGTCCAAGAGATGTGCGAGTGTGGCAAGGATTGCAGTTGACATCACAGCCTTCATAATGGTGATGACCAGGGATGATCAAAGCGAGGCAGAGGCAAATACTTCCAAAAGTATGCAAATTTTTATGCAAATAAATTGCAGGTTTAAATTGATTGGTGCATTTTCAAACTGCATATATTTGGATAAAAATGTGCATAATTTCAGAAGTATTTGCATGTCTTTGATCATCCCTAGTGATGGCATGAAATGCTGTGCCTTGGCTGGCTGCCAGGTAAGAGGGTGAAGCAGCCTGCAGTGAGCACTAGGGAGCTTGCCATATGTGACCTGCTGCATCAGGAAGGCTACATGTTGGTACTGCTAGGACAAGCATGTTTGCCATTTCTATGAAATGCAGTTATAAAAGCAGAACATGCCCTAAAACTTTTAAAAAAAAAAAAACCTCCATGATGAGATATTGGCTTGTGCATACTGTAGGAAAAGCATTTGTTAATGATACCTTTTGTTGTCATTAAAAACATCTGTAGATACGATTTCAACCCTTGTTTTTGCAGTTGGCAAACTTGCCTATCTGAACAAACCTATAAATAATGAGACAGATTACTGGAGAGTCAAACTGCATAGAGAGTTTCTAAAACAATAATGTTATCCTTAAAAAGTGCTTTAAAGCTAAAATGACAGAGCCGGTGATGACAGGCTGTGTCTAAATGGAGGATTGGGTGGTGCACAGCCACACAGGCAGATGTTCTCAAAGACCTTCGGCAGTCTTCGGAAACATGGCCGCCGCACTGCTCAGGTGGAGGGAGCACATCACCTGTGCCCCAAAGACATAAGGACAGGGGCAAAGCATTAATGTCCCAGCTCTGGGGGTGGAGCTAAGTGCAAACAACAGATGGGCCTACCAGAGGAGGGGGAATGATGCACAAAATTTTCCGGGCAAGCGAGTGCGACAGTAATGGCCTTGGACAGGGGTGTTAAACTCAAATATAAAATGGGCCGCAATTGGACACTGGGACCAAGTTGTGCGCCAACCTCAATATCGAGTTATCACCACCTTCCCTGGTGTCTAATGGCCCTCTTTCCCTCCCCTATACAGTTCCCTAGTGTCTAGTGGCCCCCTTCCTCCCCTATACACAGCTCTCTGGTCTCTAGTGATTTTGTATCTAATGATCTAGGGATTCACCTTCACTCTAGATGCCCCAAAGAAACTATTTCTCTGGGGCGTCTACAGTGGGCCAAACATAATGCAAAGTGGGGAAAACACTTGGGGGCCAACTCTGATGGCTCTGAGCGCATAATTTGGCCCACGGGCCAGAGTTTGACATGCATGGCCTAGGAGAAGCTACTTATTAATACAGTATGAGGTGTAATAATTACAAAGTCAAAGTTTATTTAAACTCGCCTCGCAAGATCACAAGGTGTTCCAGAGCAGTCATGCTGTTTTTGGCAATCCTTCAAACAAAATTATAAGCAAGAATAAAATGTTCTAGAAGGAGTAGACTAATATAAACCAGGAGTACCTTCATTTTTTTATCCCATTCCAGACTTCCCCTTTAAACCTGCTAAATACCTGAAGAGCATTATAGACCCCTCTTAGCATTGCACAAAGTTCCAGTTTTGTTTGTGAGACCAGAAGTTGTATCTGTACTGATAGACAACAGTGAGCACATTTCATGTTACCACCAAGGGGCACTGTTGCACCCTGAGTTAAAACCATGCATTCTCAATAATAGCAGAGCAGCAGTTGCCTTTTAAAGTGACATTTAAATGTTTTGTATGAGTACACCAAGATTCTTGAATTTTAAACAACACTATTTCATGACCAAATAAACTAGAAATAATCAGATTGAGAAATGTCTCTGTGCAAACATATGGTTTTAAGTACAATTTTTCCCTTTTAAAGAGAACATGAGGTGATAACGATATGGAGGTTGATGTCTATTTTCTTTTAAATAATGCATATTACCTTGCTGTTCCGCTGATCCTCTGCCTCTAATAAAGATAACCATAAAGATCAGCAAGACTGCCAGGCAACTGGTATTGTATAAAAGGAAATAAGTATGGCAGCTTTCTTAAAGTGAACCTAAAGTCACCCAAAAAAAATGAGATGAACTCACCTGGGGCTTCCCTCAGCCCCCTGCAGACGATCGGTGCCCTCGCAGCCCCGCTCCGATGTCCCAGGACCCGCCGGCGAACACTTCCGGTTTGGCCGTCACCGGCCGACAGGCATGGGAACGCGAGTGATTGTTCGCGTTCCCAGCCTGTATATCGCCCCCTATGCTGCTATTGCGGCCTCCTGGTCGCAATAGCAGCATAGGGGGCGATATACAGGCTGGGAACGCGAACAATCACTCGCGTTCCCATGCCTGTCCGGCCGGTGATGGCCAAACCGGATGTGTTCGCCGGCGGGTCCTGGGCCATCGGAGCGGGGCTGCGAGGGCACCGATCGTCTGCAGGGGGCTGAGGGAAGCCCCAGGTGAGTTCATCTCATTTTTTTTGGGTGACTTTAGGTTCTCTTTAAAGAAAATCCGAGCTGTTAGAACACAAATAATCAATACTTATTAGGGGCTTCCTCCAGTCCCGTAAGCACGTCCTCCCTCGGTCTGCCGTTCAGCCACGGTAACAGCCTCAGTGGCATCAGTCGGTGCCTTCTGCGCATGTGTGGGAGGTCCACGCATGACTGTAGCCCAGGAAGACAGAGAGACCAAGCAGCCTTGAGGGGGCTGGAGCCCAGGTAAGTATAAATCCTTTGAGTTATTTTGTCTAAGGTACACTTTAAAAGGATACGTCCAGGCAAATTAAAAAAACAAAACAAATATCCACTTACCTGGGACTTCCTCCAGCCCCTGGCAGCCGTCCTGTGCCCTCGCGGCAGCTCTGGTGGCTCCCAGTCTCCTCCACTGCAGATGCTGACGTCACGCGTCATCAGGGCGGTACTGCGCAGGTGCAGAACTACTGCACAGTACAGTCCTGATGATGACAGCGCGACCGCGCGGTGGAGCGCAGGAGAAGCAGACCCAACCTGGTGAGGTCGGCATCTGCAGCGGGGGAGACCAGGAGCCACCGAAGCTGTGGCGAGGGCACAGGACAGCTGCCAGGGGCTGGAGGAAGCCCCATTGTTTTTTATTTGCCTGGACATATTCTTTAAACTCTAAGGCCTTGGTCACATTATAAATCGCAAGCGATGAGTGAGCGATTTTGTTTTCCAAGGATTTCAGAACTCTTTTATAAGCACTTTTGTGTAGCGATGTTTTGTTCACTTCCTGATGTCAATAAGGAAGTGAACTCTTTGACCTGGAAATGAATAAATACAACGTATTTATTCATTAAGGGCTCTTTCCCACTAAGACGTTGCGTTAGATGCGGCGTTAAGGTCGCATGACGTGCCCCTAACAACGCAACGCTTTGAAGTTGGACGTTATATAGAGCCGCGTTATGCGTCCCTTGATGCGTCCGTGATGCATACTTTTTGACGCATACTATCGGACGAAAACGGCGCATGCGTCAAAAGACTGTGGAGACCACGTGATCTGAACACTCCGCATCACATGGTCCCGCCAACCAATCAATCAAAGCGGCCGCTCCAGGAAGTAAATACCACAGTGTGCACTGTGAACAGCTAAATGATGTTTCATTGCTGTGAGTTGGGCTGCGTTACAGGCTGCTGTAACGTGGGACTTTAACGTCCCACTGTGAAAGCAGCCTTAAGGAGATTTTAAAATCGCCAGCGCTTACAAATAAGCGAAATCGCTTATAATGCGAACAAGCCCTTAAGCTGCACAAGCAACAATTACCATTCTCATTGTCGGTGGCAATGCTGAGAGGCAGTTCCAGCACTAGTCAGCACAACTGAAGGGACCTGCGGGGTAAAATATTTGCTTATATAATAGAGATGATATTCACTGAAAAGTGAACAAAATAATCTTACCTTAAAGCACAAAATCAGGAAAAAATGTTTTCTTAGTCTCTCACATATGTAAACAGTTGTTGGTACCTTTACAGCTCATTGAAAACAACTTTCCGAAAAGTCATTACATGAAAATGATGTAATGTATACCTGCAAGCGTTGGTACATTATCCAGTGAGCAAAGAGATAGAATATTTTATAGAATAGGCAATATTTTGTAACATGGCCTTGGCACAAATGTTGGTACCTCTACAAACGATAATCTGAAAATTCAAGTTATTACAATTACTAACGAGCTGTTTTCTGTAATTAGTATCAGTATGTTCCTGTCAAAAAAATTGCAAATATTATTAAGAATGTAAATATAATTTAAACGTTTAAGGTCCATGGGAGTAGCCAACACTGAAACACTGCGAGATTGAAATGGACCAAATAATGGAAGGTAAAAAGCCAATAACTTTCAAAAGGGATATAAACTCCAAGTTGAGTTTCTAAACGGAGTGCTTAAAGAGCTGACACTATTAAAGATTTTATACATACCTGGGGCTTCCTCCAGCCCCATCTGCCTGGATCGATCTCACGTCGCCAGCCTACGCAGGAAAAGTGCACCCTCTACGTATCGCTCCAGCGTCTGCTGGAGAGATACGCAAACAGCACACTTTTCTTACGCGACTAACGGAAGTGCGGGCACTCTGTTCTTGTAGCTGTGGGCAGTAGAGGATGACATGGGAATGATCCAGAGGGATGAGGCTGGAGGAAGCCCTAGGTATGTATAAAATCTTTTTAAATGTTCAGCTCTGGTACACTTTAAGGCTAAGTGCCCAGTGGTGCATTATGGCGTAACGGCTGCATTCGAGTGCGGCTTGCTGTACTGCAATGCACCATCTGAGCGACGTTCACAGTGCAGAGGGTGCATTGTGGTATGACAGCATGCGGCATCATAATGCACTGCATACGTGCAGTACTGTGAAACGCACACATTATCCACTTCACCAGTAAGGGCTTGTTTCCATATGCAACGCAGGAGCCATGCGTCAGCACAGCTCTGCACGATTCCCTTCCACCGCCCCAAAATGCGTGCAACCATGCGCTGCGATTCAGTGGTCAATCACAGCACATGTACAGAAACATCAAACTGCAGTCTATGCACGCTCTGTCTCTGCGATTGCATTTCCATAATTGCGGCTAAAAGCGTGCATATGGAAACAAGCCCTAAGGCCTGGAACCCACTGAAATCAGCAAACGCGAAACGCTACCGCTAGCGTTTTGTCTGAGCGGTTTGCAAGCGGATTAATGCGCGTTTTCGGTCGCGTTTTGCAACATTGTATTTGTTTGCTCAGCGGTTGCGTAGCGTTTTGCGTTTTTATCCTGATTGGTCCTGTGAATTATTTTTCATTTTGTTACAGTGTGCTGAACCGCAAAACGCTAGGAAAACCGTTCAGTTTAGGTTTTGCTGAGCGTTTCCGTTAGCGTTTCAATACTTTACATTGAAGCGCTAACGCTCCCAAAATGCTGCAGGTCCTGCGTTTGCGTTTCTGGGAAACGCAAACGCTCCTGTGGAAGTTGCCCCATCCATTAACATTAGCCCAGCGTTTTGGCAAAGTGCTAGCATATCGCAGCGCTGCCAAAACGCTGCCAAAAGCGCTCCTGTGGGTTCCAGCCCTAAGGGCTGGAACCCACAAGAGCGTTTTTTTTGAGCATTTTGGCAGCGCTGCGATACGCTAGCGTTTTGCCAAAACGCTCAGCTGATGTTAATGGATGGGGCAACTTCCACAGGAGCGTTTGCGTTTCCCAGAAACGCAAACGCAGGACCTGCAGCATTTTGGGAGCGTTAGCGCTTCAATGTAAAGTATTGAAACGCTAGCAGAAACGCTCAGCAAAACCTAAACTGAGCGGTTTTGCTAGCGTTTTGCGGTTCAGCACACTGTAACAAAATTAAAAATAATTCACAGGACTAATCAGGATAAAAACGCGAAACGCAAAACGCTACACAACCGCTGAGGAAAAAAATACACTGTTGCAAAACGCGCCCGAAAACTCGCATGAATCCGCTTGCAAACTGCTCAGGCAAAACGCTAGCGGTTGCGTTTTGCGTTTGCGGATTTCAGTGGGTTCCAGGCCTAAGGGTTTATTCCCCTTAAGTACCAGAGCAATTTTCACCTTTCAGCGCTCCTCCCGTTCATTCACCAATAACTTTACCTCTACTCATCACAACTAAATGATTTATATCTTTTTTTTTTTGCCACCACTTAGGCTTTCTTTAGGTGATACATTTTGCTAAGAATTATTTATTCTAAATGCATTTGTAACAGGAATAATCATAAAAAATGTAAGTTTTTAGCCCTTATAGTTTTAAAATAGAACATTCTACTGTGAAGAAAACCCATACATTTTATTTGCCCATTTGTCCTGGTTATTGCAACGTTTAAATTATGTCCCTTGTACAATGTATGGCGACAATATTTTATTTGGAAATTAAAAGATGTGTTTTCTCTGTTTTGTGTCCATCACTAATTACAAGCCCATCCCTGCAAAAATAACAGTAATATACCCTCAAGACATAAATATTGAACAAAGTTCAGTACCTAATGTAGCTGTTAATGCATTTTTTTATTGTATTTTTTTAATATGCAAATGTATCATTTATGTAACTATGGGAAAGTGAGGGAGGTAAGAGGTTAATTTTAAGAGTTGTTTTTATTAAAATAAATGCATGTGTGTACTGTGTAGTGGCTGGATAGTGTACTGGTTAAGGGCATTGCCTTTGACATGGGAGACCAAGGTTCGAATCCTGGCTAGGGTCAGTACCTATTCAGCAAGGAGCTCAAGGCAAAGACTCCCTAACACTGCAGGGTGGCCTCTTGAGCGCGTCCCAGTGGCTGCAGCTCTTGAGCACTTGGGAGTCCAACAGGAAAAAAGTGCTATACAAATGTTCAGATTAGTACTTAGTATTATAGGCAACACGTTACTGTTGTTACAATGATGGCAGGCATCTCATTGATGGTGGCAATCATTGACACAAGGACTTAGATCAACGAATGGGAACTGTGTAACCCATTCATTGATCTCCCCACTAACGGCGGCGGTGAGATGCGTATATCTATGTCCCTGAGGCTATGATGAAGTTATTAGAGGCGTAGATATACTGTCGTAACAAGAAGTGGTTAACAGTGACAGCATAATATGTGACACTGCATTCCTATCACATTGTATTCCAGCTGTTACAGGGAACTTAGCCCAAAGCAATCGTGAAGTGCGATTATTGAATAAAAAAGTTAGCCACTTACCTCATTAATTGGAAACCTCTGGACTTTCTCCAGCCCACCATGCCAGTGTGGAAATTTGGGTTGAACTATTCAGAGACGCCCTACTACTGAGGTAATTTTTTTTTTTTTTTGCTATAAAAAAAACACAACTTTAAGATTTTCCACGCGATTTTGCGACCCAATCATTTTTTCAGCACGATTTCACACTTTATTCTCTTATCTTCATTCATTTTTCTTATTTTTTTCATTCTATGAGAAATCGAGCATGGAAACGATCGGGAGCAATATCGGACATGACGGATTTTATCAATCGGATCCATCTATCGCAAAGAAAATCGTACTGTGTGTATTAGGCATTATTAATAACCACAGCAGGCCTATGGTTGTGAGTGCTGCTGATGCTACGTACACACATGCGACAACGATCATTTGTTGAGAACAACAAGCGAACTTTTAATTGATGAAAGAACGACCTAAGTAAAGTTAGTTTTAAAAGGTGTGTAACGATCTGATCGTTAGAACGAACGTTACATCACAAAAAGCAACTATTGCGCCTGCGCATAAAAATGAGAAGTTTCACGGAGAAATAGTGAAATGCGCATGTCAAGCCTAGTACGAACGACCGTTTCCAACGATGTACTACTTTTGCAAACGATCGTCGTTGGTTAAAATCCGCCGAGACAGAACTTTCTTTTGTAGCGATTTGGCTCGTTCGTCGTTTGCCTAAATAGTCGGTGGTTCGTTTTTTGTAACGATCGTCGTTGGTAAAGATCGGGGAACGATCGTTACAAACGACTATAGTCGCATGTGTGTACGCACCTTTAGATTTCATCATCTTGCTATTAAAACTGCAAGAGGGCAGGGCACACATTAAATCTTTCTAGCAGCCTAACATGTAAGAAGTGGCCACAATCAAATACTTTAAAAGTGATTTATCTGACCTACAATGAACTAGGTAAAATGTTTGCCAAAATTGGGGCTTTATAGAAATTACATCTACTGAACAATAATCAATAGTTATCTAAAGTACCAAATAATTATAATTATATTTCTTTTAATCAGCATCTTCTATTTATCCCCACAGGTGTGGACTGCCAGTGGATCTATACATTAAGAATGCGTCAACTGGCAAACACATCTCAGAATCCTGGTGGCTTACCTCATTCCCGATCCTCCAGCCTTACTAACCTGTCACAGGCATTACCGTATCTACACAGCCAAGAATCATACGCTGCCGCTGTCAGAAGAACGCGAGTTACTTCCACATTGCAGGTTACTCCTATCAACTACTCCCGCAGTTCATCACCAACGCTATTAGGACTGACTAAGAATTTGTCCTCCCTATCTCTCCAAAGTTCCAAAGGCAGCAGTGCCTCAAGCACAGCTTCAGATAGTCCAACTGAGATACAGAAGGCGAGAAAAAGGGCAAATGGCAGCTATTTCCGCCACTCAGCTCAAGGCTCCTCAATACAACGGAGGAGTGGAGGAAAAAGTCCTCAGTCAGTTAATGGGAGATATTACAAATATGACACACTAGCCCAAAGTCAATCAAGGTCTCATGATTATAGACCTCACAGAACTGGCCAGGGACAGAGTAGACATATACCAGGAATGCCACTGCCTACTTCACCAGAAGTCAATGGAGAAGACAGCAAAACTAATAATGATGGTTGGATAAAAGTAGAATATTCCAAAAAGAGTCATAAACAGCCACCTCCAAATAAGGTTAAAAAAGATAGATCAAAACCCTCTGGTCGGGGTCGCCAATAGCATCAGTTTACACCCATTATTTATTGAAAGATGCAGTTTTTTATCTAATTTAATTGGATTTGTAAACACTATGTACTATAAAAAATATATATTTATATATGGCTCCCTTATACTTTTTTAAAAAATTAAAAACCTCTCTTATTTGAAGTTTTGTTTATTTTACTACAGTATTTTTTTTTTGGAGTATAAGACTCATTTTTTCTCCCCCAAAAGTGTGTGTGTGTGTGGGGGGGAAAAGTCACTGCGTCAGTCAAAATGCAGGGAGTTCCTGACTTGTGAAAGCCTGCCAATACAAACCTCAAACGTGCCGCAATGTCGGGGACTCCCTATACTGTGCCCATGCAGAGGAGGAAATAGGTGGACAAACGGGGGACACAAAGGGGCATAGAGGAGGACACAAGGAGGACAGAGGCAGACACACGAGGATATGAGGTACAAGGGGGCATGGGGTACAA
Source organism: Hyperolius riggenbachi (assembly GCF_040937935.1). Lineage (NCBI taxonomy): Eukaryota > Metazoa > Chordata > Amphibia > Anura > Hyperoliidae > Hyperolius > Hyperolius riggenbachi. The sequence continues at coordinate 250,990,948 of NC_090652.1, forward strand.
AGTAATCCACAAGATGCCCCTTTACCATGGATGTTTAGTATATATTTTTCCCCCCTGATTTTTGTCCTCTAAACCTAGGTCCGCCTTATGGTCAGGAGTGTCTTATAGTCCAAAAAATATTTCACTTAAAGCAAATCTCACCTGTGTACACACCAGATTCTCAACCAAGCTGCCTTGACCAACTTTCATCTAGCGTGTGGCCCCACCCAAGACCAACCAATTTTACCACCTCCATATAGCATGAAGGTCAACAAATACTGTTTCAATATAATTTTATCTAAATAAATAAAAAAAAAACTGTAACCAACACATCAGCAAAAATGAAAGGACAACATATAAACGTCGAACATATCCCCTCCCCCCGAGACCCCTGCGCAGCCTGGCCAATCAGTGCCAGGCAGCGCTGAGGGGTGGATCGGGACTTTGTCTGACGTCACGATGTCGATGACGTCATCGCGATCGTCATCATGGCGATGGGGGAAGCCCTAAAGGAAATCCCGTTCAGAACGGGATTTCCCTACGAGGGCACACGCCGGCGGCGATCGCAAGGTATGGGCGGACGCCGCAGGGAGGGGGGCATCATGTAGCTAGCGCTAGGCTACATGATTGAAAAAAAAATATTCAAAAAAAACTGCTGCGCCGCCACTCTGGCGCATTTAAAAGAACGCCAGGGTGGTTAAACAATACCACTTGCTTGGTGTTCTGCTGATCTTTCATGCATCAGTAACACACCTGAATCAAGCATGCAGCAAAGCCAGTCAAACTTCAGTTAGAGCACCTGACCTGCTTGTTCAGGGTCCATGGTGCTTGTTCATGGTCCATGGCTAAAAGTATTAAGGTGTCCATATATCACTCAATATTGCAGCCTGATCGACCTTCCGATCTAATAATTTTATTGAATCTGAGCAGAATTGGTGCTGCAACATGGGCACCCAATCGATTTTTCAATCGATTTCTGTCTGAAATAATTTGAGCAGGTTGATCGGACATGCTAGAAAATCTTGGTTGCAAGGGCTCGATCGGGTGAGTGGTGGTAATGGCATTCAATATTGCGATAATAGACAACCCCCGCCAGTGCCCCCTCCATGTTAAATCTTTTAACCGGTTCCCCTCCTGCGCGAAAATCTACATCCCTGAAAACTGCACTTGATCTCCCAGGGATGTAAATCCTCATCACTTTCTGTTCACAAGCAGCACGCCAATAGCATCATGCAATAGAGCACAGATTGGTGACTGGGAATTAATGTTCCCAAATCCAATTAAAGGGTCTAATATGTAAAAGATCACTGTTGCTCCTTGCATTACATTGTAAACAAAAGAAACTGTAATTTCTGGCTGGTCAGGGCCGGATTTCCCATAAGGCACTGTATGTGCCTACAGGCGCCTTATATGTGTAAGACGACCTCCCCCCTCCCAGAACGTTCTCCTGGAGTCACATAAGGAGTCACATAAGGCACCTGCTGCATTGCTTCCCTCCCTCCAATTAAAATGTCCCCCAGCTCCGCTCAGCTTCCCTCCCTCCGATAAAACGGTGTTCCCTGCCGCATAGCTTCCCTCCCTCCGATTAATATGGTCACTGCTCCTCCCAGTTCCCCTCCCTCCGATGTAGAGAACGGTGCAGGCAGCGGCTCTCACCATCCAACTCGCGAACAGCGGCTCTGCTCAAATCCCGGCAGCATTCTTCTGAATTGTGTCTTTAAAGGGAACCTTAACTCTAAAAAAAAAAAAAAAAAATTGGTTTTACTTACCTACCATCTACCAGCCCCCTGCAGCCATCCTGTGCCCTCGCAGTCACTCATGGCTCCTCTGGTCCCCCGCTGCCAGCTAGTTTCGTTTTTGCCAACTGGGAGTCGGCTGGCCGCCATGCGGTTTTTATACATTCCTGCTGGTGCAGGAAGCTATTGCAGACATCAACAAGTACATTTTTACGCGTTACTGGTGTAATGCATAAAATTTTACGCATTACACCCATAACGCGTACAAATTTACTTGTTGATGTCTGTAATAGCTTCCTGCACCAGCAGGAATGCATAAAAACCATTGCATGGCGGCCGGCCGACTCCCAGTCGGCAAAAACGAAACTAGCTGGCAGCGGGGGACCAGAGGAGCCATGAGTGACTGCGAAGGCACAGGATGGCTGCAGGAGGCTGGTAGATGCCCCAGGTAAGTAAAAAACTCATGTTTTTTTTTTTTTTTTAGAGTTAAGGTTCCCTTTAAGGGTCCTCGCTTGATGAGGTAATCAAGCAATGACCTTAGAATGCCACCAGGAGTTGAGCAAAGCTGCTGTTTGTGGGATGGACGGTGAGAGCCGCTGCCTGCACCATTCTCTGCATTGGAGGGAGGAACTCAGTGGAGCGGGGACATATTAATCGGAGGGAGGGAAGCTGTGCAGCGGGGAAGACAATTTTATCGGAGGGAGGGATGCGATGCAGCAGCCGCCTCTTATGCGACTTCAGGGGATGTTCTGCGAGGGGGAAGGCCATGTGCAATCTGTGTGTGATCTGCGCGCGTGTGACTTGGTGGTATGGCCTATACTGAGGGGCGGGGCTTAGAGCTAAATCCGGCCCTGCGGCTGGTTGAAACAGTGACAGGAGACTGTGTGGGGACATCTAGTGCTGCCCCCCCCTCCCTCCCCCAACCCCACCCAAAAAAAAATACAATTAAAATTATTACAAAATAAAGTTCCTATCCCTAATACAAGCCTATTAATCCCTTCTTCCCCCTCCCTGTCCCCACATGTTTAAAAAAAATGTATCCCATTAAGGGGGGGGGGGGGGGGATTACTGTTATTTTTACAAATAAGGTTTTGTAATTTTTGATAGAGTACAATAAGAAAAACAAAAAACAACTGGGACAAATGCGCAAATGAAATGTGTGTGTTTTGTTTACAGTAACACATTTTATTTTAAAACTATAATGGCTCTAAACAGACAATTGTTTTTTCCTTCTTCCCTTTAAAATGTATATAAAACTAAACATTACAATTGGGGTGGGGGGTCAGCAGGCAGCAGGACTTTCTGCCGAAATCTATTGCAAATCGCCGGACAGTGTATGGACAGCAACAGATCCCTCTCTGATCAGATTCAATCAGAGAGGGATCTATCCAAAGGTTGATCTGTCAATTTACTGAGTGATGTACAGTATAGCCAGCCAGCTTTGGACTGCACCTAGGTAAAACGACACTGCACTTGCAGTTGCCTAAGGCACCTTTCTCACTCTGATGCTTTTGGCCTGTTCTTTTTCCGCTTTGCTGATTGCCAGCCATCAGCATAGCACTCCAGCACAAGTAATCCTATGGGATTACCCACACTGTGCCAATTTCTACCAATCGTGTTGCATGCAGCATTTTCCTGGTGACTGAACTGTGATTCTCATTCCAGTGAATTTTTCTCTGGTAAGATTTGGTGGACAAATGTCTTTTTTCACCCAAAACTAGCTATGTAATATTACCGGCATTTACGCAAATTGAGCAACATGCTATATCTATGCACCACTTACGTTGAGTAACATGCAATGTAAGTGGTGCATGTATACAGCACTTTACGCAATTTGCCTAAGTTGCTGCTTACATTGCATAAACACCGGTAATTTCTGCTATCTTCACAGGTTAAGACTAATATTCCTTAGTGAATAAACACCAATGTACATTGCTCAGAAAGGACTGTCAATTCAGCAGCGCTTTATCACGTTGGGATGGAGCTGCAAATTCAGACCTGGTCACTGGACCTGCATGTTTTTTCAAACTAAAGACAAAAAGTTCTCTGTCCGAGTTTACCGGTGCTCTGCCTACATAGGGACACCACCCCTGTAAATAAAAATAAAAACAGAAAATCCAATAAACAGTATACAAAAGGTTCAAAAACTGCTGTATTGGAGCAAGTCAAGCGATACATAACATGTTTTGAGCCCTTTCTCAGGGCGTGCGTGTAAAAAAGGTGCTGGGTAATTTTGGTGCAGGGAAAAGCCTCTGAAGCTGCACAGCAGGAGCACAAACTGGACACACGGGGACATTAGGGGACAATAATTGGGGGAGAACATTTACAAGACGCCCCTGAACCATGGATGCACCAGGTTTAGTATATTTTTTTTCCCCCTGGTTTTTGCCCTCGAAAACTAAGTGTGTATATCACAACCCCACAACCAAATTATTTGGTACCGCACCCAAATTACCTGTCCCGTTCTTCAGGTGCCTCCCTAACTTGGTGCTGATGGAATAGAGGGAGGAGTTTGGACAGCTCATAGACACTCCTCATACTGATCTTTTGGCTTCAGCAGAGTCTCAGGCCTGCTACACAACTGCAGCCAGTGGAGCCAAAGTTCACGCTCTTCACCTCACCTGTATATTTACTCTGCCTGGGTTAATGATTCAAAAAGCATTATTGGCCGAAAAGTGCCCCTCGCCCTGTTTTGTGCTAATAGTCTAAGTAAATCAGCACCGACCCCTTTCATAATATCATATCCAAATCTCACTAAATTTCCTTTAGTAAAAAAAAAAAAAAAAAAAGTTTCAAAACACTAGTACAGGATAAAGCCAGACAATGTGTATCTCCTCTCAGACCAATAACTTGTATAAACAGCAATAAATGTTCTTATCGTTCCTATTGGACAAAGAGGCTGTGCTGCAGATTTTTCAGATATACACATTTTGGTTGAATAATTGGCAGGATGCATTTTGAAAACAGGGAAACAATGAAGTTCCTTTAGAATGACCAAATAATGGAACATCTGGCACTGACAAAAATCACAGCTTCCTGGCATATGCCAAAAATGCAAAATAGAGACATTGCATTACACGACAAACAAAGACGGACACAGCAGCAATGCTTTTATAAAGTGTGATTTAGTGTTCACAACAGGCAACGTAATATTTATTAAAACAAAAAAATAGAACAAAAAAAATGCTTTTTAAAATTTTAAACTTTCTATTTGCAACGATCTATCAAGTACAAACCCTATCATTTTTTTTTCTTTTATATTATTTAAAATGCATCATAAAGTAGTCCATAAAAGCCTAACTCATGTAGCTATGTGCACGTAGGCATTCATTTGGAAGGGAGACACACACACACACACACGCTATATTGGGATGCAACTTTAGAGACACTGTAGTCCGAAAGATCACCTCAGACCGTATTCAGATCAAATTGGAAACATATCTGACTTGATTGTTCAAACTGGAAAATCTTCACTGAAGACCATTCAATGTTCCACATGCACTGCAACACTTATCAAAACACGAGCCCCCAGCATAAGTATCTGAATTTCCTACTGGAGCTTCTCATTGGTCCACCAATACTGATTCATGTGAATCCAAAGATTCTTACTGATCCAGATCAATGGAAGCCCCAGTGGGAACCTTATAGGATGCCTAAGCGACAGCATAGACAAATGGCATGAGAATAAAAGCAACGTTTCCAAAACACTCCCAGAGTACCACAACCGACACAGCTTGTATGGCCTGGATTACAGCTAGGGACAAAAAAGTGAAATCTACATATATTTCTTGTAGCTTCCCCTAAGGGCACCTTCACACTGAAATGCTAGAGCTGACTGTCAGCTTTACAGGAGTGGTTTGGCATTTTACAGGTGTTGGCAGGTGTAGACAAACTCTGAGCAGAGTTTCACTGGACCTGACAATTTTTGTTGAGAAGTCAAATCACCAGTCAGTGCCACAAAACTGCCTGCAGCAACAGAGTCATTGCTAATTACACACTAAGGGGATTCCTGGCATTTAGCGGCACTTTACAGCTCTAGAAAATTGGTTAGATGATGTAACTGCCATTGTTCTCCATGAGACCAGTTCATACTAGAATCTTGGTGCTGACTGGATCACTTACAAGTCCTGCTGCAGATATTTTAAGGATGTGTACCGGAGATTTGATGTCCATAGGCGTCAATTAAATATTCCTGCCAGTGCCAGAGTAATCACTGCTAAGCGCCAGTCAATATCTTTCGACATAAGTTAACACCAGTCATCCCCTGCTAAAATTTCCAATGCAGTAGTTAGGTTTGGAGTTGCACACCTTACTATGTTGGTTGGTTGCATAACCTTGGGTGGAAAGCAACACCCTATGTATAACAGTGCAACACGCCAATAGCAAGGCAGTTGCTAATATGTCACTCGGATATGCCCGGCCCCCTCTCATTGGCCCAGCAGCTCCCCCTGGCGAAGTAATGGGTTACCATGGTAACGCACTAATAAGGCGGCTGACGAGCTGAACAGCTCTAGCAGACGTCAAGGAAGGAAAATTCCGCTACACCAGTGGCTGGGTGAAAAAAAGTCTCCATTTTATTGTCACATCAGTGAATACAAAGATAAAAAAAGCTCACGCATATCGGAGCTCATGGCTCCTTAATCATAGCTATGATTAAGGAGCCATGAGCTCCGATATGCATGAGCTTTTTTTATCTTTGTATTCACTGATGTGACAATAAAATGGAGACTTTTTTTCACCCAGCCACTGGTGTAGCGGAATTTTCTTTCCTTGCCGTCTGTATGAGTCTTATGGATTCCTGTCTCCCTTTGGCTTGAGAGTGGATGGTTGCAGCGGTCCCACTCCTGTTCTACTAACAGCTCTAGCGGTGGAATAAAGTGCGGATGGCGTGTTATCGGTGGCCAATCACTTTGAAGTAGGTGTTGAGTGGCACTGAGGACATTTGGGGCGTTTGAGCAATTGTTCATTACAGTTTTAATTTCATGTATGATCTGAGGACTCTGCTAGGGGTATTGTGACAGTAGCATTAGCTAGGAGTTCTGCTTTATGCAGATTGCCAGCAAAGTTGCAATGTTACACACTGTTTACATGCATATTGATGAGGAGGTGGGTGGTACCTAACTACCATGGGCAGTACTGTATCACTTAGTCTGTTTGTTTATTGAGAGGTGCACAAGTTGTCTTGTCATACGTCTGCACTGTTCTGAAGAAGGGGACCCTGTTTTGAAACATGTTTTAAAAAGATTAAAAACAATATGTTTTGGTCTTGAGGAGTCTGGTGTGGTAACAGATTTTTTGGGACTAAAATTTCCCGTCACCTCCAGGTCAAACCTGTACCAATATGCAGTGTTCTCCCCAGAATTTTCTTCCAGCCGGGTGGTTGGATAAGGTGTGACAAGGTATGCAGCTCTGCTTACAGCGGAGGAGTTGAACCAATGACAGCCGAGTAATCACCAAAATGAGCCTGGTGAAGCACCCATATAAAAGAGTCTGGGTAGAATATCGAGTATGGACCAGTTTGAGTGATGCTTACAAAAGATCTGATCCCAATACAAATAAATTAATACAAATAAATAAATCACTAGCAAGTGCCAGCCGACACATCCCAGCATCGGTCAACCCCTGCTAAAAGTACTTGGCGGCATCAGCCACCTCTAGGCAATAGCTATAACAAGTACATGGCAAGGAAATGAACAGCGCTACTTAAAAACAGATAAGTGCCTACCTGCAAGAAAGTGCAAGCCCCACTTGTGGGATAAAATACACACCTAGCATACACATAACCTGTCTACCACTGGAGGATGTTGGTTTCCTGTAACAGCTTGCATGCAACTTGTTAAGTACTTATCCCTCCCACTGCGGAGAAGTCATCCTTGATGGGAGGGGACGTAACACTAACTAAATCCTAACCTATGCATATGCATAGCCTGGGTGCGGCCAATAGCTATAACAAGGCATGGTCAATGCGAGATGCAAAGAATTCAGAGTGTAAGCAGGATAATGCAAATTTTGTATGTTAATTTATGTAGTTTAAAAAAGGACCAACTGAATGAAGCCAGAGGTGGGATTTAATTGGTCCATTTTCAAGTTGCATGTATTTGCATAAAGAATTTGCATTACACTGCATCAACTTTGTAAAGAATTATTTGAAAATCATTTACCACTAGTGTTGGGCGAACAGTGTTCGCTGTTATAAACTGTTCTTATCACCTTGCTTCGACACCATCGTCTCACAGACTGTGAGATCACTTGACTCCCCACACAGCAAACAGTAGATAGACTTTCTCAGGCTTCTTCAATGTTTACGTTATTTATTCAGGACTACAGACATACAGATAGATACATTCATCATATCCTAGCCATGCCAATCTTCATGTTGCGTTACAAGCTCGTGATTAGACTCCCTACTGAAGTCACTCAGGCACTTCTTGCTAACCTACGTTCCACTAAACTACCTATGTACAGCAGACATTAGATCAGATTACATAAGGGAAGAACATGCTTAGAGGTCCCAGTCGGCCTTGCGAGCTAGTGCGGAAGGAAGAAGCAGAAGTGAGTTCTCCATTGCTCGCTCCAGATTTAATACCGACTAGGAAAGAGTTAAATATGACATCATCTTCGCCACCCCCTATATCAGTCTATTGGTGGACCCACTCGTGGTGTCATCATACCCGCCTACTCGATTAATAATTAATGAGGCATTTGACATACATGCAGGAATGTGGATATTTACAAAACATGGCTGATGTTTATTGTTCCATGTCCAGGTCAGGGAGACCTGCGGCCTTGTTCAGAACAGCTTCTTGGTATGTTCTAGTTCTGCTGACAGAACTGCAGATTTTCTCTCTACAGAGAAAATCCCCTTAAAGGACAGGTCTGCTCATCAAGCCTTTTTGACTAACTCAGTCCAAATAACTGAGGCCTACTTAAATTATAACATTCGCCACTGTTCGGGTTCTACAGAACATCAGCCTGTTCGGGTGATGTTCGAGTTCGGCCGAACACCTGATGGTGTTCGGCCTTTTTAGTTCGGGTTCGCCCGAACTATTCAATGCCCGCCGAACAGGGCCCTGTTCGCCCGAACATGCCGCAATACGGCCCCCCTATGGGGTCGCAGGCATAAGGGGGGAGCATGCCCCGATCGCGGGGGGGGGGGGGGGGGGGGGTCGGAAATTCCGGTGGCTGGCTGCTGGCCTGGCAGTGGCGCGTACCCTCGTATGCGTCATCACAGAGGACGTGAGGTCAGAGAAAGGGCGGAAGTACCACAAGGGTACTACCGCTGAACCGCCCGCTGCCCGGCCTCAACGCGTCACTCTCCTAGGCGGACTCCTCCTCCTCACTCACTCCACTGCCAGGCCAGCAGCCAGCCACCGGTACTAGTATTAACTTTCAACAAACTTGTTATGGGGAAGCGGGCAGAGGGGGGAGCGCTAGCGGAGGGGGTGGGGGGAATTTCAGACCCCCCCGCAATCGGGGCATGCTCCCCCCTTATGCCTGCGACCCCATAGGGGGGCCGTATTGCAGCATGTTCGGGTCCCCATAGACTTCCATTGAGTTCGGGGTTCGGGCCGAACATGCCGAACATCTGGCCCATGTTCGGCCTGTTCGGCCCGAACCCGAACATCCAGGTGTTCGCCCAACACTATTTACCACCCCTACCTATAACATGCCAGTCAGCGTCTGCTAAATGTTCCAATCAATACCAAATAATACCCGTAAAGCAGCAGTTAGCGTCCATTAAAGCACCCATCATCACCAGGAAATACCTGTGAACCAGTACAAGCAGCCGCACGCACAACAATGGGGTTCACATTCTCCTAGCATTACGTTGAGCTGAAAACCGCCAGCGAATGGGAAGCGTGTGAACTAACCCTTACGGCTGGTAAGTGTGCATTGCTGATGTCATAACTGTGATGTCTAAATGATTCGCCCATTCCCAAGAAGCACTCGCTACCGTCACACGGTGGCCGGCGCACAGAAGCGTACTGCTGCCAGAGCCACCTGCCATTCTATCAGCGCTGTGATTGGTGCAGCTACACAACCGGCGGATAATACACCAAATGATAACAGTGCCATAAAATGCTCTTTACTTACAAAGCCGGCAAGAGAACAATAATGATTTTAATCTATTAACCATTCTGCTGAGATTAATTCCCTGCTCCCTGAGTGAGAGGAATTGAAAATCTGTGGGCTTTTTATGCGCTAAAATCACAGGCCTGCTGCAGCAATGCAGCCAGCAGCTGGAGATTGGGGGAGATAATAGGCAGGAACTTCTGCGATCCAGACCCTTTACAATACACTTTAATGGAGCCGGAATATACTGGCATATTACCAAGTAGAACCAGACAGGTGGCAACCTTACTCATTATATTTCAAATATAGATATGCAGTTCCACAGTCACTCTTAGACAATGTAACTCTTGCTGAGTATTCATCCACGGGAACATCTATATCTGTGATTTTAGGCTTTCATGCTCATTCTAATTGTAATAATACAAGCCGAGATGGTTGTAAGTAATCAAATCAGTTGCTGGCCTACACAGGAAACACTATGATTTATTTTGATGTTGATTGGTGGCAATCAATGCAATAGCTGCTACAGGAACAAGAGGCAGAAGAACAGCGGCGCAGTGCTTTTCACGTTATCAGAAAAGGCTCCCCCCCCCCCTCTTTTTTCCCTTCTATATAAGAGCCGCAAAATGAGAGAGGAAAGGGAATTGTTTGTACCTGCCTTGATTAGTACCTGAACTAGTTGAATAGTGTAACGACCGTACAGTAATTGCCACTATCAGCTTAGGAATCAAAACATGGCTAAGTGGACAATTATTTACTGCTTAAATGTTTTCTAAAATATTCTTAAGATCCCCGGCGTCAGGCATGCTTCTAGGTGAACTGCCAACAAGTTAGCAAATACAAATCTAACAAAGCTATTCTACGGGAGAAGACGAAGTGAAAGCCTAATTCGCATGGACTGCAGAACGGCCATTTTCCCTGGCGGTTTTTCCATCATGAACCTGTCGAATGCTGGCAGGAAAATGACTGCCTGTAATCTATAGGTGCGCTATGTTTGGGTGGGCGCTGGTGGCGTTTCTTGGCATCCTTGTTACCAAGTAATGAAGAGATGTTGCAGTGTCTCAGGGGTGGTGAATGCCTTAAAAATGTGAACGTGTTCCATGCAAAATTACCTTGATTTCCCACTATAGAACTCCATTGTGGTGGCTGTAATAAGTTGATAACTATCAAAATGCTGGATAAACGGTGGGATGGTACAAACACCTGAAAGACATACGCAGTTAGAAATGGCGGATGCAATATAGTAGAGGGCAATGGTATTTGTCATGTGACTCATATGAACTGATCATGTGACTCACATAAGTTGTCTGTGGGACCAAAAAAGAGCTGCTTGACACTAATAGTCAGCCTATTTCACTTTCAGAGAATCAATAAAACAATTTAAAGTAAACCTGAAGTGAAAATAAACTGATGAGATAACTATTTATAGTCCTATCTGATTCTAAATAGGACTTTCTTGGAATCCCGTAGTCTTATTTTGTATTTAAAAGTTAAAAGTTATGTAAAAAAAAAAAGCAAAAAAAACCAACCTCATTTGAAACATTCAAAACTTTAACCACTTGAGGACCAGAGGGTTATACCCCCCTAGTGACCAAGCCATTTTTTTACAATTCGGTACTTCACAACTTTAATGATTCATTGCTCGGTCATACAACTTAGCACCCCAATGAATTTTACCTCCTTTTCTTCTCACAAATAGAGCTTTAATAAAATAAAAATTAAACATACGGATAAGTTATTTGGCCCTGGACTACGATACATACACTACACTTTCCATACTTAGACATATGCCTATGTTAGGGATTAGACTGTGAGCCCCTCCCAGGGACAGTTTAGTAACAAGACAATACTCTATACAGCACTGCGTAAGATCTCAGCGCTATATAAACATTTACATGCCGATTACAAAAAAAAAAAAATCAGTCTGCCAACTCCGATCACTGGAGTCCCCTGTGCTTAGTGACGGGAGAGCATGCTCGTGCAAGCTCCCGTAAAATCTCGCAAGATGACGCCATATGGCATCGCTGAGACCTGAGAGAGCCGCTGTCCCACCTCCATCATGCGTTAGGCAAACTGGAAGCTGTTAATATAATTCAGATCCCATATCGACAAATCTTGAACTTGTCATCTTGCTCCCCGCTTTCAGGTGTGTTTTTAGAGTTTTACAACCATTAGTTAGTTATGAGTGAGGTCAGGGCAGCTTGTAGGCTAAATCACTCCCAGGGAGAGAGCTTACAAATCTGCCCTCCCTCCTCCCCCCCCCCCCCCAGCTTGAGAATGCCATTTGCAATGTGGCATTAGGCAGCCCCCAGTATGACCGAGACAGAGGTTGCCTCCACTATAAGACAACAGATTTATCTCTCCCCCCACCCCCCCCAGTATAGGAAGCCAAAAGTCCTTTTAGTATAGGTAGTCAGATGCCCTCTTAGAATAGGTAGGCACATGTAAGCTCACCCTTTCCCCCCAAATGTGCCCCAGATATAGTTGGCAGACTAGGTGGGGGGGGGGGGCGACTTCTCCCGCCCTCTCCTTGAGCCCCCCCCCCCCTTCTGTGCTGTGCGCAGGCACACACACACAATGCAGAGCTTTGGCGCAGCAGGCTGGGTTTACAGTAAACACTAACCTCCTCTGGGCTCCATGCAATAGAGGTTCATGTCCTGCCGGGCTTCTGTCTACAGCACCGCTCATGTTCTAAAATCAGGAAGCAGAGTGACCGGTGCTGCAGACAAAGAAGCCAGGAAGGACATAGACCTCTATTGTATGAAGCTCAGAGTCTGGAGGAGGTGAGTGCTCTCTGTCCCAGCCCGCTGTGCCCGAAGCTCAGGGGAGGGGGGAGCACAGAAGGAGGGTCAAGAGAACAGGGTAGGAGGAATCTGGTCGCCCTCCCCGCACAACTCTGCGCCTTCTTCCTGAGGCTGTGTGTGTCCCTTGCCATCCTCTCCTGCACTGGACATCCAAATCCCCCCAAAACAGGGCTGAGTGAGTTACGTTACTGTCCCACTGAAGATAAACTGTAATTTAGAGCCCTGGATTATTAACACTTGCAGTGAAAAGAAAAACTAAACTGCCTAGTCTTAAGTAGGATTGGAGCTGTACATACCCATTTATCTCATCAGGTCATTCCAGGGCTCTTGTATGTTGGAAACTGATAGGAGGCTGACTGGAATCTACTGCCATGGAAAACAATAACCCTGCTAAGCAAAATATACATAATGAAATAGGAGCAGAAATTCTACAATAGCCATACCTCTGAAAGTGGAGTTCGTGTCACAAGAGTATCCAGTATTGGTTTGCATGCGTGCGTGCCTCTTCTTCCTCCTCCCTACCTGCTTTCTGCCTTTGCCCTTTATGAATGTAGTAGTGAGAGCAATGCACTGCTAGATACATTTTTGAATGTTACCTGTAGGGCTATTTATCATTTTGTTATCTGCTGTGCTACTAATAAGTCTTAAGAACTTTTTGATGTTCATAAATCATGGACACAGCCAAGAGATCACAAGCAGCAATCAATGAAGTGTGGAGAGGAATCTGGAAATGTACACTCCCACACAGATACTTTCTGAGTTCTGCTGATAAAATGTAGCCCACAGAAAATGGATTTGCATCTTTATTTTGGATACTGATTGCTTAATGCAGGAAAAGGGAAGCAGAGACAGCAACATCTGGGAAAGTGTCCAAGTACAGGTGTGAATATTTTCCTAGCCCTGTGTAGTCAAGCTCATTAGCTGTATGTAAATAAAGTGTTGTGTAACAGTGTATATGCATTAAGGATAAGTGAAAGGAAACAATGCTGGAAAACATATTAGATCTCCACAATTTTAAGTAATCTGTTCACAGACAATGACAGGACGTCAGATAAATGAAACAATGCATGTTTAACCTACCTTCCCTTTGTAAGGCAAATTCTTTCCAGGGTTCGAGAAAAAGAAAAGAAGAGAAAAGCAGCATTAGGAGGTACCTTACATGAGCGGTGGTGTAGCAGCTAGCTTCACACCTTGCAGCAGCAGGATGAGATCTGCATGGAGCTTGTATGATCTCATGACTCTAACGCAGGCACTCCAAAACACACACACACACAATGGATAATTCAGGCTTCCCATTTCATTCTCACCATGCACGGACCCTCTGAACACATCAGACAAGGGTTTGCTGGATATGTTCTCAGGGAAGTATTGCCCTTTGTGAACAAGCTGTATTGCACCTGCACGCGTTTACAAAGGTGAATTCAGTTGTGCACTGTTAATGGGTCCCGGCGGGCGGGGACACACACACACACACACACACACACACACACACACACACACACACACACACACACACACACACACACACACACACACACACACACACACACACACACACACACACACACACACACACACACACACACACACACACACACACACACACACACACACACACACACACACACACACACACACACACACACACACACACACACACACACACACACACACACACACACACACACACACACACACACACACACACACACACACACACACACACACACACACACACACCTTTTCTTGTGAAACACCTAAAAAAAAAAATCTCTCACTATTGTTCAAGCAGCTGATAAGAAGTCAATCCAAATGTTGAATTGACTTCTTATTAGGGCCCGTTCAGACTACAAAATGCGGACCGCAACGCATGCGGACCGCAACGCGTACGAACGCACGCATGTCCGCGTTCGTATGCGTTGCGTGGCTGATCCCATCACTGAAAAGTGAATGGGACAGCCGCGCGTTTTTGTAAAATCTGCGTGCAGCATGCGTTCCCGGACCGCACAGGTCCGGAACGCATGCTGTGTGAACATCAGACATTGCACTCTATGCAATGTCTGATGTCGTGCGTTTTGGCCACCTGCACGCGTTTCCAAAACGCGGCTGGAAACGCGTGCAGTGTGAACGGGCCCTCAGTCTTTTTTTTTAGGTGTTTTACAAGAAAAGTTGTTAGAGCCTAAAAGACTGCTGTTGAGTGTGTGTATGGGGCTTTAGACTACAACAGGGGCACTAAACTATGACCGTGGTAAGGATTAGGTTGGGAGGTCCTGTCTGAGGGACAGTGACATGACTGAACTCTGTAAAGCACTGGGGATGGCAGAAGTATAGAAATACACATAATTTAGGTTCAAGGGGGAAAAATGTTTATTTGTTTTATCAGTTCTAATAGGGTAAGGGCCCTGAGCACACATATTGGCCGCACTACACGGCCAAAAACAGGCCTTCGGGGGTTACCACGTTAGTGTGTGGTAATCCCCTTCTGGCTCACATCTAAACAGGAAGTGACACTAGCTTTCGGTCTCTTCGGCCTAGTGCACACCAAAAACCGCTAGCAGATCCGCAAAATGCTAGCAGATTTTGAAACGCTTTTTCTTATTTTTCTGCAGCGTTTCAGCTAGCGTTTTGCAGTTTTGTGTAGCGGTTTTGGTATAGTAGATTTCATGTATTGTTACAGTAAAGCTGTTACTGAACAGCTACTGTAACAAAAACCGCCTGGCAAACCGCTCTGAAGTGCCGTTTTTCAGAGCGGTTTGCGGTTTTCCTATACTTAACATTGAGGCAGAAACGCCTCCGCAATCCAAAATCTGCAGCAGCCCGGGAGTATGCGTTTCTGCAAAATGCCTCCCGCTCTGGTGTGCACCAGCCCATTGAAATACATTACCCTAGCGGATCCGCACCCACAAGCAGATCGCAAACCGCAGCGGAAACGCTCCGGTGTGCACTAGGCCTTCCAGTTTTAGAGAAATTGCAGGCACATGGTGGATCAAACAACATGAATATATTACACAGCTAATATCAATCATTTCTTATCTTGTATTAACTTAAGTTTTATCCCCCAACTACTATCTTTTGGTAAAGTTTCCCTTAAAGCCTTGTACAAGTGTTTGAGGACTGTCGCGAGGCAGGGATCAGGACTCGACACCTTGTTTGCCAATTTGGTGCCAAGTCCTGCGGCGTGGGGAGGTAGGGGGTGGGGGCTGTATGATGGCGCAGAACAGGAGGACAGAGCGGCACCTCAGGCCAGTGATCAGCAAACGTGGCTCTCCAGCTGTTAAGGAACCACAAGTCCCACAATGCATTTGCCTTTATGAATCATGACTGTGGCTATCAGACTCCTGCAATGCATTGTGGGACTTGTAGTTCCTTAACAGCTGAAGAGCCAAGTTTGCAGATCACGGCCCTAGGCTTTTATAAAGGACTAGGGGACATGATCTGCACATGGAAGAAAAAAGTGTTTCCATCATTTATTTAGGAACGGGTTCTTTACAGTAAGAGGGATTAAAATGTGGAATGTACTGCACCAAGAATTTGTTATGGCAAATTCTATATCTGCATTTAAGGGGGCTTAGATGCTTCCCTTGCGTTGAGACAGGCATGGCTATAATAACTAGGTAATGCCCGGTGGTGTTGATCCAGGGATTTTATCTGATCATCTGGAGTCGGGAAGGCATTTTTTTGTTCTTTTAGGGCTAATTGGACCATGCCTTGTAAGGGTTTTTTCACCTTCCTCTGGATCAACAGGGATGTGTGAGGGAGCAGGCTGGTGTTGTGCTTTATTTTCTGGTTCAACTCGACGGACATACAGTACAGACCAAAAGTTTGGACACACCTTCTAATTCAGAGTTTTCTTTATTTTCATGAGTATGAACATTGTAGATTCACACTGAAGGCATCCAAACTATGAATTAACACATGTGGAAGTATAGTACATAACCAAAAAGTGTGAAACAACTGAAAATGTCATATTCTAGGTTCTTCAAAATAGCCACCTTTTGCTTTGATTACTGCTTTGCACACTCTTGGCATTCTCTTGATGAGCTTCTAGAGGTAGTCACCTGAAATGGTTTTCACTTCACAGGTGTGCCCTGTCAGGTTTAATAAGTGGGATTTCTTGCCTTATAAATGGGGTTGGGACCATCAGTTGCGTTGTGGAGAAGTCAGGTGGATACACAGCTGATAGTCCTACTGAATAGACTGTTAGAATTTGTATTATTGCAAGAAAAAAGCAGCTAAGTAAAGAAAAACGAGTGGCCATCATTACTTTAAGAACTGAAGGTCAGTCAGTCGAAAAATTAGAAAAACTTTGAAAGTGTCCTCAAGTGCAGTCTCAAAATACATCAAACGCTACAAAGAAACTGGCTCACATGCGGACCGCCCCAGGAAAGGAAGACCAAGAGTCACCTCTGCGGCGGAGGATAAGTTCACCCGAGTCACCAGCCTCAGAAATAGCAGTTTAACAGCAGCTCAGATTAGAGACCAGGTCAATGCCACACAGAGTTCTAGCAGACACATCTCAAGAACAACTGTTAAGAGGAGACTGTGTGAATCAGGCCTTCATGGTAGAATATCTGCTAGGAAACCACTGCTAAGGACAGGCAACAAGCAGAAGAGACTTGTTTGGGCTAAAGAGCACAAGGAATGGACATTAGACCAGTGGGAATCTGTGCTTTAGTCTGATGAGTCTAAATTTGAGATTTTTGGTTCCAACCACCGTGTCTTTGTGCGACGCAGAGAAAGTGAACAGATGGTCTCTACATGCCTGGTTCCTACCATGAAGCATGGAGGAGGAGGTGTGATGGTGTGGGGGTGCTTTGCTGGTGACACTGTTGGAGATATATTCAAAATTGAAGGAATACTGAACCAGCATGGCTACCACAGCATCTTGCAGCGGCATGCTATTCCATCCGGTTTGCGTTTAGTTGGACCATCATTTATTTTTCAACAGGACAATGACCCCAAACACACCTCCAGGCTGTGTAAGGGCTATTTGACCATGAAGAAGAGTGATGGGGTGCTGCGCCAGATGACCTGGCCTCCACAGTCACCAGACCTGAACCCAATCGAGATGGTTTGGGGTGAGCTGGGCCATAGAGTGAAGGCAAAAGGGCCAACAAGTGCCAACAAGTGCTAACAAGAAGCTCATCAAGAGAATGCCAAGAGTGTGCAAAGCAGTATTCAAAGCAAAAGGTGGCTACTTTGAAGAACCTAGAATATGACATATTTTCAGGTTCACACTTTTTGGTTATGTATTATACTTCCACATGTGTTAATTCATAGTTTGGATGCCTTCGGTGTGAATCTACAATGTTCATAGTCATGAAAATAAGAAAACTCTTTGAATGAGAAGGTGTGTCCAAACTTTTGGTCTGAACAGTATGTCTTTTGTCAACCCAAATAACTATATAACTATAACAGAGCCAGAGGGGTGAGTGGGAGAGAAATGGCCTTGGGTTGCAATTGGACAAGACAGTCCGCAGGGATCAGGGCAGCCAACTAGCATGTGGCATGTACAAGGCTTAAAGAGAATCTGTATTGTTAAAATCACACAAAAGTAAACATACCAGTGCGTTAGGGGACATCTCCTATTACCCTCTGTCACAATTTCGCCGCTCCCCGCCGCATTAAAAGTGGTTAAAAACAGTTTTAAAAAGTTTGTTTATAAACAAACAAAATGGCCACCAAAACAGGAAGTAGGTTGATGTACAGTATGTCAACACATAGAAAATACATCCATACACAAGCAGGCTGTATACAGCCTTCCTTTTGAATCTCAAGAGATCATTTGTGTGTTTCTTTCCCCCTGCATCTCTCATGCACTGAAGTTTCAGGCTGCTCTTTTCTTCCTGCAAACAGCTTTGCCCTTGTTTGTAATTCCTCAGTATGTGAAAGCCCAGCCAGCTCAGAGGACGATTTATCCAGCTTGTAAAAGATAAGAGAGAAGAGAGAAGCTGCTCTAATCTAAATAATACACAGGCAGTGTGCATAGAGGCGCCTGGAAGGGGGAGTTCATAGCAGAACCACAACACTGAAGAACTTGGCAGCCTTCCAGACACAGGCTGACAAGTCTGGCAAGAGAGAGATAAGTTGATTTATTACAGAGACTGTGATAGTACAAAGTGCTGCAGTAAGCCAGAACACATTAGAATAGCTTTTGGAACTTGTAGGATGATAAAAAACAGGATGCAATTTTTGTTACGGAGTCTCTTTAAGGGACAACTGAACTGATAAGAATATGAAGGCTGCCATATGTATTTCTTTTTAAGCAAAACCAGTGTCCTGGCAGCCCTGCTGATCTATTTGGCTGCAATAGTGTCAATCACACCAGTAACCAGCATGCAGCTAATCTTTTCAGATCTGACAATAATGTTATGAACATATGATCTGCTGCATGCTTATTCAGGGTCTATGGCTACAAGCATTAGAGGCAGAGGATCAGCAGGACAGCCAGGCAACTGGTATTGCTTAAAAGGAAATAAATACAGCAGCCTCCATATCCCTCCCACTTCAGTTGCCCTATACAGCAATCATGAAGTAATTTGAAACTAAACAAAAAAAAACAAAAAAAAACAAAAAAAAAAAAACAGATCCTTACACCTCAGTAAGTCCAGAGTTTTACTGCTTCTTACTCCCACCAGTCCAGCACACTACACACTGGGTTGAGTAGGTTTCGTCAGTGTGTGACCATGACAGTGGACGCATACTGTCTATACTGAGCATGTGCAAGTAAGGTCTGCACATGCCCAGTAGAACAAAGGCACCTGTGCACTGAGGAAAACAGTCATGCGCAAACCAGTATGGACACGCTTGTCGATGCCCTGCTTGCACACTGAACAAACCCATTTCATTTGTTGGGTCGGATAGGTAGAGAGGGCCCCAGGGCTGGAATGGTGGGGTATAAGATACAGCAAGCCTCTGGATTATCCAGGAGGCTCCCCAATATAGGAGGATAGTAGCTGTCTTTTATTATAATTTGCATCCGTATTGCTTTTAGACACTTGTGAAAAAAACAAGACAGTGATCCAACTACAATACAGCAAAGTCCCCATTATCCAGAACTCAGGCAACTAGAATTCTCAACTAACCGGCACGCCTGATTGAATTTCCTGGCCACAAAATACTCACCAAGCCTCCAGCAACATCCTGTAGAGCAGGGGTAGGGAACCTATGGCTTGGGAGCCAGATGTGGCTCTTTTGATGGCTACATCTGGCTCACAGTTAGGGGTTGATACACTGAGCTACATTGCTCAAGCAGCGCAGCTTAGTGTGGCAGCGCAAGTAAAATTTGCAAAGTAGGCACGCTACTGCTGTAGCATGCACTACTAACTTACTTGCGCTACCCCTAAAACTAACGGTTGCTCCAACTGTCCCACTCTGGACCCGGTCAGGTCCAGTGACTTTGTAGGACAAGATCCCTGCACTTTGATTGGCCCAATAGGCTGCCTGTCACTTGACAGGGTATCTCGTCCTACAAAGTGAATCAGCCCCTAAATCAGCCAGCTAATTTTACAAGCTGTTTGTCGGTATTTCTCCTGTCTGGCTCTCGTGGGAAATTGCTGATTTTGCTGAAACCCAAGAGAAGCTGAAGACGTGTCTGACACTTATGCTGCCCAGAGGATCAACTGTGTACACATCACCATGGCAACAGGGAGACGTGAGCCCTCTGCTGCGCATGCGCACTGTCCCAGTTTGAAACATATTGTATGGCTCTCACGGAATTACATTTTACAGTATGCAGTTCATGGCTCTCTCAGCCAAAAAGGTTCCTGACCCCTGCTGTAGAGCCTAGTGGCTTTCCGGATGTCTGCACACAGCTACCAGTGGGTAAGGTGACATGCGGGAGCCCTACACGGAGGACCCCGGAAAACTGCTAGGAGCCCGCTAGGAGCTACAGGACGTCGCTGGAGGGTCAGTGAGTATTTATCCTTTTTATCCCGCATGAGGGGGAGGTTTGTGCTTTTTCGAACGACTGCTCAAGCAACCGGCAAGCACATGCATCCGGAGATCCCCGCCAGTGCCGGATACTAGGAACTTTGCTGTATAATGCCATCTCCTCTGCCAATGTACCAAGAGTATTTTATACCCCTCATTCGCTACCGTTTTACAATAAAAGGATATCTACACAAACAGATCCGTAATGAACACAGCTGAGTAGAACCCGCAGCCATCTTCATCAGCGATGCCTCTCCAGAGAAGAAAGATTCCCACAGAAGTTTTAATAGCATGCTAAACCTAAACCATCCTCTGTGCATTTATGTTTAAATTTCACAAAATATATAAAAAGGGCTGTAATGTATTCCAGAAAAGGATAGAAAGCCCGTTCCATGTAACAAGTACATTCATTATAAGATTTCAAATGGAAATAGCCTTATGCATACCTCATATACAATAAATAGTTCCTCCTTATAGTTTATGCTTTTCAGCACACAGACACACATAACAATAGTCCGTGATTTGATCATTAGTTTTCCTAACATGTTACATAGTGCAGTAATTAAATTGAATATTTAGGCTCAGGGCTCCACAAAGCTTGTTGGAAGATGTGTTGGAGGGCCTAGCATGCATCACTAAAGACAAGTGGATATTTTACAAAACTATATGAAACACTTGGCTATATTCTGGCCCCATATACATTAGTGCTGGGGCTGCTGTCAGCTCTGCCCATGTGTCTCAGTACTGCTGGTGCCCAAGTATTAAAGGGGAACTTCGGCCTAAACAAACATACTGTCATCAAGTTACATTAGTTATGTTAATTAGAATAGATAGGTAGTATAATCTCTTACCCACCCTGTTTTAAAAGAACAGGCAAATGTTTGTGATTCATGGGGGCTGCCATCTTTGTCATGATGGCAGCCATCTTTTTGGTTGAAAGGAGGTGACAAGGAGCAGGAGAAACAGTTCCAACTGTCCTGTGTGCTGATTACCCCTCCCAGCTGCACGCGCTAGGCTTCAAATGTCAAATTCAAAATGTAAAAAAAAAAAAAAAATTGCACCAAAACAGCCGAAAGAGAACAACTAAATCAGAAATCCCATCATGCTTTGCACAGCATCAGGGGAAAAAGCCCGGGCAGTTTTCCTCTGTGCAGCTAAAAATGAGGTTTGTATAAGAGAAACAAAGTTCTGAGTCGATTTTTAGTCCGGATGTTCACTTTAATCAAGGTGCAAAGCAGGTCAATTCATGTCTATGGCCACGCAGCGGTTTAATTCAGGTGTTGGCAATTGCCAGATCCCAAAGCTGCTCCGACTCGGACGGGGAATAGTTGAAGCAGAACAATTTGGTGCCAGCAAATTTGGGCGCACCAGACCGTAATGTGAATTTAGAGCTATTGCAGCGCTCAGAAGCCAATTTGGGCGCCGGCAGAAGATGGAGCCCAAATTGTTTAAAAATAGAGAGTTTGTATGTTCTCCACGTGTCTGCGTGGATTTCCTCCGGGCACTCTGGTTTCCTCCCACACTCCAAAAACATACATATACGTTAATTGGCTTCCCTCTAAAATTGGCCCTAGACTATGACACATGCACTACACGATACATACAGACATATGACTATAGTAGGGACTAGTGATCTCCTCTGAGGAACAGTTCGTGACAAGACTGTATATAACCCTGTACAGCGCTGCGGAAGATATCGGCGCTATAGAAATACTAAATAATAAAAGTAATTTATCCGCCAGCAATAGCCGGCAGCTGAATTACGTTTTCCCCACTATCCATGGCAGCCTGTAGGGGGAATAGTAATTAAAGCCGCTGGGACTTGTTCAGGACCACAGTAAGCAGTTTATAGGCTTCATCCTGCACTCAAATTTGTCAGCGCCATTTTTACATGTATCCGGAATAGTAGCAAACTCCACCTGGAATTTGTGTGGCAGCAGGGTGAGCTATCATTCGGCTCACCCTACGCCAAAATAACAGGTGGCGATAATACATGTACGCCTCAAGGTGCCCATACACTGGAAGATTTGATTAGATAGATCCCTCTAAGCGAATGTGATCAGAGAGGGATCTTTTGCTGCCAGTGCACTGCACATAGATTGCCAATAGATTTTAGCATGAAATCTACTAAGCTGCCTCTGCCCCCCCCAGGTCTCCCCTGTGTAATGTTTACCCCCCTGAGGTCATGATGAGTGTTGAATGGAACCTGCGGTGAGAGACATACAGAGGCTGCCATATTTATTTCCTTTTACAATACCAGTTGCCTGGCAGTCCTGCTGATCTATTTGGCTGCAGTAGTGTCTGATCAACACCAGAAACAAGCATGCAGCTTAATCTTGTCAGATTTTGGTCAGAAGCATCTGATCTGTAGATTTGTGTTTGATCAGCGTCTATGGCTAAAAGTAGCCCTTTCGAGTAAGATCTTTCCAGCATTCTGGAGCAATTATTTTTATCAATTTAATTTAAGACAGAAAATCAGTTGAAATAATTGGGTGTCCACGATCACGATGGAATCTGCCAAAGATCGATGCCACAAATCAAGTACAGTATGGGCACCTTTAGCTTTGTATCATTTCAGTAGAGATGGTGAGTGAGATGCAAAAAATTGAGTTAATGCAGGAATTATGCAAATTTTGTATGCATCTTGAACATGGACCAATTGAATTTTACCTTAGCAAGATTTGATTGGTTTATGTTCAAGCTGCATACATTTGCATACACAATTTGCATAATATTGCATTAACTCAAAATTATTTGCATCTCATTGTCATCCCTACTTATCAGCCTGAACAGTGCTCTCTCTAACATACTTCCTTCCTGTCTGTGCCTAGATCAGACCTGACAAGCAGTTAGCTGATATTTAGTGGATTCAGATCACAGAGAAGTTAAAGTGGATCCGACATGAACTTTTACTCATTGCATAATTGTGTTCCTTTCCTACTGTTTATAGGGCATTCCTCAAGCCAAATACTTTGTTTTAATGCTCTAATTCCCTATAGACAACAGAAGCCTCGCCCACAGGTTTTCAGAGAGCCAAGGCACTTTCAGACAGTAGCAAGGGCTCATGGGAGAGCTCAGTCTGGGCAGGAGGAGGGGGAGGTATTACTAGCCAGAGATTTCAGAGGAAGAGGGAAGGAGGAGGGGGGGGGGGGAATTAGTTTTTTTTGCTCAAGATGCAGATAAGCCTGCCTCTGTGTAATGTTTACAAACAACATGGCTGCTGTCGTATCACAGGAAGAACTAATCATATTCCATTGAAGCTGTTTGCATCTAGATTTGCTGTGTAAACTATCTAAACTTTAGATAAGATATATATATATATACACAAGTTACTTGTTATAGTTAGTTTTTCATCTCGGATCCGCTTTAACTACTTGAAGGCCGTCCACGCCAACGGGTGTGGTCGCGGCGGCAGCCCCAGGACCGCCTAATGCCAATTAGGGTCAGGTCCTGGAGTCGGCTACTAAAGGAGATCGCGCGCGCATCTCCTTCTCGGAGGGCGAAACTCCGCCCCCTCTTCAGTCTCCGCGCGGGAGACTGTTAGACAGCATGATCGCCGTCTATTTACATAGTACAGCGCTGCGATCAGCAGCAGTGCTGTACTGGGGACAGCCAGGTGACACGGCTGTCCCCATGGGAGACAAAAGAGCGATCGGCAGTGATAGGCTGAAGCCTATCACAGCCGATCGCTGGGATAGGCTGGCTGGGGGAGTGAGGGAGGGTGGCTGGGGAGGCAGGAAATACGTTTATTTTTTAACTTCTTCTGGACCGACGCAGTACAAATCTACGTCGGGCTGCGGTTCTGACTGGACGTAAACTCCACGTCCCATTCACTGCGCGTCCCCGCCATTCCCTTCCCGCCGCAATTTGCTTGCACTGCCGTCTCCCGTTCATTGGCTCCTGGCCCTGTCATTACTGTAAGCCGTTCCCATTGCCTTACATTGAGTGACAGGGTCAGGAGCCAATGAAAGCGGCTCCTGACTGGCGCACAGAGCTCTGCCGTCATAGAGACTGCAGAGAGAGCAGCCAGCGGCGGGGACAGAGCAGGGTGACCGGCGAGAGCGGCAGATTTTTGCCGCGATTCGCCGGTATGCAGCGTTTTAGTGTACCAGCAGCTTCTGGTCCATAACCGGTTCAGCGACGCAGTGCCGAAAATTTCATGCATCCGAGCAACGTTCACCTCCCATTCATTCGCCTATAACTTTATTGCTACTTATCACAATGAATTGATCTATATCTTGTTTTTTCCGCCACTAATTAGGCTTTCTTTGGGTAGTACATTTTGCTAAGAATTATTTTTTTCTAAATCCATTTTAACAGGAAGATTAAGAAAAAAATGAAAAAAATTCATTTCTCGGTTTTTGGCCATTATAGTTTGAAATGAATATACGCTACCGTAATTAAAACCCATGTATTTTATTTGCCCATCTGTCCCGGTTATTACACCGTTTAAACTATGTCCCTATCACAATTTATGGTGCCAATATTTCATTTAGAAATAAAGGTGCATTTTTTCAATTTGCGTCCATCACTATTTATAAGCTTATAATTTTAAATATTATAATAACATACTCTCTTGACATGCATATTTAAAAAGTTTAGACCCTTGGGTAACTATTTGTTGTTGTTTTTTTGTATTTTTTTTATTTATTTTTTTTAATAAAAAATGTATGTGGGTAATTTTTGGTGTGGAAGGGAAACTGCCTATTTTAAAATGTAAAATAGTATAATTGTTTATTTTAAAATGTATGGTGGTGCAGTTTACTATTTGGCCACAAGATGGCCACAGTGAAAAAAAGGCCTGGATGCGAACGATCTTGCATCCAGGAACTTAAATGCAGGGGAGATGTTTCCTGGGGGCAGAAATACCACGCTCTCTGGATAGAAAGCGTCTGTATTTCTGCGGGGAAGTTAGATCGGTGAATGGGAATTATATTCCCATTTACTGATCGGGGGGCTAGCGGCGGGCGGCGGCTGCGCGCCAGATCGCGCGCACCACGCAGGGAAAGCTGCAGTGCCTTTCTGGATGAGAAAGCTCGTCCAGAAAGGCCGAACTGGTTAAGGGGGAAGAGGCTGCTGGTACCGAAGTGGTTAACAAAAATAAGACTATAAATATTTACAATAAAAAAATAAACAACTGAGACCCCACAAACAGAGTTCTGTTGGTGGGGAGAAAAGGGGGGGGGGATCACTAGTTTGCTGTGTTGTGCGGCCCTGCAGTTTGGCCTTAAAGAGAATCTGTATTGTTAAAATTGCACAAAAGTAAACATACCAGTGCGTTAGGAGACATCTATTACCCTCTGTCACAATTTCGCCGCTCCTCGCCGCATTAAAAGTGGTTAAAAACAGTTTTAAAAAGTTTGTTTGTAAACAAACAAAATGGCCACCAAAACAGGAAGTAGGTTGATGTACAGTATGTCCACACATAGAAAATACATTCATACACAAGCAGGCTGTATACACCCTTCCTTTTGAATCTCAAGAGATCATTTGTGTGTTTCTTTCCCCCTGCAGCTATCTTCCACTGAAGTGTCAGGCTGTTTCTTCCTGCAGAGTGCAGACAGCTCTGCCTGTATGTAATTCCTCAGTATGTGAAAGCCCAGCCAGCTCAGAGGAGGATTTATCCAGCTTGTAAAAGATAAGAGAGAAGAGAGAAGCTGCCCTAATCTAAATAATACACAGGCAGTGTGCAGAGAGGGGCCTGGAGGGGGGATATGCATCACAGAACCACAACACTGAAGAACTTGGCAGCCTTCCAGACACAGGCTGACAAGTCTGACAAGAGAGAGATAAGTTGATTTATTACAGAGAAGGTGATAGTAGAACGTGCTGCAGTAAGCCAGAACACATTAGAATAGCTTTTGGAACTTGTAGGATGATAAAAAACAGGATGCAATTTTTGTTACGGAGTCTCTTTAAAGCCTTTTAGCAAAATATAGGCTGGTCTTTTAGGGGGGTTTAGCACTGTGGTCCTGAAGTGGTTAAGTTTAGAAACCCACTAGTGGAAATTGAGAGGAAACAGAGGAAGCTGGCAGTAGCCACAACTCTCCTGTACATGTACCTTTAGAGGACCACTATCGCGAAAATCGTAAAATGCAAGTAAACACATTCATACAGCCTTATCAATCCCTACCATGTACTGATGAGGACCAAAAGTCCGAAACAGGCTGTCTACATGTGGGTTTGATATGGCTGTGTAAAACTTAAAGCTATAGGCTTGCTATAAACCAGCGGTTCTGGATGCTTGCTTGGCTTACCAAGGGCAAAAAGGGATAATTTGCATATTTAGTAGGTGTGCATTGTGGGTAACCACAAATGTTCATTTATAACTGAATTATTGCAAATTTCCTTCTGTTTTAAGAAGGCAATTACACCAAGCTTTGCTTTTTTAGTAGGAGGGCTTTTTGGTTCCTTTTATCCCCCTATACATTCCTAGTAGTTTGGGTCACCCTGAGCTGCTTGGTTACTACATTCAAATAAGAAATACATTTCTTCCAGAGTAAAATGAGCCATAAATTACTTTTCTCCGATGTTGGAGTCACTTACAGTAGGTACTAGAAATCTGAGAACCAACAGGTTTTGGAGTAGCCCATCTCCTCACGGGGGTTTCTCAGGGTTTTCTTTATTCTGAAACGCACTTGCTCCATCCAACTGCCAAAAAGTGTACAATGAGCAGGGAGGCTGGCCAGCATCTTTGAGTAAATCCTTTTCAGGGAGTGTCTTTATAAAGAATAAAGGCCATGCTGAGAATCCCCCATGAAGAGATTGACTAGACCAAATCCTGTCGGTTGTCAGATTTCTACTACCTACTGTAAGTGACAGCAACATAGGAGAAAAGTAGTTTATAGCTCATTTTACTCTGGAAGAAACGTACGGTACTTCTTATTTGCTTGTGTTTACATGTATTTTAAATTTTACAATTTTCATGATAGTGCTCCTTTAACTTTAGAATTTGCAGTTCTCACACGCCCTGTATGTTTTCTTTCAATCAACATGATAAATAGTGTACATTTAGCACATATTACAGTAGTAGATTAAAAATAGAGGAGTCAGAAGTACCATAAATTTACATACTAACTCCACAGCCTTGATGAGAACCACAACACTGCCATGTCCAGATATACACAGATCCTTCTCTAAATATAGAGATATTATATATAAGAGAACTTATGTTTAGTTCCCATTTACATTGCAATAAAAAATCCAGTGCAGTCACAGCTATCTATACAAAATTCTCAAACCAAATTAGGGCCCTGTTCACACTATCAGTGATGCACAAAGTTGAGTGCTGCTGCTCGCCTCAGTGTACCACACACTGCGGCCCTGTTATACTGTACATAGATATTTATTTATTGTATTCATAAAATGCCGACATATTACGCAGCGCAGACAATCCCCAACACACCCCACCCTTCGTTTTAACCGCTTGAAAATAAGCCCCCATACATTTTACACACAGAACAGCATAGTTTGAGGTATGAAGGAGTTGAGGAGGGTGGACAGGCCCCACTGTACTTGCTTTGCAGTGTCTTGCTGATTATTTGCATCTGCAGAAAGCAAGATCACTAGCAACACAATATAAATTGCATTAACATTTCCATTAGTGCAATCTGATTTAGGCCCCATCGCAAACATCCTTGTGCATTTTTTGAGCGTTTGTGCTTGGGTTCATGGCAGTGAAGACTCAAAGTAGCATGTACAAGTGGAAGCTCTGTAGGATCCAGAGGCTTTCCTCTCCCAAGGTACCTTGTTTTTTAGTCATACAAAATGCACAGGTTTGCTTTAAGAAGTACCGGAGGCATCAGATCACAGGTGTCCAGGTCCACCCTAGTAACGCCCTCACGTTCCTCCTCCTGTTGGAGACCGGCTCTAAGCAGATCATTCGGTGCCCACTGTTAACAGTGAAGTCATGGAAAGGTGGGTCTGACAGCATTCCATGCCACAGCCACACCTCCCTTATAACACACAGCCAATGCTTTTTAACCTACCGTGGGGCGCAAAAGTTTGGGCAACCTTGTTAATCGTCATGATTTTCCTGTATAAATAGTTGGTAGTTACGACAAAAAATGTCAGTTAAATATATCATATAGGACACACACAAAGTCATATTTGAGAAGTGAAATGAAGTTTATATGGTTTACAGGAAGTGCGCAATAATTATTTAGATAAAATTAGGCAGGTATTTAAATTTTGTAATTTTATTGATTCCAAAACCTTTAGAACTAATTGACACTCAAATTGGCTTGGTAAGCTCAGTGACCCCTGACCTACATACACAGGTGAATCCAATTATGAGAAATAGTATTTAAGGGGGTCAATTGTAAGTTTCCCTCCTCTTAAATTTCTCTGAGGAGTAGCAACATGGAGGTCTCAAAACAACTCTCATAAGACAAAGATTGTTCACCATCATGGTTTAGGGGAAGGATACAGAAAGCTGTCTCAGAGATTTCAGCTGTCTGTTTCCACAGTTAGGAACATATTGAGGAAATGGAAGACCACAGGCTCAGTTCAAGTTAAAGGGGCACTACAGCGAAAAATTGTAAAATTTTAAATATGTGCAAACATATACAAATAAGAAGTACATTTTTCCAGAGTAAAATGAGCCATAAATTACTTTTCTCCTATAATGCTGTCACTTACAGTAGGCAGTAGAAATCTGACAGAAGTGACAGGTTCTGGACTAGTCCATCTCTTCATAGGGGATTCTCAGCAAGGCTTTTATTCTTTATAAAGATAATCCCTAAAAAGGATTTAAAAAATGATGCTGCCCAGCTTCCCTGCTCACTAAACTGTTTTTTGGCAGTTGGACAGAGCAACTGCCATTCACTTAGTGCTTTTGAAAATAAATATATCCCTGAGAATCCCCTATAAAGAGATGGACTAGTCCAAAACCTGTCACTTCTGTTAGATTTCTACTACCTACTGTATGTGACAGCAACATAGGAGAAAAGTAATTTATGGCTCATTTTACTCTGGAAGAAATGTACATCTTATTTGTCTGTTTGCACATATTTTAAATTTTACAGTTTTTCGCTGTAGTGCCCCTTTAAGGCTTGAAGTGGCAGACCAAGAAAAATCTCAGATAAACAGAAGTGATGAATGGTAAGAACAGTCAGAGTCAACCCACAGACCAGCACAAAAGACCTACAAAATCATCTTGCTGCAGATGGAGTCACTGTGCATCGCTCAACTATTCGACGCACTTTATACAAGGAGATGCTGTATGTGAGAGTGATGCAGAGGAAGCCTTTTCTCTGCCCACAGCACAAACAGAGCCGCTTGAGGTATGCTAAAGCACATTTGGACAAGCCAGCTTCATTTTGGAATAAGGTGCTGTGGACTGATGAAACTAAAATTGAGTTATTTGGGCATAACAAGGGGTGTTATGCATGGAGGAAAAACAACACAGCATTCCAAGAAAAACACCTGCTGCCTACAGTAAAATATGGTGGTGGTACCATCATGCTGTGGGGCTGTGTGGCCAGTGCAGGGACTGGGAATCTTGTCAAAGTTGAGAGACGCATGGATTGCACTCAGTATCGGCAGATTCTGGAGACCAATGTCCAGGAATCAGTGACAAAGCTGAAGCTGGGCCGGGGCTGGATCTTTCAACAAGACAACAACCCTAAACACTGCTCAAAATCCACTAAGTCAGTGTTCCCCAACCCTGTCCTCAAGGCCCACCAACATGTTTTATGGAAATCCACAGAGGTAGTTAATCAGCTCTGCTGAGACACTAATTACCCCACCTGTGCAAGCTTGTGGTTTCCTGCAAAACATGTACTGTTGGTGGGCCTTGAGGACAAGGTTGGGGAACTAGGCACTAAGGCATTCATGCAGAGGAACAAGTACGATGTTCTGGAATGGCCATCTCAGTCTCCAGACCTGAATATAATTGAAAATCTGCGGTGTGAGTTAAAGAGAGCTGTCTATGCTCAGACGCCATCAAACCTGAATGAACTAGAGATGTTTAGTAACAAGGAATGGTTCAAAATACCTTCAACCAGAATCCAGACTCTCATTGGAACCTACAGGAAGCGTTTAGAGGCTGTAATTTCTGCAAAAGGATGATCTATTAAATATTGATTTCATTTATGCACCTGCCTAATTTTGTTTAAACAATTATTGCACACTTTCTGTAAATCCAATAAACTTAATTTCACTTCTCAAATGTCACTGTGTTTGTCTCCTATATGATATATTTAACTAACATTTTTTATCGTAACAACCAACAATTTATACAGGAAAATCATGACGATTAACAAGGTTGTCCAAACTTTCGCATCCCACTGTACATCCTAACTACATACATTCATGAAATGCATGAGTAGATAACTGCCCTAAAGCTTGAAACACTTGCCAAATTTATCACCCAGTTGTTCGTTAATCAATATTTAGGGCAACAGTCTTGGGAACAAGGGCTGTACTGACACGCTGCTCCACTGAAGCGGAGAAGCATGTTCTGGTCTATGGAGAAGGGACAACAGGTAGCTAATAAGCTAGTGGCGTCTGTTAGCATGAGGAACAGACTGCAGCAGCAGTCTGGACACCTTTTCAACTATCGATATTGCGGCTCGATTGCATTAATCAAGTATGCTGGAAAATCTCAGTCCAACATGGTGTAGCGGTAACGGCATGTGATACTGCAATAATCAACACCGGTAACGGCATGTGATACTGCAATAACCAACAACGGTAACGGCATGTAATAATAATAACCAACAAATACAACGGACCCCAGGCCGCTGTCCCCCAAATGTGAAATGTGTTGTTCCAGAAAAGACTCCTGTTAGAAAACTGTTCCTTTTCTCAAAAGGATCATCAGGGGGCTCTGTATGGCTGATTTTGTGGTGAAACCCCTCTCACAGCACTGAGGTACTGACATCACACTGTGGGAGCCTTGTTGCATTGTGGGAAATAACAGCTGTTTCCAACTGCCAAAAAAGAAAGTAGCATCTCATTTCAGTTACCATCACCTCCCAGCAGTAAAAATATCACCAGGTGATAAATTGATAAATGTCAGAATGTAAATCAGGGAGAGGAAAGATTTTACAATAAGCCAACACTGACTAAATCATTTACACATTATTGTAAAAATTAAGCACTTTTTTTATTACATTATTTTCACTGGCGTTCCTCTTTAAGGGAAAGCTAGTGCTGAGGAGTGTGATCAATTTACATACACTCTATTAATGCTCTGCACTCAAAATATACACTCACAGCCATCTGGAACTCTAGTAGCAATAAAAACAACTAGGTTGCAAAAATGGAGCATCTTGGCTTCCAAAATGTACTGCGCTGATTTTTTTTCCGCAGACATTCAGCAGCTTTGAGAGCCTAGTCCCAACTACAGGTTTGGCTTCCTCAGGGCCTTCCCGATGTTGGGAGTAGCTTGCATCATAGCTTGCACTAATTCCATGAAAAGATTTATTACAGATAGAATCTGATTACTCTTAACTCAACATTCTCACAAAGATAGGGCTACCAATCTTAATAACCTGCCCCTCAGCACCAACCCTAAGCCCCCCCCCCCCCCTCTTACTACTAAATGTATAACTTTTTTTTATAAAATGATTTTCTTCTTCTCATATCCCCATATCCATCAATCAACACATATTCCCTTCATTCTAGTCATCCATACCAGGTCTAAGCACACCAAAAAAAAAAAAAAAAAATCACTATATCAAGCACTGCACTGATTTTATACTGGACCAATTCACACAATTTTTTTTTTACTGAACCAATTCACCAGTACCAAAATTACCACAAACCATTTTAGAAGCCAAGAACCTCTATTTTTGACTCCCTTACTCCCTCAATACATTTTTACCAGTATGATTTTGCTATATGCCATGCTGTTTGTTTTTTTACTTTAAGGCAAAAGAAGACACTTTTCCTTGCAATTTTGCAAACGTTTTCTGGTTTTACGCTTCCTTTGCGTCTGTCTGAATATTTTTTGCTGTGTGCCATTGTTTGTGATAGTTGGCAATTTTTTGGATCGCGAAACATATTGTAAATGCAAACTTACGCAATGTGTGGGGAAAACCAGAAACAAAAGGAAGAGCTAATCGAGAGCCCTTGTTAGTGCAGTAAGTAGGTACCAGATGGCATTTATGAAGTAAATAAAAAGAGGGGTACTCACAAAGGTGGGTTAGTACTAAGGCAAGCACAGTAACAGCAGGTGGGGAGATTACTGTAGACCCGACCCCACTCGGGTAAAAAGTCGCTCTCTGTAGACAGGAAGTAGATAGCGTGGGGTAAACACCCCTCCACCAAGGGTGGACTCAACATACAATTAGTATTTAAACTCTGGAAAATGAGACAGTGACCCAATAAAAAAACAAAAAAAAACAAACCAAAAAAACATGCAAATTTGTATGGACAAACGTAAAAAAAAAAAAAAAATATAAGTGATTCCCTGGTCACTGACATCAATGACCAGTGCGCCGGTATGGGTTTTGACGCAGGACTTAAAAACACACGCAGATCAAATGAGTGTGCCTGACTTTCTGCTTTCAAATAAAATTTTCCTTTAAATCACGCACGTTCTTTTAGTTTTGAATTTTTTTCCCCAGAAAGAATTTTAAGATCCAAAGCAAGACTCATCAAGAAAGCATCTGCAAAGCCACAAAGAGATTTTTCTTGTAACTGATACTGTGCTTAAAAAAAATAGTTTACTAAATGTTCAAGGCTCATGAATACATCATATTTCTCATAAACTTTGGAGCATTTTGTAAAGAGGATAATGAAATACAAATTTAGTGCCAGTGTGTGCAACCTAATAACACTTTCTTGTGTGCTGTTGTATAGATCCACAATTACATCAAATTGTGCACAAATAAACAGCTGGTGGTTTGTATTTAGCAGAAACATCTTGCGCATTATCGCTGCTACACGAGGTTGTCTAATAAGAAGAGCCTAGCTATTTCTTCATTAAACTAGAATACAATTTGATCACAATTTTATTGTCTCTAAATAGAAACCTAAAAAGGTTCTCTGGGATAACTTCTCCAAGCTGCGGAAATTAAGTGCTCTTCCATTGTACTGCAGTCACCACTAAATGATAAAATGCTGTCCTTTTTTGAAGATGTTCTTGAGTTATAATTTTGGTGGGTTCATTAGAACCAAAATATCTATATGGTTCAATGTCAATCCGATGTTTATTTTATAAAAACGCTAAAATATATTGGATGTCTTGTAGTGAATCAGGTGGTTTCAGGCTGGCGGCCCTTGTCGCTATTTACCGCTTCCATAAACCGCAATGGCTATTGGGTGTTAAGGAGTTATTTTGGGCGTGGGTCCTTGGCTATGATCTAGCCGAGTGAAAAGAGTGGTAATGAGTTTGGCTACACAAGGGGTGCGCACACTTTTTTGGCTCACAAGCTACTTTGAAAACTGTTGAGCCCGATTTATCTACCAACATTTCAAGTGCTAAACTTTGCATATCTGCCCATCTACACTGCCATTGCAGCAGGATTTGGCCGATGCAGAATCCCCTGCGCACCCCATCAAAGCACAGTATAGGCAGCCAGGTATAGGTGCCCCAGTATAGGTAGCCAGGCATAGGTTCTCCCCCCCAGGTATAGCAGTGGGGGGAGCGTGGGCACAGAATAGTAACAAATCACCTTCCAGGATCCACACGCTGCATCTATCATCTTCTTCTTCTGTCTGTCGCATGGTTAACATGACCTGAGGGGTGTTGTTACCAATGGGACGGAAGCCTAGGAGGAAGAAGATAGACACCTCCTGTGGATCCTGGAAGGTCTGTGCTCAGTGCCCGCCCTCCCCCTGCTGCTGTACACCCCCCCAACCGCTACACCCCAGGCAGTTACCTGCAGCTGAGCAGCAGAATTATACTATTTTAAAATGTTTGACTGTGATCTACCCAGCTGTCCTTTGCAATCTACTGGTAGATCGCGATCAGCACACTGGACACCCCTGGGCTACACTTTAGTGGCAGGGATGGTAAGGGAAAAGGAATCGGATCCGGCAAGAATATAGCCATGCCCTGATGGTTAGTGTGTTAGTGTCAGGTGATAAGGCAGTGAGAAGGGAGCCACAATTACTATGCACGCTGCCTGACATGTGTCACAACCAAAAGACACTTATTCAGAGGCAATTGGTAAAATGTACCATATCCTTTCTCTTCTAAAGAATGACACCGAGCAAGCCTACCTGGGAATAAATTATACAAATCAGGGCCAGTATCACAATTATGAAGCATGCTATGCCCATATTGCACCACACAACCTGCAACAATGCCAATAGTGTGTATATCTACTAAACCAATCAAATTAAGCTGTTTAACTCACGCACTATAAACCTCTCAATATAATATGGGGCAAATTGTACTTACATCACACTGTGCAACCTATAACAATATCAAAGGTGTGAATATCTTCAAAAACAATCATACATAAGTGCCACTATTACATCTGTCTCAAACATTAAAGACATCCCAACATACATTCTCATACCTGATATGATATCATATCATCCATCATACAGCTATTTCAGAATCAAACAAAGCACAACATCTATTCTCCATGCCAGGCCCATTTCTACCTGGCTACCTACACAGAGGGCACCTATACCTGTACCTGGCAAACCTATACTGTGGCACCTATAACTGCCTACCTATTCTGGAGCACCTATACCTAGCCAACCTATACTAGTGCACCTATACCTCGGGAGGGGGGGCTCCCAATTTTGATACCTTCGCCCTGGGAGCAATTTCACATAGAAACTGCCCTGCTCCATGCATCAGTCCAGAACATCTTACACGCATGCACGTTGATTCCATGATAATTTAATTCTAATTGTATAACACCTTTCATATTCCTGTACAACATAATACAAATTCAACTACCGTATTCTGAGATGTGCAATCACATACAAATTGCATGCAGACTGGGCTACACATGCTAGTGTGTAGATTGCGTCTATAATACCAAATGTTGCCATTAACTCACCAGATATGTTACAGTGCATGCAGTGCTGCCTATAATTATTTATACCACTGGCACATTTTGACTTTAAGTTACTTTTATTTAACTAGCAAGTAATTATTTGACGGGAAAAGATAATAAGATGATGTACAATAGGCATTTTGTGGAAAAAAGACATTTCTCAGCTTTTAACTTACATTTGAGCAAAGAGTGTCTAGGCCAAAATTATTCATATCCTTCACAAACTGTCACAGTCTGTGGGAAAATACAAAGTTCTATACCATTCCAAATAGTCCAAGCTGTTCTAAAGCATCCCAATTACACTAATTAATTGGGAACAGCTGTTTTAATCAACTCAACAAGTGAAAAACAGCAGCTCTGTGCAGCTGGTTTGTGGACAATCATGGCTAAGACAAAGGAGCTCAGTGAGGACCTGTGGCTGCTCACAAGTCAGGAAAGGGCTACAAGGCCATTTCTAAATGTTTTCAAGTTCCAGTGGCTACAGTGCAAAGCATTATTAAAAAAATACAAGATGTTCTGCACTGTGGAAAATCTCAGAGGACGTGGTCGGATCACCACCAATGCCGTCCTGGTGGATCTGGGCTCAGCTGGTGGCAATGTCTCAAGGCAGACAATCCAACGGACACTGCACTCTGCTGGGTTCCACAGATGCAGACTAAGGAGGACGCCACTTCTCCAGATAAGGCACACAAAAGCTTGCTTGGCCTTTGCAAATGCTCATCTGGACAAAGAGGATGTCGAGAAAAGTAGGAGGCGCCCTTGTAGTATAATGTATGTTAATTTTGTATATATTGATATATAAAAGAGTTTGCCTACCTTATTTAAGGAGACTTCCACTCTTGTAGTAATATAATTATTTTATTAACAATAAGCACTTCAGACAAATCGTTTTGCGGCTCAAACCACGACCTCAGGTCAAATTAGGGTGCTTTAAAATAAATAAATATGGACACTCAGCACTCCTTAACTGTATAACATTGAACATCCAAAAAAACAGTAAATAAAAATATAAAAAAAATAAAAAATATATATAAAAAAATAAAAGCATTGAGACATAATTATAACAGTACAAATATTCATAACAAAAGACTATTGTATTTTAGGTAGGTAGAGATAGGTCAGTAGAGTACGCCCAGAGATGTAATATAATAGTGTAGGGGTTATGTAGTAAGTGCATATGTGTAGACCATGGTAATGTTAATTAGTCCTGTTAGTCTAATGAAATCTGTATCGTATTGTTGAGTACCACAGTATAAAATGTCATGTATGATATATTACATATTTTATATATTTTGCTTATGATTCGTATGTGTACACATGTACATGTGTGTCAAGGTAGCCAGTAACAGAGGTATCGAGTTGGCAGCAGGAATGTTTTCCCAGAGGAGGGGGTGGGATGAATGGATAGTAATGGTGTAAGAGAGTACTATACGACAGGAGTGGGCTGTAAATAGGAGAAGTGCAGCAATTGCGGAGATTATAAAGGCCTGCAGGTAATATCTAGTGTGTAATGGAGGAGTCGCTTACCTATAATTAGTATACGAAAGCCTGGGCGCCAAACCGTCCGTTTGGGGTGGGAGCGCTGATATAGATCCACTATGTGAGACTGCTGGGGGCGGGCGTGGGAGTGACGTAAGCGCGGAGGGCAGGTTGTCATGGAGACGTACACGCTGTATGAGACAGCAGTGAAGCTATTGTGTATAGTATAAGAAACGAAGGGGTATGTCTGGGTAGTGGTTGGGTGTGGGGATGGGCTGGGAATAAGGCCATGTCGTGATGGGGTATTTAGCAGGGGAGTAAGGGAAGCAGCTATATGCATATATGTATAATATACACATATTCCCAGCCATTCGAATATGCATGCAAAATCATGCATATACACTACACATACATACATACATACACACTACTGGTCAGGGGACAGAAATGGAGGACGACTAGTTTTAGGAGGTAGAATAAAGGGATGTTGTATCCTAGTCATCCTAGTCGGAGATATAGTAGAAGGGCTAGTATAGGTGTCAGCAATCTGACCATGTAGTGTTCAAAGCTGAGAATGTACACAATGTAACAAGTATCATATACATGTGCAGTGGAAAGGGACATTTCTATGTACACAATGAATACAAATTTGACTGGGGGGGGGGGGGTGTATGTATGGTTGGCAGCAGGGGGTAGTCTGCTGTAGGGAAGGGGAGGGGGGGGGGGGAAGAACATGGCCAGGAAGGGGGGGGGGGGGGATGATATGTCTACAGATTATGTTCCAAACAGATGTTTAGACCTTCCGGTTGGATGGTCCTGAGTTTGAATACCCAGAACATTTCTCTGGCTTTTAGTCTATCTTTCCTGTTATGTACATCGGGTGGTATATGTTCTATTGGACAAACTTCAATTTCAGTGTGGTCTTGATTGTGTATTTCTTTACGTCTGGATAGACCATGCTTGGTGGAACCCTTGTTGATGTTGTGCCTATGTTGTCCCCATCTTATTTTTAGTTGTTGTGTTGTCCGGCCTACATATTGCAGCCCACATCCACATGTTAGAAGATCGATAATGAAGGTTGTAGAACATGGGTAATATTGTAGCATTCTCCTGTGGTAGTGGATCTGAAAGTCTTTTGGTTATTTAGAATCTTTTGGCAACACAGGCAATTCTTTTGTTTGCACTTCTGGTGGACCTCCGGTTCCTCTGGATGCTTTAGATCTTCTTTTAGTTCAGAATTTTTCAGCTTGCTTGGGGCTAATACGTCTTTTAGGGACTCCGAGCAGTGCACTAACTATGGAAAGATGCATATCATTTTGAAGCTCTCTTTCTCCTCTTTGCAATGATATATAAACCGCCACCCTACGCCTTTTAGTTTCCGCTATTTTCGCGATCGATATCGCGATTGCAGCAATTTCGATCACAAAAATAGCGAAAACTAAAAGACGTAGGGCGGCGGTTTATATATCATTGAAAAGAGGAGAAAGAGCTTCAAAATGATATGCATCTTTCTATACTTTCTGCACATTTTGGAGTCCAGCATTGTATTATGCAGGACGACACTTTCCCCAGTGTCGGCAGCTCCATTCAGCACAGTGCAATGAAATACAAGGAACCCAGGGGGATATAATTACAAACCTCATACCGGTAGGTGTGAGGATATCATTAATTAGTTGTGAGTATGCTTAAAGGCATACCCACAGGCACTGCTCGGAGTCCCTTTAAAGCCAACTTGATACCTCTGTTACTGGCTACCTTGACACACATGTACATGTGTACACATATGGATCATATGCAAAATATATAAAATATGTAATATATCAATCATCATATTTTATACTATGGCACTTAACAATACGATACAGATATAATTAGACTCACAGGACTAATACATCAACATGGTCTACACATATGCACTTACTACATAACCCCTACACTATTATATTACATCTCTGGGCTTACTCTACTGACCTATCTCTACCTACCTAAAATACAATACAGTCTTTTATTATGAATATTTATACTATTATAATTACGTCTCAATGTATATATGTATTTTTATATACTGTTTTTTTGGATGTTTCAATGTTATACAGTTATGGAGTGCTGAGTGTCCATATTTATTTATTTTAAAGCACCCTAATTTGACCTAAGGAGGCGGTATGAGCCGCGAAACGCGTTGCCTGAAGTGCTTATTGTTAATAAAAGACAAAAATTACTTACGGTAATGTCTTTTCCAAAAGTCGGAAGGACAGCAACCCTGAGACTTGTCTCCATCCAAACTACACTGGACAGGAACTAGATAAAAAAGATTTGCATAATTGGTTAGGCAGGCAGAACATATATAAACCCCTCATGCTCTTACCCCCTCAGTTGGTAAAAAAAGACTCCACACATAATGATGCTTCAAAATAAATTTTAATAGAAACAGCGGTGGGTAGTAAAGGGTGCTGTCCTTCCGACTTCTGGAAAAGACATTACCGTAAGTAATTTTTGTCTTTCCCAGAACGTCTCAGGACAGCAACCCTGAGATGATATACAAGATAACCATTAGGGAGGGACTACAGCCTGTAACACTTTTCTGCCGAAACTTAAATCGGCACTAGATAAGACATCAAGCCTATAGTGTTTCACGAATGTGTTGTGACTTGACCAGGTGGCTGCCTTGCAGATTTGCTCAACCGATGCTCCTGCCCTCTCTGCCCATGAAGTTGATACTGCTCTGGTTGAGTGAGCTTTCACTTTAGCTGAAAGTTGCTTTCCTTGTTTGGTATAAGCGAGATTAATAGCCTGTTTTATCCATCTGGCTATAGTTGCTTTAGAAGCCTGTTTACCTCTGAACTTTCCTGCAAATAGTACCAAGAGGGCGTTCGAAAGTCTCCATGAACTGGTGCGTTGCATGTACTCCATAACACATCTTCTGACATCCAGATGATGCAGTCTTTCCTCCTTTTGGTTTGCTGGATTATTGCAAAAAGAGGAAAGGAATATCTCCTGCGATCTGTGGAATTTTGATACCACCTTAGGCAAAAAAGCTGGATCCAACTTCAGTGTGATTCTGTCATCTGATACAATACAGTAAGGCTCTAGGATGGATAATGCCTGTAGTTCTCCCACTCTTCTGGCTGATGTTATCGCCAAGAGAAATGCTGTCTTGAGTGACAAATGTTTATCTGAACTTTCTTCTGAAGGCTCAAACGGAGGATCACATAACCCTTGCAGTACTGTGTTTAAGCCCCAAGGCGGTACTCTATTCTGAACAGCAGGACGAAGTCTTTTCAAAGCTTTAAAAAATCTTATGACATATTCCTCTTCCGCCAGCCTTCTGTCCAGGAAGACACTCAAAGCTGACACCTGCACTTTCAGGGTACTGATGCTTAAACCCTTCTGAAATCCACTTTGAAGAAACTCCAAAACAGAATTTGATTGCGCCAGCTCTCTGGCGTTGGCGTCACACCAGGAACTATAAACTCTCCATGCCTTATAATAGATCTGACGTGTAACCTTTTTCCTGCTTTGTATAAGAGTCTCTGAAAGTTTGTTAGAGAAGCCTTTCCCCTTTAGTAATCGCCACTCAGGCTCCAGGCAGAAAGATGAAGGAGGTTCAAGTTGGGGTGAACTGCTGGCCCCTGGACTAATAGATCCGAGTGGTCTGGAAGGATTAGATGTTCTGAAGCTAACCTCTGCAACAGTGCAAACCACGGTCTCTTGGGCCAGTATGGGACCACTAGAATTCCCTGAGCTCTGTCTCGATAAATCTTGCTGATCACTTTCGATATCAAATGGATAGGGGGAAACATGTACATAGTGTGGTGACCCCAATTGATTGAGAATGCATCCAGGGCCCAGGGCTTGTCTTCGGGACACAGGGAGCAAAACAGACGGCACTTCGCATTGGTTCTCCTGGCAAACAGATCCACCTGAGGCACCTCCCACCGGTCTGTAAGTTGTTGAAACACTCGGTCGTTGAGGCTCCACTCGTCCTGTGAAAGCCTCTTTCTGCTCAAAATCCGCTAGGCAATTTAAGGTTCCTTTTAGATGAACAGCTTTCAAAGACTGCACATTCTGTTCCGCCCAATGTAGCATCCTTGATGATTGATGTAGCAGCGATCTGCTCCTTGTGCCTCCTTGATGATTTATGTAAGCAACCACAGTACTGTTGTCTGTGCGGATCGTGACATGTGCCTGTAGAATCTGAGTACTGAATACTTGTAGAGATTCCCAAACTGCCTGTAACTCTCTGCTGTTTGAGGACCGAAGACGAGATCTGTTCGACCACTGTCCCTGGGCTGTGTGAGAATCGAGGTGAGCTCCCCATCCCCAAGAACTCGCATCTGTTGTTATGACACGCTGTGTGGGGAATTCCCAAAGATTCCCTTTCAGGTGATTTTGAGGCTCGATCCACCAGAGTAAGGATTGTTTTACGCTCCATG
This sequence comes from Hyperolius riggenbachi, assembly GCF_040937935.1. NCBI lineage: Eukaryota > Metazoa > Chordata > Amphibia > Anura > Hyperoliidae > Hyperolius > Hyperolius riggenbachi. Next base: position 251,032,353 of record NC_090652.1, read on the forward strand.
GGACTAAGAGTCTTTTGTCCAGAGAGGAGATGCGTTTGTCCCATTTGGATAGAATCCAGGACTGTAGAACTCTGGAGTGAAGCTGACCCCACTGTACTGCCGGGAAGGAAGATGTTATTGTCCCCAATAGTGCCATAGCCTTCCTCAGAGATATTAACTTCAGGTTCTGAAAAGAGAGAACAGACTTTAACAACATTGTTGATTTTCTACTAGGCAAAAAAAGTCTTTTGCTGACTGTACAGATCTCAAACCCCAAAAATTCCATCTTTTGGCGGGGAGTTAGGGCTGACTTTTCCCAATTAATTAACCACCCCAGGGATTGAAGGAAGTTTATAGTGATATTCATTTGGTCATTCACAACATCCACTGAAGGGCCCCAAATAAGCAGGTCATCTAAATATGACATGATCTGGATAGACTGAAGCCTAAGGCCTGCTAATACTTCCGCCATGACCTTAGTAAAAAGCCATGGAGCAGATGATAAACCAAAGGGTAAAGCAACAAACTGAAAGTGCCTTACCTCTCCCTGTAACACCACTGCGAACCTCAGGAACTGTTGAGATTCTAGATGAATGGGTAAGTGAAGATAGGCATCTTTGAGATCCAATGACGTCAAGTAGCAGGCTTCCTGTAGGAGGTTTACCACTGAACGGATGTTGTCCATCCGGAATTTTCTGTATCTCACTACTTTGTTCAGTCTTTTGAGGTTCAGAATGAATCTGTAACTTCCCTGAGGTTTCTTGATGAGGAATACAGGAGAGTAAAACCCTCGTCTCTCTTGACACCTTGGTACTTTCCTGATGACCCTCTTTTCCAGTAAGGACGACACTTCTAGTTGGAGAGCCTTGGCCTGAGCTGACGCACTTGGAGGGGGGGTGATAAAGAACTGGGATAGTGCTGGGGCTATAAACTCTATCTTGTATCCCTCTAAGATAATGTCCAATAGCCACCTGTTTTTGAAGACTGTGTGCCATTGTTCGTAATAGTGGGCTAGCCTGCCCCCCACTGGAATCCTGGCGTCATTGCTTTGGTTGTTGTCCGGAGGAAGCATAGGGGGGGGTTATTTCTTGATCGCTGAGTTTTATTAGGGATCCACTTTCTTCTCTGGGAACCCTTAATCATCTGTTCCGATTTGTCCGTGGCACGAAAGGAACGATTAGGGCGGAAAGTTTTCCTCTTGTACGGAAAATTCTTTTTCCTGTCAGCCGATCTTTCTAATGTCTCCTCCAATTTGGATCCAAATAGCAAGTTTCCTTCACAAGGAATACTACATAATTTCGATTTAGATGATGTGTCTCCCTGCCAGGTCTTCACCCAGATTCCTCTCCTGGCTGAGTTAACCAAGGCGGTGGTCCTCGCTGTGAGTCTCACTGAGTCATCTGCTGCATCAGATAAGTAATTAGTTGCATGCAAAATTTTTGGGAAAAAATTCAATATTTCTTCTCTGGGGATTCCAGAGGCAATCTGGGATTGTACCTCTAACAACCATAACTTTAAAGACCTTGCTACTGCAGTGGAGGCGATTGACTGTTTAAAATTCAAGGATGCTGCCTCCCAGGCCCTTCTTAAGATATTATCCATTTTCTTATCGATTGGGTCTTTTAAACTCCCAAAATCTTCAAATTGAAGATCTGACCTTCTGGAAACTTTCGACAGGGATGGGTCTAACTTAGGTGCTGTCCCCCAACATTTCTGGTCTTCCGGACTATAAGGATATCTCTTATTTAATGCTTTTGGCCAAAAAGCTCTATTATCAGGATTATCCCATTCTTTTTTGATAAGCCCCTTAAGACTACTATGTACAGGTATAAAAGCAATCTGAGGGTCAGAAAGGGTTTCATACATCTGGTCGAGGGGAGATAGAGTTTTCCGTTCAATTGTAATACCCATAGCCTGGTGCATCGCTTCTAACAGCTCTTTCATAAAGTCAGTTGAAAAAGCAAACTTGATTCTTAACAGATTTATCTGTCGATTTTTCAGTCTCTGATGGAATATCCTCCAATGAGGAAATTTCCAACTCCCCCTCTGACATGTCTGACTCAGCTGAATCCTCCTCTCTCCTTTTCCTTTTCAAAGTAATATCCTCTACAGGCGCCGGCCCAGATGGACCCGGTCTTTCTGTAATAGGTGGGGGATCTGAAATAGGATCTGATTTAGAGGAAATCTCAGGCGCTTTAATTGTCTGCACCGCAGATGAGATCTCAGATCTTATCCAACCTTTAAGTTCTTTCATCATAGAGGGAGTTTCGTCTCTAACTATCTTCTTTGTACACTCCTGACACAACACTTTAGATGAGGATGATAAGGTATTGCCACAAACAGCACATTTCCTTGACTTATGTGATGATTTTGACTGAGGTAAAGATTTGTCAGGCTTTTCAGGCTTATCTATTTTATCAGCTTTCTCATGTCTTGATCCGGATCTGGATTCAGATCTAGAGTCTGATTTATCCGGTTTAGGCTGAAATACAAACAAAATACCAGCCATTAGCCTGAAGAAACGCCAAACAAACCTCTCTATCAGATATGAAGCAAATAACACATTGCACATACCAGAGAGGGAACGGAGCTTGACTCCACAGAGCCCTGGGAGGAAGATCCAGTGGCAGCCTCCATAGTCACCAACAACCATATGTGACTATAGCCGAGCTTTTAAATAGCTCACCAAATTTCGCCCGCCCCCCCCCCCTCATACAAGGACTGCCTACCTTGGCGAAAAAACAGCACCCAGAAGCGCTTGTACAGCTGCTGGTTTGCGGAGTCAGCCGCCTTCTCACTCCCTCCCTGCAGCCTCGCTTCAGTGGAGCGCACGCCACTGCCAGGAACTTCCTGCTTCCGGTGCTGGGTCACGTGCGGCGCCGGTCACGTGACTTGGGGGCGGGACTTTCTGAGCCTCCGATCGGCTTCCGCTTCCTCCGCTCAGACCATCCCAGGAAAGGCTGTGCGAGCAGCATGATCCCACGCACTCAAACTAGCGTGCGCAGCCCAGGGGATCATCCAAGCCGCGGCTCCTGCAATCTAGCATGGGTGGCCAGCCCTCCCCGACATCTAGCGTCCTGTGGACAAGAAGACAACTGAGGGGGTAAGAGCATGAGGGGTTTATATATGTTCTGCCTGCCTAACCAATTATGCAAATCTTTTTTATCTAGTTCCTGTCCAGTGTAGTTTGGATGGAGACAAGTCTCAGGGTTGCTGTCCTGAGACGTTCTGGGAAATAATTATATTACTACAAGAGTGGAAGTCTCCTTAAATAAGGCAAACTCTTTTATAGATCAAGATATACAAAATTAACATACATTATACTACAAGGGCGCCTCCTACTCTTCTCGACATGCTCCTTACTACTCCGTTACGTGGGATCTTTCACGACATATCTGGAGTGAACTTTTTTTTTACAGGAGCAGCGACTAACCTTTGAAAAGACCGAGTGGTGACGAGTTTTCCCCACATGACTAGTTGAGTGGTTGCTTCCTTAAGCAACCTACACTTGTGAGTATCATTACTCTTAATTCTCTTTGGTATTTTACCCGGAGATGATACACCATAAGGGCTCCCGGTGTCCCTGTGGTTTCTTCTTTTTTCTTCACTTGCCGCAGCTTTCAGATCTGGACAAAGAAGATGACTTCTGGTCTTATGTGTTACGGTCAGATGAAACAAAAATGTAATCATTTGGTCACAATGATGTTTCCTTCATTTGGAGTAAAAAAAAAGGAGAAGGCTTGAAACCAAAGAACACCATCCCCACTGTCAAACATGGTGGTGGGAACCTAATGGTTTGGGGGTGTTTTTCAGCCAATGGACCAGGGAACCCAATCACAGTAAACGGCACCATAAAAAAAAAACAAAAAAACAGCAATACATGAGGGGCCTGATTCATCAAGCTGCGCTGCTTTGCCTCTCTTACATAGCAGCTCTTGCTGCTATGTAAGGAGCGTGCCTTCCTTAGTTACGCGCTTTGCTTACATAGCAATGCGTGTAACCTTGCGGGCGGTCCTGTGGAGTATCGTTACCGCGATACTTCACTCGCAGTAAGGGCCGGTTTCCACTGCAAAGTGATGCGAATGCAGCTACCTAGCCGCAACGCATCACTTCCGCCGCATCACTTCCGCATCTCCCGATGCAGAAGTGTATTGGAGGAGATGGGACACGGCTGCGGGCGGATGCGGCCGTGCGAGAATCTGCAGCACGCTGCAGATTCTTGGATCGCTCCGCACAACATGCATGCAGTGGAAACTCTTCCATTGCTGTGCATGTGTTTCAGGACACCTGCGGTGCGATGCGGCCATGTAGCCGCATTGCACCGCTCCTAGTGGAAACAGGCCCTTATAGCAACTATGTAAATGAACATAGTAGCGGCTATGAGTGAAGTATTGCGGTAACAATACTTCACAGGATCGCCCGCAAGTAGTTACGCACGTTACTCTGGCTATTAACTTGCACGTTTTTACTGCGTGTTAACAATGAAGCATATTTTTCATTGATTTTACTGTATGCGACGCAAGGCACGCATTATGTCCAGTGTGACTTTTCCATTCCTGTTTTTTTTTTTTTTTTTGCAGGGATCGCAACGCAAATCCCAGTGTGAATGTAGCCTTTCGTTTTCACATACCAGGCTAGGGGTGAAGCGCACAAGTCATAGTATCTCCTGTCTGTCCAAAGACAAAATAGAAAACAGAAAAAAAAAAATGCATGTCAGCGGAACAAACTGATCCTTTTGAAACAGAAAAGACCACTTTACTTACGGTAAAGTCTTTTCCAGTAGTCATGAGGACAGCACCCCTGGATGAGACTTGTCTCCCTCCCCACTGTGGACAGGAAACTGTTAAAAGAAGAATTTGCATAAGCAATAGGCAGCCACATATAAGATACTACACCTGCCACAGTACCTCAGTTAATAAAAAGATGACACGGACATTTAATGATGCTTACACAAACTTATTTCTCTTTCCTACCCAAATAAGGGCGGGTTGCAGGGGTGCTGTCCTCATGACTACTGGAAAAGACTTTACCGTAAGTAAAGTGGTCTTTCCCAGAACGTCATTTCGGACAGCACCCCTGGATGAGACGATATACAAGAGTTAAAACCTTAGGGTGGGACCACAGCTTGCAAAACTTTCCTTCTGAAGGATAAACCTGCAGAGACAGATACATTAAGGCAATAGTGCTTTACAAACGTATTGTGACTTGACCAGGTCGCAGCTCTGCAAATCTGATCTATAGAGGCCCCTGCCCTCTCTGCCCAAGAAGTCGAAATTCCTCTTGTGGAATGAGCCATGATAGAATTGAATTGCTCCCCCTGTGTCTGATATGCTAATGAAATAGCCCAAACAAATGTATACCGTAATCTGTGTAGGATTTAATTAAGGAAGATTTCTCCCAATTAATGATCCAACCTAGATCTTGTAGTAAGACTACTGTCGTAACAATCTGATCTCTTACCGAATTGGGAGATGTCCCCCAAAACAGAAAATCAAGGTAACCCAAAATGTTAACCTTTCTCTGTCTAAGTGTAGCCAGAACCCCAGACATTACCTTCATAAACAACCCTGGAGCTGAGGATAATCCGAAGGGCAAAGCATTAAACTGATACATTCTTACCTCTTCCTCCATCTGGATGGCAAACCTTAAGTATTATTGAGAAGACAGATGTTTCGGTAATTGAAGATACGCATCTTTTCAGTCTAGAAAGGCTAGGAAATCGTCCTTCTGTAAGAGATGAATAATAGATCAAATCCATCCTGAATTTTCTGTATTTTACCTTCTGGTTTAGACTCTTTAAATTTAGTATGAACTGATAATTTCCCTGTAGCTCCTTTACTAGAAAAAACACAGGGCAATAGAATCCCTGTCCTCTGACATTTCGGTACTTCTCGAATTACCCTTTTTTTTTCTAAACAGGGAAAGGACTTTCGATTGTAGGGCTGAAAACTTTATTTGGTCCTGCAAGCGGGGAGTAATGCAAAAGCTCTTAAAAGGAGGCTGGCTGAACTCTATTCTGTATCCCTCCAAAAAAAAAAAACACCTTAAGGGCTCTTTCCCACTAAGACGTTGCGTTAGATGCGACGCTAAGGTCACATAACGTGCCCCCAACGCAACGCATGTGAGCTTTGAAGTTGGATGCTATTTAGAGCCACGTTATGCGTCTCCTGATGGGTCTGTGATGCGTACTTTTTGACGCATACTATCGGACGAAAACGGCGCATGCGGCAAAAGACTGGAGAGCACGTGATCGGAAAACTCCGCATCACGTGGTCCTGCCAGCCAATAAGCGGCCGCTCCAGGAAGTTAACACTGCAGTGCATATTAATTAGTCATGTGGCTGGCCACAACAGCGGACTCTCTCCTCCTCTCCTGCAAGAAAAAACAAAAAACACACATTATTGAGCATATGCAAACAGTCTAATGCGGCTAAAACCGTGTATAACGCACAGCATGATGCACTTTCTTTAAACGTCCAGCGTTAGAGTGTAACACAACGTGGGCACTGTGAACAGCCCATTGATTTGTCATTACTGTGAGCTGGGCTGCGTTACAAGCTGCTCTAACCTGCGCCCGTAACGTCCCACTGTGAAAGAAGCCTAAATAACCAATATTTTGTGCACTGTAGTTGCCATGTTTTGAAATTTGCAATTCTCCATCTCACTGGAATACTAGCGTCATTGCTTATCTGACTTCTTGGTAAAAGTGAAGTTGGACTTAGGGCCGGTTCACATTACAAACGCGGACGGCCACGCATGCGGAACGCAACGCGTACGAACGCACGCCATCCGTGTTTGCATGCGTTGCGTGGCTGATCCCATCACTGAAAAGTTAATGGGACAGCCGCGCGTTTTTGCTAAATCTGCGTGCAGCATGCGTTCCCGGACCGCACAGGTCCGGAACGCATGCAGTGTGAACATCAGACAGTGCACTCTGTGCACTGTCTGATGTCGTGCGTGTTGGCCTTCTGCACGCGTTTCCAAAACGCAGCTGGAAACGTGTGCAGTCTGAACAGGCCCTTAGGCTTCTGTGACTTCTAGAGAGCCCATCTCCTGCCCTTAGAGGACTAGGGATCTGACTTATTCTTAGAAGGAGGGACGAAAGGACCGTTTACTTTGAAAAGGTCCTTTCTTAAAGGAATACTATCGATACCCAAGTGTTCTAAAATGACAATGTACAAATAATGTCTAAGTTGCTGTGTAAACATTTTCCTACCTTTCATGTTAAATATCAGAGGCAAAAGCTGTAATTTACTGAGGGTAGGATTAGCTATATTGGGACAAATCAATTGCAGAAGGGGTGTCTACTTCAATGCACAGCCAGAGTTGCATATCGGACTACAGAAAGCAAATATCAAACAAACTCTGAAAGCAAAAAACAGTATGAAAAGCTGTAACAATTAGTTACATTTCCTCTGCTCTCTACAGACACTTCAGTCCGAAACAGGACACAGAAGCTGCAGCTGTTCTCTCTGTCACACACAGTTACACAGAGTTATCTGATCAAGTGTGAGGGGAATTTCCCCTTTCCTCATGGCTCAGAGTCAGTTTTGTCAGTAAAGTTTGAAAGCATTTTGATAACAGTAAACAAAGAGGTTGCTACTAAAATGTATACACCAGTACTTAGCAACACTTCCCAACAATTCCTGTGTCAATTGAAAATATGTGAAATCGATAGAATTCCTTTAACAGGAATACTTTTTTTTTTTTTTTTTTTTAATGTGTGTCTGCCGTTCTGTTTAGAGGGTTGTCTAACTGACTCAAACAGCAGACCCCCCTTCACAAGGTACACCAACATAACTTGATTTTGAAGAATTGTCATCATTCCAAGTTTTTACCCATACACCTCTTCTGGCTGAATTAACTAATGCCGTAGTTCTGGCCATAAGTTTAACCGTATCATCTGAAGCGTCCACTAGATAATTGGAAGCATTCCAAACTTTAGGGAAATCATTCAAAATTTCCCAGAAATCCTCAAAAAAGTAGGTCAGTTTTGTTTGATACCCTTGAAAAATATAAATCTAATTTAGGCGGGGTTCCCCAAAACCCTGATCTTCAGGAGAAAAAACAACATTTAGATAATGATCTGGGCCAAAAAAAAAACTTTTCCTAGATTATCCCACTCCTTAATCCTAATCTTAAGAGTAGAATGGACTGGAATAAGGCGAGAATGAGGATCCGCCAAACTCTCATACATTTGATCCAAAGGTGTCAAAGATTTCTGCTCAGACTTAATACCTATTAGTAAGTCTTTCATTAATTCAGGAAAAAAACATTGCGGTTTAGGGCTCTTTTCCACTATGAAATGCGATCGCAACCGCATTTGCGATCCCAATCGCACTTCAATTTCCACTATGCGATTGCGCTACTATACTTATAGTACAGCTCAATTGCATACAATGCAGGAGGATGACGATTGTGCTTTGTCCAAATCGCATCGCAATCAGATTGCACTAATGGAAATTGCTGCTGCAGTTTCCATTGTTTTAACGTACCTCGTGATCAGAATCAAATCGTAACTCGCAGAGTAATGAAAAAAAGGCCCTTAGTCAGTTTTACTCAAATCTTCCTCCTAGTTTGATACATTTTCTCTGTGCAGAGAGAGTTACTATAAAGGAGGCAGCCCCAGCATTCCTTTACATGTGCATTTTTGTTTAAATTGCCTCTCCTTGCCCTGAATCTGTCTAGTTCTTTTAAAACAATCTATTTAATTGCTGCAGCTTAGAAGAACTTCAAGAATGTTACACATGCAGGCTTTCTAATGTGAAATTTATCTGAAAACAGGTACCCAAGGGGTTAAAAACACAGCCTGGGTATTCTGGGATGCAGTTTGTTCTGCTCTCACTGCAGCTGCCTGGGAGGTCTGTCTCTCCATTAGCTTGCCTGTTATGGCTGGCTTATCGCCTTCTCTAAACAGCCAGGGTTTCTCTGCTCACATTTGCCTGCTTTAATTTTTATGAATTAACCTTCAGTGACCTGTGTTGTGATAATCTCCGCACAAGTTGTTAATTTCCCGCACCTGCTCAGGAATTATAGATTTTCATGCGGACACAGGTTTTATGAATGCACACTTTACTAAATGGTGGGTAAAGTCAGCTGTTTTGAGCATTACCGCATGCAGGAATGCTCAATAAATAGAGGCCTATGTCTCTTGGAAGCAGGAGGCATAGTTAGAGGTGCAGACAACATAGGAGATGATGGATTAGCTATAACAGGTAGATAAGCCATAGCAGTACTAGTCCCAGGCCTATCTGAAGCAGCTGAGGCGGTAGAAGCAATAGCAGAATCTTTAATTTCCTATTGCTGTGGGCCTTCTCTGTACAATACTGGCACAATTTCCATTCAGAGTTGCCAATCCATGCTGACTGGACTGAGTAGAAGATTTTTCAGACTTTTCAACCTTCTCAGTCTTATGTCTTTTGGGGTATAAAACATAATAAACGATAGCCAGCCATTAGACAAATCCCTCTATACATAACATACATCCAGCCAAGCAGAAGAAACATAATCACATCTACTTGCCAGAGAGGGATCCTGGGCAGATTCAGCAGATTGTGCAGGAGCTGACCCAGAGGCGTCCTCCATGATCCCAGCCACAAACCAGAGTGCATCATGGACTCTACAAACTTATACCTGTGCTGCTGATTTGATGCAGCTGATCCAATTATGCATGCGGCCCCTGCCGGCTAAGCATATGCTTAATCAGCTTCTTACCTTAAGGAATCAGCTGTATGCCGATTCCTAATCACCGCCGCAGCCCCTGCCGCCCGGCTCAGACTTCAGATCACGCGGGACGCCAGCGCGTGACTACCTCCGGTTCAACTGGAAGTGAACTCTCTCCAATGCACGCACCTGCGCGCATAAAGTTGCTGCCTCCGATGGAGAAGCCTCCTCCACGCTGCAGGGCTCCGACTGTTCACTGAACAGTGCTGCTTGGAGCCCTGGAAAACGCTGCCCCTGCCGCCTGACATGGATGGCACTCCTGGAGACCTCTCCCATGCATCCCGTCCGGGACAGGAAACTAAACTGAGGTACTGTGGCAGGTGTAGTATCTTATATGTGGCTGCCTATTGCTTATGCAAATTCTTCTTTTAACAGTTTCCTGTCCACAGTGGGGAGGGAGACAAGTCTCATCCAGGGGTGCTGTCCGAAATGACGTTCTGGGAAACATACATTTTTACTGGATCCGTTTTTCTTCAGTGACCGCATACACCCAAGCTCACTTCAGCCCTACTCCCTGTTAGACTGTGCATCATTTTACATTTACAAAATGTCCTAAATCAAAGCAATATAGTAGCGAAACAATAACAAAACGTGAACTAAGCAGATTTTTAAGATACCACCGTGTGATCTCAGCACGAGTCCCTGAAATTCAATCCTGGAAGAGTCCTGTGGAAGTAGCCTGTGTATTGTTCTCTGGATTGTTCCTGCAGTCTCCTCTACCTGAGGAGGTTTAAACATTTCCATGAGAAGAGGCAATCTGCATACTAATACTTGTTTGTGAGCAAGGATTCATTCACATACTAGTAGCAAGGGTGTCCGCTTCACATGGAAATTCAGCTAAATTAGTGACTACAAACGATTGCTGTCATTTTAATGTTAAGTATTATATTTTGTGTTGGCAGAAAAACAAAAGTGACAACAGAAGAGAAAAGTAACCTTTTCTCTCCAACCCCCACCTGGGTTAAACCTTTTTAACCCAGGTGGGGGCTACTGATGCATTTACCACAAGCCAGCTAGACTACACATAATGCAATGCGAAACAAACTAGGCTCACAAATGTTATTACTATCATCTCCATTGCACCCAAATGTGGGATATGGCTGCCAGCTGGGAGGGGTAGGGGTTGATTCACTAAGCTGCACTGCTCAAGTAGTGCAGCTTAGTGTGGCAGCGCAAGTAACATTTTCAAAGTAGGCACGCTAATACTGTAGCATGCACTAACTTACTCACGCTCCCCCCAAACGAACGGCTTCTCTAATTATCCCACTATGGACCCTGTCAGGTCCAGTGACTTTGTAGGACAAGATCCCTGCTCTTTGATTTGCCCCTATAGGCTGCCTGTCACTTGACAGGCAGCCTATTGGACCAAAGCGCGGGGATTTCGTCCTACAAGGTGAATCAACCCCCAAGTCAGCTAGCTAATTGTACAAGCTGTTAGTCGGTATTTCTCCTGTCTGGCTCTCGGGGAAATTGCTGATGTTGATGAAACCCAAGACGTGTCCGCTGCCCAAAGGATCAACTGTATACACATCACCGTGGCAACAGGGCAACATGGCCCTCTGCTGCGCATGTGCACTGTCCCAGTTTGAAACACATTGCATGGCTCTCACGGAATTACATTTTAAAATATGTAGAGTTTATGGCTCTCTCAGCCAAAAAGGTTCCTGACCGCTGGTCTGGAGTATTCAAGGGCTTCCCTCTTCTTAGATAAATACAGTAGAGTATCGGTTATCCTGCAGACGGGGATTGGCTGATGCCAGAAAGTGTGCTTTCTGGTTGCTTAAAGAGAACCCGAGGTGTGCTTAAAGAATGTTATCTCCATATAGAGGCTGGATCTGCCTATACAGCCCAGCTTCTGTTGCTATCCCAAACCCCCATAAGGTCCCCCTGCACTCTGCAATCCCCCATAAATCACAGCCATGCTGTGAGGCTGTGTTTACATCTGTAGTGTCAGTCTCGGATGCTCCCCTGCCTCCTGCATAGCTCCGGTCCCTGCCCCCATCCCTTCCCTCCAATCAGCAGGGAGGGAAGGGATGCAGGCGGGGACCAGAGTTCTGCAGGAGGCGGGGAGAGCAGCAGACTGACACTATAGAGATAAACACAGCCAGCTCTGACAAGCTGTTTGTCAGCAGCGTGGCTGTGATTTATGAGGGATTGCAGAGTGCAGGGGGACCTTAGGGGGGTTTGGGATAGCAACAGAGGCTGGGCTGTATAGGCAGATCCAGCCTCTGTATGCAGATAACATTCTTCAAACCCACCTCGGGTTCTCTTTAAGACTCCATGTTAAAAATAGGCGTAGCAAATACTGTTTCGTTTATACAGTAGGTTCTATGTCAGCCTTTCTCAACCTTTCTACCCTGGAGGAACCCTGCAAATACCTTTTGGATCTCAAGGAACCCCTGCAAACAATGTTTTGCTCTCGAGGAACCCCTGCATTTATTTTGCAGGAGGCATGGTCTTTAAAAGTATGTGTGGCTGTTTATTTCACTACCTCCTATTACACTGCCACTCATTATACTGTCTCCTGAGCCCTCAATTTAGTGCTTCTTGTTACAGTATCACCTATTATAATGAGCTTTATTATACTTCCCCCCCCCCCCCCCCACAATGGGGGAAAATGCCAAGGAACCCCTGCAGAGTCCTCAAGGAACCCTGGGGTTCCAGGGAACCCTGGTTGAAAAAGCCTGTTCTAGGTCGTCATACCATATTATATCAGTTACACTGCATCTATGGTTGGTATATCGTTTGTAATGTATTGTTATACTTTATAATCCAATAAATATTATTCTAAAAAAAAATTACCAGCAGAAAAAATAGGCCTAGCTAATACAGTACTATACCCAACTCTACCCATGACCTGAGATGGAAGGCTAGCACCAGCTCCACCGTGGCAAATGCCCAGAAAAGGCTCTTCTTCCTCTGTCAGCTGAAAAAGTTTGGCATGTCCCATCAGGTTCTCACAAGATTCTACTCTGCCACCACAGAATCTATCCTCTGCTCTTCCATCCTGGTCTGGTATGCTGGTTCCTCCGTCAGCGACAGACAAAAACTCCAGAGGGTCATTAGATCAGCAGAGAGAATCATCGGGAGACCCCTCCCTCCACTTTACCTTCTCTACAACTCGAGATTACGCACTAGGGCACTGAAGATAGTCATGGCCCCCTCTCATCCTGGCCATTGCTACTTCAGTCGCCTGCGTTCAGGGCGTAGATTCCGGGTCATCCCCACCAGGACCACGAGGCACAGGAACTTTTCCCCTCTTCAGTCAATCTCTTGAACTCCACTCACGTTCCACCTCCACTCCATCCTTCTTAGGTTCTCAGACTGGGTCCTGTCATAGGTATTCTGCCATTCTGTGCCTGGAACTTATGCACTGTCATTGGCACTGTCATAGGCAACTTATGTTCTGCCACTCTATGCTTGGAACTTATGCACTGGGTGCCCTCATGGGCTCGGCCCTCATAGCTTGCCACCAATATCTGTAGTATCTTGCTAATGCTTTAACATGTACATCTCTGTATATTGCACTACTTTTATCATGTAATGTCTCTTGTTTTTTGTCACTACTTTTTAAGTTCTTGTCACTACTTTTCATGTTTTTGTAGATGCTGAGCCCTGTATGTGCCAAACCCAATTCCAGGCATGATCCTGTCACGCTTGGTGAAATAAATGATTCTGATTCTGAACTCTATATACATAACATGAACGCTGTATTAAAGAAAACTTGAAACAAAAAAACCCTCTGGGGGATACTTACCTCGGGAGGGGGAAGCCTCTAGATCCTAACGAGGCTTCCTCCTCCATCCAGGCAATCCAGCTCTGCGACCCCCCGAACCCGAGCCGAGAGAGGCTCCAGCCTCAGGGCGCAGTGTAGCAGGGGGCGCACAACTCAATCAGCTATCATTCCCCTATTGTGTTTAAAGCAGAGAGAAATAAGAAAAGGGGATACATGGCAGTGACTACAAGCCAGATAACTAGAGATTACGTTTTTTTTGGGGGGGGGCTTTGAGGCAAATCTAATTCGAATATCAGCCCTTTTGTGTGACAGCTGGGGTGGGGAGGGAGGGATGGAGGGGCGCACTTTAAAGTCTCAGCCTTGGATGCTGGAGGACCTTGTCCCCGAACAGTGGCAAGGTAAATACCTACCACAATCCAGCGCAGGCGCAGTAGCGGCTCTTCGTTTGGGCTATGGCGGAAATAGCCAAGCCCGATCATATCACCTTTTCACTCTGGCCTACTACCCCTCACAAGTGCTCTAAACCTACAGCTGAACTCTGGTCCCCTACCATTCGTGTCCTTACCTCTCCCTCTAGATTGTAAGCCTTTGGGCAGGGTCCTCCTCCTTTTGTGTCCTACCTGATCATGCACCTCCATTACTGTGCACCCATGCTATGCATCTGAGTGAACCTAACTTGCCTAATCTCCATGCTCCATCCAGTGACTGGCTAAGCATTACCTTGTACTCATAATATGGTGTATGATCTGGTCTTTCTTGTATTCCTGTATTGTCATATTGCTGTATGTCACCCCTAAACATTGTCTGTAACCTAAACTAATGTCCAGCGCTGCGTAATATGTTGGCGCTTTATAAATACAATAAATAATAATAATGAATAATAATAATATCCGATCTACTGCCTAGGCACAAGTCCTTTACTCCTGCGCAGTAGAGCAAATCAATCGGATTAGGCTATTTCCGCCTTAGCCTGAATGAGGAACCACTACGGTACCTACGCAGGATTGCGGTAGGTAAATATTGGCGCACCTGAGCAGCGTTTGTCAGGCTTTGTGGAGGAAGTTTTGGGGGAGCCAGCACTGGATTTCTCCAGGTTACAGAGGACGGCTCCCGGTCTCCTCCGCTGCAGATCCTGACCTCGCCAGGTCGGCTTCTTGTGCGCACCACCGCGTGGGTCACATGGTTGCGCTGACGTCATTAAGATGGTACTGCGCCTGTGCAATACAGTCCTGATGACGTCAGCGCTACCACATGACCCGCGCAGTGGAGCGCACAAGAAGCCAACCTGGCGAGGTCGGCATCTGCAGCAGAGTTGCCCGGGAGCCACCGGAGCTGCGGCGAGGGCACAGGACGGCTGCCAGGGGCTGGAGGAAGCCCCAGGTAAGTGGATTTTTGGGGTTTTTTTTGCCTGGACATATCCTTTAACACGAGGTAAGAGACATATGACGGCTGCCATGTTTATTTCCTTTTAACCAATACCAGTTCCCTAGCAGTCCCACTGGTCTATTTAGTTGCAGTAGCATCTGAAGTACACCAGGAACAAGCATGCAGCTAATCTTTTCAGTTCTGACAGAGGAAATAAATATGGCAGCCTCCATATAACTCCTAATATAACAACAAAAAACTTGCTCAATTTGTAAGGCTTCTAAATGGCTCCCTGATCTCATTTCACAAATTGCCCAGCAAGCTCATGGTGAACCAGAACTACCAGGAGCGTGTAAAGGGTTAAAAGGGACCAAACAGCCCTCTTTACTAAACATTACTATACAAAACAGAATTTTGCCTTGTTTTAAAGGGGAACTGAAGTAAAAGGTATACGGAGGCTGCCATATTTATTTCCTTTTAAACAATACCAGTTGCCCGGCAGCCCTGCTGATCTATTTGTCGCCAGTAGTGTCCTGAATCACACCAGAAACAAGCATGCAGCTAATCTTAAAGGGAACCTTAACTGAGAGGGGATATGGATGTTTCCTTTTAAACTTTACAAGTTGCCTGACAGTCCTGCTGATGTATTTGGCTGTAGCAGTGGCTGAATCACAACCCTGAAAGAAGCATGCAGCTAATCCAGTCTGACTTCAGTCAGAGCACCTGATCTGCATGCTTGTTGAGGGGCTGTGGCTAAAAGTATTCGAGACACAGGATCAGCAGGAGAGTCAAGCAACTGGTATCATTTTAAAAGGAAAAATCCATGTCCTTCTCAGTTTAGGTTCCCTTTAATGTCAGATAAACGTGATCTGCTGCATGGTTGGTCAGGGTCTCTGGCTAAAAGTATTAGAGGCAGAGGATCAGCAGGAAAGCCAGGCAACTAGTATTGCTTAAAAGGAAATAAATATGGAAGCCTCCATATCCCTCTCGCTTCAATTGTCCTTTAAGAAGACAACATTTTGTTTGATCCAGCTTTATAGATGTGCACACATGCACTTATCTTCACTGCACTTTTATCAGTCCTGCCTACAAACTCACTGTTTGCCATGTGATACTGCAAACCATTCACTTTCACCTCTATTAGACTACTAGTAGACCTAAGCCCTGCTCTAGGTGTCTCCCACTGCTGCCTCATGTCAGCGCACACACCCATCCACCCGCCCTCCTCCTACTGTCCCAATGGCTACACAGGCGCAGTAGCCAAAAAACACGGGACAGGAGGATAACGCAGGGACAGTCACGCAGGGCCGGTTCACACTTGGCACTATTCCCACGATCACGTTTGGCTCCGCAATCATGATTTTCGGGCAAAATCTCACAATTCAGTGTGATTTGTGCTTGTGATTCCCATTCAATAGAACGGTGAATCACAGAGTAATCGCCCCCAAAATCCTGCATGCAGCACGTTTGCAATTGATCAAAATCACAATCGCTGCAGTATGAATGTATCCATAGGGATACATTGTAGCAGCACTTTACTGATTAGCAAAGCGCTGAAGAATCGCCCCAATGTGAACTAGCCCTTGGTTTTATTATATAAAGCCCAATCTACACGATACAATTCTTTGTGCGATTCGATTACGATTCTATTTATGATCCGATTAAATCTGATATGTCCGATCGGGATTCGATTCAATTTGATTTGCAATTGCCAAACAATGGCAAATCGAATTGAATCCCGATCGAACATGGCAGATTTAATCGGATCGTAAATAGAATTGTAATCGAATCGCACAAAGAATTGTATGGTGTAGATAAGGCTTAAAATTCATTTGAAACAAAAATGTGACCATTGATCACATCACATTAGACAAGTGCATTGATCACATCACATTGGACAAGTGCATTGATCACATCGAATTCCTGGTCTCTACAGACAGACATCATTCATGCCCAATGAACTCTGGTTAACCCTGGCAGGACTATTATTACAGAGCTTGTCTCAGCACAACACATTCCAGTGTAGGAAGCTGTCCCTGATTACTCTGTCACCTCCTTCCTCTCATCCCGCGGCTATCATAAATCTAGATTTGGCGCCATCCTCGCTGCCTGTAGTTGGGGTGTAAACTTCACCTTCCCCATAGAACAAACAACACTCCGGCGTGAAGGAGAAAAGTCTGCAACCCAGCTATGGAGATGGGCGTTCGCGTACCGCTGGCTGGGCGGGCGTGCCCTTACTTTACAGGGAGGGGTTTTACCCTTGCCTCTCTTTCTGGACTCCGGGGGAGGCGGGGACACTGGAGCAGTCCCGCCCACACCTACAAACTTTTTCCGCGCGAAAACTCTGGCGGGAAATCAGAGGAGTCGTACGCTCAGCTGTGAGTAGATCGCCTCTGTAATTACCGCCAGCATTATGGACCCCTTCAAGCTGCAGGTGAGTCAGGTCAGGGCTCATAGCTTATTATACACGTGTGCGCTGATCGCCTGTGTGGATCTGGTGCTGCTGCTTCTGACGGCTGAGGCACAACTCGAATACTTATATTTGTGTCATTTGCAGTAACACTGAACATTCACAATACAAATCAGGGCTCCTGTGGTTCATGGGGGAAACTCGCCTCACCTGTTCAGACTTTCAATAATCTTGTGTTGTTATAATGGCGATACTCTAGTAATTGTTCAGATTGCCCAGCATTCCCAATTGAATTTAGAATAATATTCCTAATTTGTTCAGTGCCAGTGACTTGAGCCTGTGGATGAGAGGAAGCTTGGGCATGTTTTGGAACTACAAGTACCAGCTCGTCCAGCAGCAGAGCTGCTCGTGTATACAATAGATAGCAGCAGTGATTGCACTGAGTGGCACACATGTGACTCCTGCCTGGGGCCACTTAGCTTGCCACGTGACTGGAAAAGCCCGCGAATTCCTCGGGGGGTGGGGGTCAGCTGCAGATACATGAGCATATGCTGCACATAACTAGTATAAAAATAACCATGTCCATTACATGTACCTGTAACCTGAATATTGAAAATCTCGATACAGAGAGACATCCTCAGTGAAAAGTAAATGTAGTGGCATGAATAAAGTAGGGGTCCAGTGTGGCTCCTAGAAACTCCAGCAGGATTTGTAGACTACTTTGTGTGCCACTGCCAAAACTTTGTTTAGAGTACAGTACTACTGTACTCAAAAACAGAACGTTTTGGTGGTGGAATATCAGCTTCATGTATGCATGAAACTCAAGATTTATTTTGACTATATCAAGTGCAGTACTTGCTGCTTTGTGCTCTGCACATAATACTCTTGTTTGTTAAATATTGACTGGCTTGTAAACTTATCCTGAGGCCAGTTTACACTTAAAAACCTTGTAATAAGCATTTGCTTACAATCTCACTGAGTACTTCAATGATTCCACAGTTGGTGCCTTCATGTTGTTATGCAGACTTTGGTTGTATTGCACATTGAGCTGTGTGGTACTGCGCATGTCGTGCCAATTTTTTAGATTTCGGTTGTGCCCGTTTTTTTAAACGGTGACGAGGTACTATGCACTGAAAGGTCTGTGTTCTTGCATTCTGCTATTTTCAGATCCGTGTACTGCATGTGCATCCAAATGGATTCAGTATGAGCTTGGTTTTGATGCTGCGGTATGTTCAATTGATAAAGGAAGTTTCCATGTTTCTCTATGGGACATTTTTTTGTTTGCTGCTTGTTTTTGTCCCTATGTATGCTTTTCATGCCTGATGCACACTATGCAATATTCCTTCAGATGGGTTATTTCTGACTTTGGCTTTTCTAACTGATTTTATATGCAAGTGATCTAAAATAGATTTTTGATCGTTTTCTGAATAATTTTGTATAGAAGTGATCGGAAAATCGATCAGAAATGTTTCGAAATCAGACCTGTCGGAAATCAATGTGACCTGTCTGATGGGAAATTGCATGGTGCGTACCAGGCATTAGCGCAATGCTGCAGATTTGATACTTTGCTATACATACAATTTGTGTTAGACCATGTACAGTAGCAGGCCCGCCATCAGGGGGGGACATCCGTGACTCCCGTCACGGGCCCCGGCCCTGCAGGGGGGCCCCATCCCCGCCGCGGCCCTGCCGGGTGCCGCCCGGCCGCCGCTCAACCCCCCCTGACCGCTTCTCCCTCCCTCTCCCTCCATCCCTCTAGCCGCCGCCTCCGCCTAGTCAGACCCCGATCAGGCGGCGACAATAGTGCGGGCGCTAGGACCCAGCGCCCGCACTGATATGCGGAAGTGACGTCACTTCCGCATATAGAGCGGGTGCGTCCAGCGCCCGCTCTGGTCGGGTCGCCGCTGATCTTGAGGTCTGACGCTGGGCAGCACTCACTGGCAAGGTAGGGGAGGCAGCGGCGGCAGCGACGACGACGGCGGCGGCTCCCTGTCACTCGCTCACTAGCTAAAGGGCCTCCCTGTCACTCACTCCCTAAAGGGCCTCCCTGTCACTCACTCCCTAAAGGGCCTCCCTGTCACTCACCCACTACTTAAAGGGCCTCCCTGTCACTCACTCCCTAAAGGGCCTCCCTGCCACTCACTCACTACTTAAAGGGCCTCCTTGTCACTCACTCACTACTTGAAGGGCCTCCCTGTCACTCACTCACTACCTAAAGGGCCTCCCTGTCACTCACTCACTACCTAAAGGGCCTCCCTGTCACTCACTCACTCCCTAAAGGGCCTCCCTGTCACTCACTCACTCCCTAAAGGGCCTCCCTGTCACTCACTTCCTAAAGGGCCTCCCTGTCACTCACTCACTAGCTAAAGGGCCTCCCTGTCACTCACTCACTACTTGAAGGGCCTCCCTGTCACTCACTCACTACTTGAAGGGCCTCCCTGTCACTCACTCACTACCTAAAGGGCCTCCCTGTCACTCACTCCCTAAAGGGCCTCCCTGTCACTCACTCACTCCCTAAAGGGCCTCCCTGTCACTCACTCACTCCCTAAAGGGCCTCCCTGTCACTCACTCACTACCTAAAGGGCCTCCCTGTCACTCACTCCCTAAAGGGCCTCCCTGTCACTCACTCCCTAAAGGGCCTCCCTGTCACTCACTCCCTAAAGGGCCTCCCTGTCACTCACTCACTCCCTAAAGGGCCTCCCTGTCACTCACTCACTCCCTAAAGGGCCTCCCTGTCACTCACTCACTCCCTAAAGGGCCTCCCTGTCACTCACTCACTCCCTAAAGGGCCTCCCTGTCACTCACTCCCTAAAGGGCCTCCCTGTCACTCACTCACTAGCTAAAGGGCCTCCCTGTCACTCACTCACTACCTAAAGGGCCTCCCTGTCACTCACTCACTACTTAAAGGGCCTCCCTGTCACTCACTCACTCCCTAAAGGGCCTCCCTGTCACTCAATCACTCCCTAAAGGGCCTCCCTGTCACTCACTCACTCCCTAAAGGGCCTCCCTGTCACTCACTCACTACTTGAAGGGCCTCCCTGTCACTCACTCACTACCTAAAGGGCCTCCCTGTCACTCACTCCCTAAAGGGCCTCCCTGTCACTCACTCACTCCCTAAAGGGCCTCCCTGTCACTCACTCACTCCCTAAAGGGCCTCCCTGTCACTCACTCACTCCCTAAAGGGCCTCCCTGTCACTCACTCCCTAAAGGGCCTCCCTGTCACTCACTCACTAGCTAAAGGGCCTCCCTGTCACTCACTCACTACCTAAAGGGCCTCCCTGTCACTCACTCACTACTTAAAGGGCCTCCCTGTCACTCACTCACTCCCTAAAGGGCCTCCCTGTCACTCAATCACTCCCTAAAGGGCCTCCCTGTCACTCACTCACTCACTCCCTAAAGGGCCTCCCTGTCACTCACTAGCTAAAGGGCCTCCCTGTCACTCACTCACTACTTGAAGGGCCTCCCTGTCACTCACTCACTACCTAAAGGGCCTCCCTGTCACTCACTCCCTAAAGGGCCTCCCTGTCACTCACTCACTCCCTAAAGGGCCTCCCTGTCACTCACTCACTCCCTAAAGGGCCTCCCTGTCACTCACTCACTAGCTAAAGGGCCTCCCTGTCACTCACTCACTAGCTAAAGGGGCTCCCTGTCACTCACTCACTACCTAAAGGGGCTCCCTGTCACTCACTCACTACCTAAAAGGGCTCCCTGTCACTCACTGCCTAAAGGGCTCCATGTCACTCACTACCTAACCTGGGGGTCCCTGTCAGAATCCAGGTGAGAGGTGTCTACCATAATAAGGGGGCATTCTGCCTATTTATGTGAAATGCTGTCTATTTATGTGCCTCATGACTGCTGAATTTGTCTTGTTGGGGGCCTAATGATTGAATTTTTACTTGTTGGGGGCCTCATGATTTGTTGGGAGCCTCAAGATTGCTGAATTTGTCTTGTTGTGGGCCTCATGATTTGTTGGGGGCCTCATGATTGCTGAATTTGTCTTGTTGGGGGTCTCACGAATGCTGAATTTGTCTTGTTGGGGGCCTCATGATTGCTGAATTTGTCTTGTTGGGGGCTTCATGATTGCTGAATTTGTCTTGTTGGGGGCCTCATGATTGCTGAATTTGTCTTGTTGGGGGCCTCATGGTTTGTTGGGGGCCTCATGATTGCTAACTGCGAGACTATGGGAAAATCTGAATCATTACCATATGAGACAATAGCATTAAACCTACTTTTTTAGCTTTTTTTAAACAGAAAATAAAACTGGGAGGTTCTAAAAAAATGATGGAGCACTTCCTCCTTCCGGCTTGAAGGAGGAAGTGCTCGATATCGAGGCTTGCAACGCGTCCATTCAGACACTTGCACCTCGTTGAAACGCTGGGTGGAGATCGGCGTTCTGGGTAATTAACCCCGCCGCATCTAGCCGCTCAGCTGTGGCAATTAGAGCTAACTTGAATCACGAGTATCCACCGTGGTTATTCGTGATTAATTTGTGGACAGCAAGCCTCCAACTAGCTCTGCCAACATGTAATGGCTACACACATTTCTCAGTTTGTGGGGGGGGGGGGGGGCCCGGACTGATGATTTGTGAGGGGCCCCAAAATTTCTGATGGCGGCCCTGTACAGTAGTGCAGTGTAACGGGTGCTTTGTAATGCAGCTTACTGCAATGCACTGCTTATGCAGTGTTCACAGTGCGGCATTGTTATGCGGTGGGTTACAATTAAACGCATGTATTAATAAAACTAAAGCATGCTTTTTGACTATGCTTCGCTGTACTCTTGCGATCTGTGTAAAGTGCGGCTCCACTGTCCAGATCTGTTGACTTCCTGCTGCAGCAGCCTCTGTGAACGTGGTGTTCCCCAACCCTGTTCTCAAGGCCCACCACTGACAATGCATCTCAGCCAATTGGCAGCGGTGTCCCCAACTGGTTCCCTTAGCTGAGAACCATGTAGTGTGTACAAAGCTTAAAGTGACCTGAGCACCATAATTGGGAAAGGTTCATAAATGGCATGTTTTGGGGGCGCCTGTGAGCCTTTACCTATGGGTGGCTTTTCCAGCTCCCCAACCCTGACTATATGCAGGCCTCTATGCCTCTCTATACCTGTACCACAGCTTGAGGTAGCCACGATGTTGAGTGGCATCGGCCATTGCAGTGCTGGAATTTCTAGGCATTCTGTACTCCAAAGTACTGTTGCCATGATATCATTGAAGTGCAATTTTGAGCTTAGTCAGATTTGGGATATTTATGGGTATCTGAAAGTGGAAAGGAATTTTAGCTGCATAAACTTTGCTATACTGATCTCTTCATACCAATTACTTTATGTGAAATTACTTGATTTGCGGTTTGTAATGGTTTCTGTAGATGTAGACTTATTTGCTTATTTTCGCCATGTGCCTGCAGCAGAGTATCACTTTTATGCAGCCACTCACTGTAAATAAATGTTTGCTCTAGAGGTGTTATTTCCCTCCCCTGCGACTTCCACCTAGTTGTACTGTGCACCAGCCATCTGCTTCCTGTATGAGAGTGAGCTGCTGGTTTGTAAACTTCACAGTACCATAAGCAGCCCTGTATCAGATTAAGGTGTAGAGGCCTGTACCCACCTCATGATTTTCCTGGCAATCTTGCGAAGTGAATACAGACGCACAATCATGCGAATGCCACTTGGCATCACAAGGTGATAACCATTACGGTAGATCGGATCTTTTAGATCCTAGACGATTCCTGCGCAAAGTACAGCGACTGCTTGAAGTCTCATTCAGCCCATCGTGTAACATTGCGCATACACCACTGGCTGGAAGTTGGTTTGGGGGGAGAGTTCGTTGTTAGGGATACGTCGCTGGATCAGTCTCCCTGCATCGCTAGGTGAGTACTTAGCTTTACTTTGGATTGGAATTGGCATCCCCTACACATTCCTTCTTTAGGGGGCCTAAAGCTGTCATCCCTCGGCTTGCAGTATATCAGTTAGGGATTATTTTTTTGCAGGGGATCGGTTAGATGTTGGTAGAAGGAGGGCTAGCATGAGAATGGCCAGGTTAAAATACTGATACTTTACTATTTATAATTAAGTAGTGGCATATCATTCATTTTTACCGATATTCCTCTAGCGGCTTTCTCTGGCACCCAAATTACTGTGGTGCCCTTTTTGAATGAATGCCAAATTAGACAATTACTGGCTTTCAGCCTCGCCATACTGAAGGATAAGTTAAAGACTCTTAGGCCTGGTGAACACCAAAAACCGCTAGCAGATCCGCAAAATGCAAGCAGGTTTTGAAACGCTTTTTCTTTTTCTGTAGCGTTTCACCTAGCATTTTGCGGTTTTGGGAAGCGGTTTTTTTGGTGTAGTAGATTTCTTATATTGTTACAGTAAAGCTGTTACTGAACAGCTTCTGTAACAAAAACGCCTGCAAAACCGCTCTGAACTGCCGTTTTTCAGAGCAGTTTGCGGTTTTCCTATACCTCACATTGGAGGCAGAAACTCCTCCGCAATCCAAAATCTGCAGCAGCCCGGGAGTATGCGTTTCTGCTAAACGCCTCCCGCTCTGGTATGCACCAGCCCATTTAAATACATTACCCAAGCGTTTCCACATCCGCAAGCGGATCGCAAAACGCTGCCGAACCGCTCTGGTGTGCACTAGGCCTTAAAGAGAGACTGAAGCGGAAAAAATGTTGACATTTTTACCTTTTTATAATTCGCTTCAGTACTCTCATCAGTAGTAAACCGCCGCAAAACGAGCGCTTTAGACCCTCAAATCCCTGGGGGCAATCTGGCCAGCACTTCCTGAAAGAGGCAGAGCTCTGCTTCTACTGCTGTCAATTGTGGTGGATAGCCGCCCCTCTGTCTTCCTTCATAGGGAGAGGCGGAGATCCGTGCGGCGATTGATGTCAGGAGAGGCAGAGCTGAAGCTGAAAGCTCTGCGCCTCAGCGCAGCAAAATCCACGACTAAGTTGGTCGTGGATCTTTGCCCGGAGATTTGGGGGGTCTAAACCCCTCGTTTTGTGGCTGGGATGCAGTGGTTTACTTCTGATGAGACTACTGAAGCAAATAAGGTAAAAATGGCACATTTTATTTGCTTCAGTCTCTATTTAAAGGAAGCATTAGCCATAATATGCTTCCCTCCGACCTACTTACCTGGGGCTTCCTCCAGCGTCACAGCTCTGCTACCCACTGGTGTGGACGCAAACTTTCGAGGTCGTCCTCTACTGCGTGAGTGCCGCTCTCAATCAAGTCCACGTTGTACAGAGTGTACTGCGCAGTACACTCTGGACAACATGGACTTGATTGACAGTGGCGCAGGGTAATGCAATAACAATGCTAGGCAATGGGAACTAGCACACATACCTCATCAGAAGTTCTCAATAGGCAGCTATGTCAACAGCGTGTTACCGCCGGAGTTCTGTGACGGAAGTCATGCAAGTCAATGGGTGACTCGTGAATTTTAAATGTTGGCGCATGTGCAGAACGATAGGGAAACCTGGGAATCCCAGTGATGTACTTCCTGTCCAGCAGGGAGGACGTCTCTGGGTGGGGCAATACATATGACCCTGTTGGTGCACTCTGCCACAGGGTCATATGAATGACTTGTTGTGGTGCAATGGGCAGCATAAGTCATTAAAGTAGCTGGGAATATACCCCCTTATTTCTATACTACCTGTGTTGGAAAACAGTGGCTAAACTTTTTAGTGTAATTTATTGTTCAATTTTTTTCCGTCCCAGAAAATGGAGTCTTCAAAAAGAATGAGTTTAAGGAGTTTTCGGAATGTGAAGATAATCCCCATGGAGACCTCTTCCTCGGATGACAGTTGTGACAGTTTTGGCTCTGACAATTTTGCAAACACGGTGAGTGTGGTAGCAGCGTGCTCAGGTGTGGTGTTCGCTGTGCTGGTAATACCAGTAATGTGTTGTGCTTGATTAGAACCCTGCTGCCCCTAACATTTCTGTAGAGCGTTTATGAATATACACCATCTCCTGTAATTTCATTTTTTTTCCCTGGTGGTTCTAGGTAGTAATTGTTGGAAGTAGATTATCTACTTATTCTCCCCTTTTGAAATGTCACCTGACCTAACGTGCTTTATGATTGCTGTAACAGCTCTGAAATGGTTATTAAACCTTGGCCATTTTCTAAGTAACAAAAGCTATTCTTTTACAGAGCACTTGTAAATGTGATTTGAGCTCCAAGCAGTTTATGGAAAATTGCTAAGCTAAAAGTGTATGCCTGTGTTTTCCTCTCTGCTCTTTCAGAAAAACAAGTTTAGAGCGGGTGCAAGTAGACGGTCGGCCCGATTATTTTCTGAGGAATCGGAGGCTGAATCCTTCAGTGGCTTTTCAGAGGATGACATTCAGAATGCCCTGGTGAGTAACACTCTCTGTTGAAAGTACACCTTGGACACTGAAAAGAATATAAGAAAAAAAATTCTAATAGGACTGTATTCTGAATACACAGATTCCACTTGGCTCATCAGAGCAGCTGATGTGGAAAACTCTAGTCTTTTGTGGTAAATTCAAGTTTACTCTACTTTAAGGCCACATACACTCATCAGACCATAGTCTTTTTTTTGAAAATGAAAGATCACAGACCAATTTTACCCCCTTTCATGCAGTATGAGAGCCA
This sequence comes from Hyperolius riggenbachi, assembly GCF_040937935.1. Lineage (NCBI taxonomy): Eukaryota > Metazoa > Chordata > Amphibia > Anura > Hyperoliidae > Hyperolius > Hyperolius riggenbachi. The sequence continues at coordinate 251,058,173 of NC_090652.1, forward strand.
TACCTACACAGTGTATTCTATGGAGCTGAACTCCGCATCAGAAAAAAATCTGTGCAAGATGCTGCACACATAGATGCTGTACAGAGACAAAAGATCAGTATCTGCAAAAGATCTGTTCCTGCCAAAGATCCGTTCCTGCAAATTGCATTCATAGTCTATGAAATCTGCAGATCATCATACACACCTTGTTTAACTGACATTCATCTGCAGATCAGACAATCATCTGCAGATCAGACAATCATCTGCAGATCTGAAGATCCATCCTGGTGGATCTGATCTGCAGATGAATGTCTGTTAAACAAGGTGTGTATGAGGATCTGCAGATCTCAGACTATGAATGCAATTTGCAGGAACAGATCTTTTGAATGTATACAGCTAACCTTTCTGTACATTTTTATTCTGTGAACAGTACCAACATTACCAGCAAGATGGCAACTCTTATGTAGAAAGTGACAGCCTACATTTTTGAGGTGGAGGTGCTATAGTGAAAGTGTTTACATGATTTGATTAACAGAGGCTTTATTAAAACGGGTTACTCTTATTTATGCTCTAAAGTAAAATTCCACTAGTTGCAAAATTATCAAATGTGCACAAGTCTCTTTTCTAATTTGAATTAAACCTGGATATTTCTGTCTGCAACCAGATCATTTCCAAAACTGCTTGTCTTTTGTACTCCAGAGTACTGTCAGATTGAGTTGCTGCACAGAGCTGAATCCATTGACCATTTCTAATACCTGTACTAATCCACTCCTGCCAGGTTCTGTTAGAAACCCTGTGATATGGTTTTATATGTATATAAAACAAAATCAGTCTTGCCATTGATATTTGGCATGTATAGTGCTGAATTTTTGGTTCTCTTAAAAGTAGACTTTAGCTGGAGCAGGTCCTTCAAGCTTTGGGAGTGGGATGTTTACATCAGAAGGCAGAAGTTTATTGGTTATCCATATTAGAGGTTATGATGAACGCATGCCTCTGCAAATATGCTGGCTGCTTGTTGGGAACTGTTTCTATATTTTTATTTTTTTCTCAGAAAATTGAATCTGACTCAGAGGGAGGCAGACCCACAAAAATGCGGAGGTCCACAAGAGTGCAACCCAAGAAGAATGTCTCTCTGAAAGTAGCACTCAAGTTCCCACCCAAAAAGAACCCCAGTAAAAAAACTCCTAAACCTGAGAAGCCAAAGGAAAAGGGAGAGAAGCATGAAGATCAAGAAGGCTCAGACTCGGAGAATGAAACCAACTTCTTAGAGAAACGGGCTCTGAACATTAAGCAAAACAAGGAAATGGTAAGGAGCAGTCCTGCAAACCTTTCATCTTTCAAGATCCTGGCAGGTTCTAGTGATCATGGAAGGGGTGTAGCCAGGCCATAAGAGGCAGTGGACTTCTACGCCATGGCTCTATGCCAAGTGTACCAGAGGTGGTGTGCTATAGATGTGTATACAGCAGTAGGCCTGCAAATGGGATGTTCCTTTTATTCTTCTGTATGAGAGAGTTAACATTCGGGGTCCTAGTTGGACTATAGCATAATCCTCTTGCCTGGCAGAGGACAGCCTCTGAGTGCAGGGAATAGATTCAAAATGGCAGTTTTTGTTTTGTTTAGACATAATGGCCTCCAGGTACATCCTAAAATCAAAGTATTACTTGCTGTTTATAGATGACTGAAAATGGAACTCGTGATCTGCAGCCGTTGACATAAATTATTTATTTTTTTTCTTCTGGTCATTTTTAGTTAGCGATGTTGATGGCTGAACTAAAGAGCATACCTGAATTCAAGTCAATCAAAAATCCATTTTCTCCCTTGACTCCCGTAAGTAATATTGATAGTGCTTAAAGAGACACTGAAGCGAAAAAAAATTATATCATTAATTGGTTGTGTAGTAGGGGTAATTACTAGAACATTGGTAGCAAAAAATATTCTCATATTTTTATTTTGTTATACAGTTTTTTTTTTTTTGTTTTTTTTTACATTGCATCATTCTCTAATATGTGCATTTTACACATTACTCGGCATTCTAAATGTTTTTTTTTCTAGAACAGGCAGTGAACTTTAGACCTGTCCTGAACTATTCTCTGCAAAAGAAAAACACAATACAGCTGAGATAACCTAATCAGAAGTCAGAGCTCTGTGCAACATAGAACTCAACGGCTATTTGCATAGATAACTGAAGTTTCTTCCTGTACTGGAAACAATATTAGACTTATGTCTCTGCTCCTAATGCTTTATTTCTTAGCTGTACTACACATACAAATCCATTTTTTTGGTTTTTTTTTTGTTTTTATCCCCGCTTCAATGTCTCTTTACTATTGAAGCAGTAGCCGTTGAGATTTTAAAGCTGAGGCGGTGTTTAAGGTGCTCTGTAGCCAGCTCCTTCTGTCTTCCACCACCAGGTCCAATCATTGACGTGTACCGGATCGGTTGTGGCTGTGTTTTATTTGTTTTGCGTTGTTTTTTTTTTTTTTTTTTTTTTCCTTCAGTTGCCTGACTTTCCTTCTGATCCTGTGTCTCTAATACTCTTAGCCACAGCCCCTCAACAAGCATGCAGATCAGGTGCTCTGACTGAAGTCAGACTGGATTAGCTGCATGCTCGTTTCAGGTGTGATTCCGCCACTACTGCAGCCAAAGAGATCAGCAGGACTGACAAGCAACTGGTATTGTTTAAAGCAGATCCGAGATGAAAAAACTAACTATCAAGTAACTTGTCTACATATCTTATCTAAAGTTTAGATAGTTAGAAATCACAACCTCTGTGAGGCTTTGCAAATGCTGCAGGTGGAACTATAGTCAAAATTTAATGGAGCATTTTACAGTGAACTTCAGAAATCAGGCTTGAGTCACACGTATAACACGGTGTCCTATCAGTTTTTGTTTCTCTGGCTGTGTTCACGCATAAAAGGTGTAAATGTCCAGTCAGGCAAAACTGACAGGACTGGACCAAAAATGTACAGATTTATGTGTGAACCAAGCCTTACTGGGAAGGAAGCTTGTCAGTCATTATTTGAATGCTACTTGCAGTTTGTAACACTGGGCAAACATAGGCCTTTCCTGCACGGTTCAGCAAATGTGTAGACATAGCAGACAGAAGTCCTCTCTCCTTCCAACCCCCAATAAAGAAAGTTATTTATGTCAAGGGTGGGTTTTTTTCCCTTGCTTCAAGTTTACTGTTATGTTGCATTGCTCCACTGTGAATGAAGCGTAAATGTCTATTTTGTATTCCATATTTTCTCTAAATTTGCGTTACAGAAAGTGCAGCGTACGCCACGAAGTATGCCATCTGCTGGGCATACACGCAGGAACCCGGACAGATCCTCTCGCCCACACACCCGATCCCGAGCTTCGGTTGATGGCCCACCCACCCCTGGTCTGGATGAAGAGGAAGATGACCGCTACTACCTGGTTAAGAAGAGGAAGATGTATGAAGATGATGATGATGACGTAAGTGTGTGTATACCAGATCTGATATTTCATGGTACTTAAAGCACTGAGAATAGTGAAAGGATTGGTGTAGCCCTGACCCCTGCAGAAAAATGCCAGAGTCTCTCAGAGAACATATTGGTGCTTTTTAGCAGCACTATGCATCGGAAGGCGGTGGCTACGGGCCTCTAGCATGGATTTGTAGGAGAAATGCTGTAGGTAATAACTTGCCATTACAAGAAGACCCATAGAATGTGCAATTTTCACTGGAGGCAGGGCTGTGGAGTCTGTACTAAAATCTTCCGACTCCTCAGTTTATGAAACCTCAGATTCTGACTCCAGGTACCCTAAATTGCTCCACCTCCACAGGCTTGACTGGAGGTCTGCTTTGTGTGCAGTTTAATGCCTTTTTCACACGGGTGGCTGAACTGCGCGTTTTGCCGAGCAGTTCAGCTTACCGCCTGCCAATGCAATACGGGTGCAATTAAAAAAAGCAGACGTGGTGATACTGAGCGGTGGAACGCAACATGTTGAGTCTGAGCTGCGTCAGCGCTCAGATCTCACTCCGTAGGGGTGGGGCGCCTGTACAGCACCAGGAGAGCAGCTGACAGGCGGTGACTTCACCGCTTGCCAGCTGCCCATGTGAAAGAGCCCTTAGCTGTTAGAGACTCTGAAGTCTCGTGTGTGTGTTTTTTTTTTTTTTTTTTCTCCAGAGCTTCCCTCCTCCGCAGTCAATCTCTGCGGATCGCCGCCTCTCCCCGCCCCTCTCAGTCTTTCTTTCACTGAGAGGGGCGAGGAGGAGGCGGAGGTTGATTGTGGAGAGGCTGAGCTACAGCTCAAAGCTAAGCCGCTCCAGGAAGAGAATCCCTGCAAGTCAGGGCAGCATGATCTGCGACCTGCAAAGTCGTGGAACTTTGCTGGTCGCTTGCACAGTAATAAATCGCCCATCTGCCGCAGGGATGCAGCAAATCTATTGGGGCATTCATGCAGAACAGGATTATATGAAGAAAACGGGTAAAAAAAAGACTTCAGAGTCTGTGTGTTTATGCTTACTGTACACCAGCTGCAGTCTGTTCTGATATTTACTTGAATAAAAGTGCCCATTCATCTAGCAGTGATGGGAAGATTTGTCCAAGAGACAGATCTCTCTGATCAGAAGAGATCTGCTGGCTACCTATTCACTGCAGGCTGGTTCCTGATTGATTTCAGCATAAAAGCCTTCAGGAATTGGCCTTGTGATACCTCCTGTCCACTTACCGTACCATTTCCCCACTCCCCCCCCCCCCCCCCCCCAAAAAATTTTTTTCCCGTGTCTGTGCATTGTATGTTTGTATCGGTACCCCATGCGGCTGCCAGTGTTCTAGCAGGTGGGGCGCTTGTGTGACATCACATGCCCCATGTGCTATATGGCGGTAGATACATGGGACCCGAATGTGGAAATACAGCAGAGATCTGCAGCAGCCCAGCAATCACTCGCCTCCCTGGCTCCAGCGCTGCAGTTAGGCCTCCATCCTCCGGGTGGAGCTGCAACTCTTAATTGAGAGTGCCGGCTGTCATGACAGCCAGCGTTCTCGCCAGCAGGGAGGAGAGGAAAAAGCATGCCGGCCATTTACTTGCAATGACCGAAACCCTGCGGATTCTGCCTGGTTTCCGTGCTAGTGGAAACGGGCCCTTACTCTCCCTGCCAAACATAAAGCATGCTGGAGATAGTAAAAGGGTTTAATATTGGTTTCTGTCATTTTAAAATAAATCACTTGGATTTTATTTAGCTACAACTAGTTAGGGATTTCCCAGGCACTTTCCAGTTTAGTGTTTTTTACTTTCCTTCTTATTTGAATGTTTGCACAACCCCTCAAAGTTTTTACATAATAGTAAATGCCATTTGAAATGGGTTATTGGATTGTAGCTTGGCCATGTGGAAAGCAGTATTGCCTTGTTTGTGGCTGGCAATATTTGTTACTTTGTACGGCTGTTTGGGGCATACAGCTGTGCAGGTGTTTCATGTGTAGCAGCCTCCCTCACTTTTGCTCCTCACACTGACCTTTTTATTCCTTTTGTTACAGGATGAGAGCTACGTCCCTCGAGTGCGCCGCCACAGTTCCCTGACTCTACCTCACATTATCCGGCCAGTGGATGAGATCACCGAGGAGGAGCTGGATGCCATATGTGTCACTGTGAGAGACAAAGTCTACAATAGATCTACTGTAAGTATCATGATGTGACAGCCTTATGGTGTTGTCTTGAGATTCTGTTTAAAAATGTTTATTTGAGGCTTTCAATAATAAAGTACAACTATGCAGAGACACTACGTATCGCACAGGTTAAATGCATGAATTTGAGGAAAATACAAATGGATATTTACAGCACTTAACCTCCACCGTGAAGGTTTCCTCAGGCCCTGGTGGGCCGATTTGCATAATTGTTTGTTCAAAAAAGCAGCTAGCACTCTGCTAGCTGCGTGTTTGTTCCGCTCGCCGCCGATCCACCGTGAAAGAGGCCCCCCCCCCCCCCCCGCAGACCCCTTGCGCAGCCTGGCCAATCAGTGCCAGGCTGCGCTATGGGGTGGATCGGGACTCCCTCTGACGTCAGTCCAATCGTTGCCATGGCGACGGGGGAAGCCCATACAGGAAATCCCGTTCAGAACAGGATTTCTTGTTGAGTATTTGCACAGGAGGGGTGGGCGGGATAGCGAAGGGAGCGGGGAAGCATGTAGCTAGCGCTAGGCTAGCTACATGCAAACAAAAAGCCCTCCCGCGGCCGTGCACTGCATATAATCAGAATGGCAGGGAGGTTAATGAGTCTGTAAAAAAAAAAAAAAACTTACCGTTCAGAGTTCTTTGAAGAAATGGAGAACCAGCGGGATTTTGTGTATTGGGCCAGAATGAACCCAAATACCTCCACGATATTGCTGCCTTCAATCCAAAAGGTAATTTGCAGGTTGTTTTGGTGGTTGTTTAAAACACAAGACCATAGACAGTCACTTTAGGAACAGAGGATTGCTAGTGCAGAGGCGCCAAAGTGAAATAAAATTATTCAAAACCGGTTTCAAATAGGAGGTAAAGATAAACTTGCCTCCTCTTGGGGGGATAGATATCAATAGTGAGGTTAACTGTAATTTGTATTGATCCAAATAAACAACTCTTATAGATAGCAACGCATTTCTCTGGACTAGGTTCTCTGTCCTTCAGGCAAATAAAGAGTAAAATCTCCAATGAGATGTAGTAGAGCCTTGCATCGAGTTGTGTAGGAATTAACTTAAAGATGCCATTAAAACTAGATGTGTCCAAACTAAAGGCTGGAGGGCTTGTTTCCACTGTTGTGACGCGATTTCGGCCGCATTCCGACGCTTGTAAAAACGCATGCGGATGCGTTTCCACATGTGTTTTTACCCGCGATTTCGCATGCGATTTCGCATGGCAGGGTGCCATGCGAAATTAACCATGACACTGCCAGGGCTAAATAAAATTGAAAGGTGCGAAATCGCGGGTAAAAACGCATGTAACAAACGCATGCGTTTTTACTATTAAATACATTAGCGGCGATTCGCAAGGATTCCCGACGCAGGCGAAATCGTTGGCTCTTTTGTGCGTTTTTTTCACGCTGAAAAAAACGCACCTCAACAACGCTACAGTGGAAACAGGCCCATCCACTTGTATTACATGTGCGGATCTGCATGCGTTGGACGCATGCAGATTCGCGATAGTGGAAACGAGCCCGGAAAGGCCCTTTTTCTGTGGTTGGAATTACCCTTGTTACAGAAGTCAAACTCGGACCTCGCTGTGCGATTTCTGTGACTACAGATGTACATGTTTCACATTTAGGGTTAGGAATGAACATTAACCACTTGTGCTTTTTGTTTAGGGTTCAACCTGTCATCAGTGTCGTCAAAAGACCATTGACACCAAAACGAACTGCCGGAATCCTGATTGTATGGGAGTTAGGGGTCAGTTCTGCGGGCCCTGCCTGAAGAACCGCTATGGCGAGGATGTAAAGACTGCGCTACTAGACCCAGTAAGTCTGCCTGCCTATCGCACTGTATGTTTGCTGTGCTGAATAAGGTTAAATTGTCAGTGCACTTGGCCTAAATTCTATTTTCATTCAATTTTTTTCCACCTCCTTCAGGAATGGCATTGCCCACCATGCAGAGGAATCTGTAACTGCAGTTTCTGTAGGCAGCGGAATGGCAGGTGTGCCACTGGGGTCCTAGTTTACCTAGCAAAGTACCATGGTTACGACAATGTCCATGCATATCTCAACAGGTATGAATAGCTTTATGAATATGCCAAAAATGTGTACCTTTGATTCCATTGCTCAGATTTAATGTTTCTACCTATTGTCTTTTACAGCTTGAAACGCGAGCTTGAACAAGAAGACTGAAGTGGGAGTTCAGTGCATAATGGGATGCCTCTTGTGCTAATAGGATGATTGGTAGCACATTACAAGGCAATGTTACTTATGCTGTTTTTTTTTTTTGTTAAAGACAGTGATTCTCCACTTTAAAAGTGAATGCCGACCTTTTTTTATAAAAGGAGGCATTGTCTCCCACACTGCCTTCTTGAAGTAACCCAAAAGTAAATGTGGCAATACAACCTCAGTAAAAGCACATCACTTCATATGACCGTCAGGCCACGTTCACAGTGGGACGTTGTTTCCTGTATAATAGGAACGCAATGGGAAAAACGTTGCACGGCATATTACAGCTGTTTTGCATTTCATACAGTCTGTGAAGTGTGCTTCACTGTATCTGTTAACGTACATTACCATACTGCACACCGTTGTACCGCAATGCACCCACCACACTGAATGCGATGATAGGCAGTGCATTGCTGCATGGCAAGCTGCGTTACAAAGTGGCCGTTATGCCACAGTGCACCACTGTGAATGAGGCCTTTGTGAAAACCGCATGACAATTTTTAGTTCCAGAGAAATAACCTTCATGCTGTTGCTAAAACTAGCCATATACAGGCTGATAAAGATTGGCCTTTCTGAAGGTAGTAAAATGTTGGCAGATTCTATCAAAGCAATCTATTTGGCCTGATCAATTGGTACGGTTATGGGCAGTTTTAAGTGGCAGGAGGAAGCCACTCCCCATTGACCTTTTTTTAAAGCCTTGCTTCTGACCGTTTAATGTAAGGGAATGTCTTCAATTACAGACTGTGAGGAGTGCATCGGTCTTTCTCCCACTTTAGGCTTCTACATTTGCGAAAAACTCTTGAACTCTTGAAAATGTAGTTTTCACTGGAGGTAACCAGTTTATCATCATATGTTCTATTTACTTCAGGGTCACTAAGTAAAAGCAGCTTGTGCCCAACATTAAACCTGGCATGTAGTCTGTCTCTAATGGTTTTTAGCTTGAGGGTCCAGCAGTTCATTCAGATTTTGTGCAGATCTGTATAGAAAGTGAAGGCTGGAGTCTCAGGCAGCCCTTGTAGCATATTGTATTAGAAAACTACAGAACAAAATCTTACACAGAAGGTAATGCATCTTCTTTATTCATCTGCTGTATGGATGTATATAAATGTAAATATGGAAGTGCCCTTGACTTAAAATGTAAATAGTCTTTTAGCCCTTTTGGTTAACATTTTCTATGATGCCTTACATGCCTAAGTTCTGGTCTCTGCTAAAATAAGCCCAGGTTGATCTCTATACTTCCAGGACTTGTATAATGATGCTACCTGCATCTCCTTGTGGGGTGCAGCTGGTGCAGGGAAATCTGTTCACCGGCTATCTGCATCTCCTCTTGTGGGGTGCATGGAAATCTGTTCACCGGCTTGGAAGAAGTGGTCAACATACTCAAGATATGCACCTCTCTTAGACTATATAAAGTCTAAAATACGACATGTTTTGTGTTCTAAAAAGTTATGACGTCAGACTCGCTTCAGTTTCTGGTGCTTATCCCTGCTACTTTGCAGACAAGTACCATGGCACTAACTATTGGAGATGGGAGTGTTATGTAAGCGCCATGGCACATCCCTGTAAGGGGGAGGGCAGGGCCTGGTGCCGGAAGTTGGCGTGCACACAGGGTTTCATAGGGCGAGTCAAAACAAAACCTCTAAAGCCAGGGTCGGCTGGATAGTGTACTGCTTGAGGTTGTTGCCTTTTGTGGGTTTCAAGCATTTGACCAGGTTTCTAAACCTGGCTCAAGCCAGTATATAAAACAGGAGGGAATCGTTGGGTAAGGCTCTCTAACGATCCTGTCACTCATGGTGCGCCATAAGTGCCTGCAGGGCTTTCAGTCTGCCAGGAGAAAAGCGCGATGTAAATGTTGTGTATGGTCATAACTTTAGAGAAACAAGATACATGCTATATTTTATACTTTATAATTCTCTAACACCAACCACAGTCAAATGCAGCTAGGTTATCCTGAAGTAGACTGAAGCCAAAACACTTCTATTGGGCTAAGGAAATACTGCTGATATCAATTTAGTTTTTGTCACACTGATAAGGCTGCTGTTTAGAATTCAGTATTAAAAATGCAGACCTTAAATTGAAAAACTACACAATTCTAGTAACATTTTGCTTTCAGTTTGTAGTGTGACTTCAAAAGTATTAGTGAAGTTGTACATGGGTGCAAGTACACTGAACGTGATCCTTTCTCCCTCTGATTAAGACAGTGTTTTTAATCTGTCAAACTGGGAAAAACTGTCAGATTCAGATGCACCTAGTGCAGATGCCTGGGGCTTGAATCTGGTGTGGAGCTTTATTTCTCCAATCTCCACTTAAATTTCCTTCAGTGTACAGACAGGTGTGGTGGAAAACTAGCAGAGACGTGCATCACTGTGGATGGAGATGGGAGTAGTATATGTCTCTGCTTAGGACCACTAGTATGACTGGTAAGGGAAGAACACTCAATGTGAGTACAGGCATGTCTTTACCTAATTTGCTTTTGAAGTCCCCTTTTACTGTAAAGTTACAGCTTTGATTTGAAAGACTAGTTCAAGTTAAGAGGGTGGTGTGTAAGGATCTGAGCCCAGACATTTCACAGCAGCTTTACATAAGTTCAGCCAGTGTTCCTAGCTGTTGCCTCAGTATTTTATTCAGCGCAGTTGCTTTATTGTATTTGGGTAGTTGAGTTTATTTTTGGACCTTGGAAGTTCTTAGATGTTACTAAAATACGGGGCACTAAGAGGAAATTCTTTAGTCTGGAGCTCTCTACACCGGAGATCTTGCAAGAAAGTACGTTAAGGGATTAAACATTTCTTGTACCAAGGATTTTATTCCCACACAAGATCACTGTCTTAAAGAAATGGCTAAAGCTGTTTCTTTGTAGCATTTATTGTAGGAATTCACAGAGCTGCTTCCCACAGCTTCAGTCAAGGTGCCACACAGATGCTGTATTCACCGATAATCTTTGGTTGGTAAATCTGTACAAAGTGTTTTATAGTTGTGTATATATAGAAAATTCTTTTAATCTGTTTACTAGGAAAATGTACTGTAACATCTGCCAATAGCCCAACCCAGTACTCTGTTTCCTTTGATGTAAGCCATGTGATCTAACCAACCCCCCTAGTGATACACTGTATGTAGGTTATAATAAAAGGGCTATTCTCCATTCTTCACAATTGCATGTGCTTTAATGAAATAGGGTTTCAGTGAATCCTCCCCTATTTCATCTAGCAGTAACAAAAGGTTAATGTACTGCAAGCATCCTGAAAACAGCCGAGTCTCTCTGGGCAATAGACTGCAATGGAGAGCAGTGGTATGATTATTCATGGTATGAGACAACCTGCAGCACCGCTGTCCGAGTCAGTTGTGTTCCTGTGACGCAGCGGTCACCATTAACCTAGCAAAGGAATTCTGGGTACCCAGTACTCCTCCTTTAAAATTTGAGGAGTACTGGGTACCCAGAATTCCTTTGCTAGGTTAATGGTGACCGCTGCATCACAGGAACACAACTGACTCGGACAGCGGTGCTGCATGTTGTCTCATACCGTGAATAATTCAGTCAATGAAATGTTTGCTTCACTATTAACGAGTGTGTTTTGTGGTAATGCAGCCACACTGAATGTCTCTATAGGTGGTGCATTGCAGTGTAGGCTAGGCTGAGTGAGACCTTTCAGGATTTACCCTGCCCCCTCTAAAAATCCTGGGATTGCCCTTGGAGAGGGGCACAAAGCTGCTGTCAGGATGCTTGCAGTTCACTTTTTGTAGGTACCTGATTCCAGCAAGAGATAAAAGTAGCAGTTAACTGCTTTTGTACTGCTTGATGGAAGAGCATGCCACATGCTGCTTTATGTTGATTAACACTTTTGTAACTACCAGCGTCATAGAGCTAAAAATATAATGGAGGTTCTAAATCCTTTTTTTTTTTTACAGTGCTGGGTAGTTTAGCCTACATTCTGTTTTCACACCTGTGGTCCACTATATTCAGCAATTGTAGTGCAAAAGCTAAGCACCCTAGACAAGTTTTGCTAAGAGATGTTAGCTGTGGAAATATATTCTCATTATAAACATGTTCTTCATACATTTAGAACATTTCCTTCTCGCTTACATGGTGATGAATGACATGTATGCATTCCAAATGTGAGATTATCTAAACAATGTTTAGGAGAGTTGTTAACGCTTTTATATACAATGCTCCAAATACAGTTTATACTTGTAAAAGTATAGTTTTACTGAAAAAAAAATTGTTGCCTTACAATTTACCATGTGACCTGTCTGTACATGGTGCTTAATTTTTGTTAACTTTGTTCATCTATGGGGAAAAAAATTGTTTAAAAGGATATATTAAAGACCAGCCAGCAGGCTCAGGACCCAAACGTCAAGATCTGACCCTTGAGGTATGGTTCATAGTGGGATGTTGCATTGTAAAGTTGCAAAGCAACATTACAACACAAGTGGTAACGCAGATTAATGCTGTTCTGTTGCATTAAAAAGAACCAGAGATGAAGAAATAGATTTATGCATACATGGGGCTTCCTCCAGCTCCATAAGCCTGGATCGCTCCCACGCTGCCTTACTCCGCTGCCTCTGTCCTCCGGTACCGGGGTCACGTCATTTCGGCCACTCGGTCACATCTGGCGGAAGTGACGGGTACCAGCGGACGGCGGCATGGGTGCGATCCAGGCTTATGGAGCTAGAGGAAGCCCCAGGTATGTATAACAAAATCTGTTTCCATTTTTCAGCGTTCCCTTTAAGTAGATACAGTAAAACATACAGGCGATGAAAATTATGCTTTCCTGTACCTGGTAACGTGAATTTTAACAGTTAAAACACTTCAATAGTGCATTACCATAACGCTACATGTTAAAATGCAACACGGTCACACTGAATGTCCCATGGGTTTATGATTGCAGTGAGGAAAGCTGTTATGACTTTATAATGCAGCTATGCAACATCCCACTGACCCTAGCGTCATGCTTTTATTTTATTTATTTTTTTAACTAGTACGGGTGTGCTCCACAGTTGGAGCAGAGTAGGAAGCATAAAGGTTGCTGCAAACTTGGTCTGGATATATGAAAAAGTAGATGTATGGTATGTTCTAAGAGAATTCTCATTGTAGGTTTGTACACATCTGCAACAAACCAGCGCCAATTTTCCAGCCTTTTGGCAGCAATTTATATGATCTGAGGTAGGCAAAGGTTGCAGCTATTAGCAGACTATTTTAATCTCTCAGACCAGGTTTGCTGGCTCACTTATTTTCTCCAGTGTTATGAAGAAGCTTCCATAATTGGACTTAAAGGCAAAGATCTCATCTCTTGTAATCTGATAATAATAAAAAAGTGCTTCTGAAAACATATTGCATGGTTCAGTTTTTGTCATCTGTGTTTTGGTTCATTAAAATGTTTTATCAGATACTTGGTTTACCGTGTGTGTATTGAAAAATGATTTATACGCAAATGTCTGCTGTGAAAAAAAGATTCCCTCCCAAGGACATCGGACTGTGGATCTGATGACATCTACAACCACAATACGCTAAAGATTTTATTCATATTACTTTTACCTCCCTGGCGTTCAGTTTCTTGATTTCTGTGAAAGAAAGTGGTTCAATTAATTTTCATGACATTTTTACCTGAAACTTGTCAATGTGTCAAGCAAGGGTTTAGAATACATTTTGAGCATAATAATTTTGAAATGCCAAATCATGTCAAAGTAAATGTAATTTTCCCTTTCTGCCAGGCCACAATTTCCCCACGCTACAGCTTTTTGGCAGTTTTTGTTCAGTTTCTCGCATACAGCTTATCTCATTAGTTTGCATTTTGTGTGCACATTTTTGCATGCAGGTTTATGGAGTATGTTAAATCTTGCAAACATGCATTTTAATGCAAAAAAATGAATGAAAATACAGAACCCATCCTTGGCTAAACGCGGTATGGACAAGTTGGGCATGTCCAGTAGTGTCCCAAAAAAAAAGTTAGACTCCTAATACCGCCAGGGAGGTTAAAATGAAGACTTACAGTTGCATAGTTATTTGGGTTGAAAAAAATACATACGTTCAACCAGAGAACAAACTACAACACCAGCCTGCTCCCTCACATATCCCTGTTGATCCAGAGGAAGGCGAAAAACCCTTACAAGGCATAGTCCAATTATCCCCAAAAGGGGAAAAAAAATCCTTCCTGACTCCAGATGGCAATCAGATAAAATCCCTGGATCAACATCACTGGGCATAACCTAATAATTGTAGCCATGGATGTCTTTCAACGCAAGGAAAGCACCTAAGCCCCTTTTAAATGCAGGTATAGCATTTGCCATAACTACTTCCTGTGGCAATGCATTCCACATCTTAATCACTTTTACTGTAAATAACCCTTTCCTAAATAAATGGCTAAAACGTCTGTAATTTGTATGCAGGATCTTATATAAATGAGTTTCTGCTGCCTCTGACTTTAAAAAGCCCATAAACACTAGTCTTTTAAACTATTGTTTAAGATTGCCATATGCACAGTTGAGTGTCCTCATTGTTCGGGATAGTCCAAAAGCATAACCATGTTAAATGGGCAGACTCTGCCATGTTTATTTCCTTTTAAACAATACTATTTGCCTGGCAGCCCTGCTAACCCCTCTGCCTCTAATACTTTCAGCCATACACCCTGAACAAGCATGCAGCAGATCGGGGTGTCTGACATTGTCAGATCTGACTAGATTAGCTGCATGCTTGTTTCTGGTGTCATTCAAACACTTCTGCAGCCGAACTGACCAGCAGGGCTGCTGGAAAACTGGTAATGTTTAAAGGGAAATAAACATGGCAGCCTCCATAGTCTCACTTCAGTTGTCATTTAAATTAAATAATTTTATAGGCTAAATAAGGAGTGTAAGGTAAACCATTTATGGCCAGCTGCCCCTAGGCTTTTTTTTGTTTTGTTAGAGATTTGGGTCTTTTCCATGAAGATACCTCAATGCGGTGGAAGAGTCCAGTATGGAACACAGTAGGATGCAGCCTGCCTTGGGAAGTGCTGCCACCTCCTCTTGTTGTATAGGAATATATAGACAAAATATGCTTAATGCACTTTAATGAGTAACTCAAAAAGCAACCAGAAACTACTTTGACATGGGAGACCAGGGTTTGAATCCTGGCTAGGGTCAGTACCTATTCAGTAAGGAGTTCAAGGCAAGACTCCCTAACACTGCTGGGTGGCCTCTTGAGCATGTCCCAGTGGCTGCAGCTCTTGAGCGCTTTGAGTCTGACAGGAGAAAAGCGCTATACAAATGTTAGGATTATTACATTTATCTGGATTCTACTATATCGGGCGTGCTCCTGATTTTTGTCTTCAAATAACCACTTAAATAGGGGAGGTTTTTTTAAATTGAGCACTCCCATTTAAGGACCCTCTGCATGGCCCTGAAGAGCTACATACAAGTTGATTATTTGCATGTCATTGAGCGCCATTATATGGGAGATATTGCAGGCACATATGTAGCATGTGCAATATGCATTTTTGTAATGTGACACACTAAATTTTAAAGTACTACACCTGGAACTACTTATTTTGCTTGGTCATGAGATCTTTTTGTTTTAATTAGTGCACATGAACTCTAGTTCACTTCAGTCTTGTTTGCACTTCAGTTTGGAACTTGATCCCGTAACCTGTGGGTCACAGTTCGGGGCTGAGTTCTGTACTGTTGCTATGGAGGGAGGAGGGACAATTGCGTGGCTTTGATCAGGTGTGTTAAGTAGAACCATGTGATAGACTATGTTAATCTGACATGCTGGATCTCTTGGCGTTGCAACTTGTCTTCTGTACACGTTTTAGGTACTGGGCAGAGATGGTTCTGATACCTCAGCCAAGAACGTGTGTGTGTGTGTGTGTACACAAAGCTTAAGAAACTCACAGAAAGGGTGCATATATCCAGTTAACTAGGTCAAGCTTTGTCTATATGGCAGCTGAATCTGCCTCCTCGGGTACATGAGTTTTTTTTTTTTTGTCAATGTGAGAAATGGAATTATTCCTGTAACATTAATGTATCTTCTGGCTGCAGCGCAGCGGCCAAATGTATCACAACTTAGTTAATTTAATGCAATTAAGCCGGCGGCTTTTGCTCTACCTCTCTCTGCTTCCCCCCCCCCCTCCCCCCCCGCCTCTCTCCTACTGGCAGCCGGCGGGGACACGCATGTCCCCGAGAGTCGTTCGTCGCACCAGGAAAGCAGAGCAGGGAGGCTGCAGACATTGCTTCTGCCAGCACCCGCTCTGCAAGAATGGCAGGATTCCCTGCCGCGACGAACGACTCTCGGACACGCGTGTCCCCACCGGCTGCCCATAGGAGAGCGAGAGAGGTGGGGGGGGGGTGAGAGAGGCAGAGAAAAAGCCGGCGGCTTGATCTGTTACATTGCCGCTGGCTTAATTGCATTAAATTAACTAAGTTGTGATTACATTTGGCCGCTGCCCTGCGGCCAGAAGATACATTAATGTTACAGGAATAATTCCAATTCTCACATTGGCCACAGCGCAGCGGCCACTTCACACATTGGCCGGCCAACTAGAAGTGGCCAAACTTCGGTTTCTGGCTGTAACATATATAACACATTTGATATGATGAAGTGACATGTGATAAGATGTATCTAAAGTGAGATGAGCTTAGCATGCACATACTGTATAGTACTAGCCATACAAAGAAATCATTTGAAGTCCCTTTCTCTTCCAGTACAGCAAGAATTAAAAAAAAAAACTTGTGTTATCTATGCAAAAGAGCTTGTGAAATGGCTTATCAAATTAAGCCCAGTTTCCTGAAAAGTAAATGTAAGCTGAAAGCCTGTTTTCTGTGGAGGATAAGGTTTTACTGCAGCAAAGTTCAAAGGGTCATTCATTCGGTTTCTCTTTTTTTTTTTTTTTTAGCTTAAAAGGAGCACTGTATTCTAAACTGTAACGAACAGTTAGATGCAATAAAAAAATAAAGCTTTAAAACTGAAAATATAAATAATTGGCGTGCAGTAGACTGGTAATCCAGCCCCACCATCAGTGAGGTAAAATGTATTCACTGTGTGTTCCCCAATCCTGAGCTCAAGGCCCACCAACAGTGCATGTTTTGTGGAAATCTACAGAGGTAGTTAATCAGCTCTGCAGACACTAATTCTCTCACCTGTACATGTTTGGTTTCCTGCAAAATGTACTGTTAGTGGGCCTTGAGACAGGGTTTGGGGGAACTGCTGTAAGGTGCTTACATGCTGGTTAAACGTTCCTTACCCAGAGGTAATGAGGGGAGTGCTGGTGTGGTAATGGCTCATTTTGGTGCAGCTCAGATCATTTTGGGTGCTGCTGTAGGCCATAATGAGAATTATGGCTATAGCGTCACTCTGCCCGAATTATGAACTTCCCAACCCCCCCCCCCAAAGTTGTGGCAACTCAGAGGGGGGGGGGGGGGAATAGCATTAACTCCACCCAAGAGTTTGCCTGCAGCAGGGTGAGGTGTTTTTTTGGCTTCACCCTGCAAAGAAATTTGGCTGCGGCCATTTAAAATGTACGTGTGTGCCAGGTAGTGAGTAGACTTCCAAGGCTGTGGAAGTTGCATGTCACAGTGAGAAAAGGCCATCAGGCTACTCATTGCCTGGCAACCACTGCTCCGCTCCACTCGGTATGACCCGATAAGCAACATTTGTTTAACCTTTACAGGACCGCCTAATGCCAATTGGTGTGAATCTGATCCATCATCCGCCTCCATTTTGCCGTCTAATAGTGTACAGCACTGCACTCTAAGGCAGCGCTGTACTGGGAACAGCTGTGTGACGATGCTGTCACCCTGAGAGACACTGGAGTGATCTGCTGTGATAGGCTGAAGCTTATGACAGCTGATCACAGTGATTGACTGGCAAAAGGGGGGGGAGGGCTGGGGGAATTTAGAATTTTTTTTTTTTTTTTTTAATAAAATCAAATTATTTATAAAAAAAAATAAAAAAAATTGGGGGAGTGATCAGACCAACAGAAAGCTCTGTTGGTGGGTACTGAGTTGTGTGGCCCTACAGCAAGGCCTCTAAGGCTGCAGTGGCCTATTTTGTAAAAAATGGTCTGGTCTTTAGGGGGAGTTTAAGCCCATGGTTCTTAAAGAGATTCTGAAGTCACATAAAATGCCACTTTTTATGTAATCGTTACCTTCAACAGTATTGCCCTAACTAAAATGTTGCATCCCCTATGAGGACATGGGCTAGTCCAAAACCTGTCGGTTCTGTCAGATTTCTACTACCTACTGTAAGTGACAGAAACATAGGAGAAAAGTAACCGATTCAACTAGCACAGTGATCTGCAAACTTGGCTTTCCAGCTGTTAAGAAACTACAAGTCCCACAATGCATTGCAGGAGTCTGACAGCTAGAGTTGGGCCGAACGATTCGCCTGCGAACGGTTCCATGCGAACTTCAGTGGTTCGCGTCCCGCAGGCGAACCTTTGCGGAAGTTCGGTTCGCCCCATAATGCACATGGAGGGTCAACTTTGACCCTCTACATCACAGTCAGCAGGCCCAGTGTAGCCAATTAGGCTACACTAGCCCCTGGAGCCCCACCCCCCCTTATATAAGGCAGGCAGCGGCGGCCATTACGGTCACTCGTGTGCTGCCTGCGTTAGTGAGAGTAGGGCGAGCTGCTGCAGACTGTCTCTCAGGGAAAGATTAGTTAGGCTTAACTTGTTCCTGTCTGGCTGCATACCTGTGCTGTGAACCCACCACTGCATACCTGTGCTGTGAACCCACCACTGCATACCTGTGCTGTGAACCCACCACTGCATACCTGTGCTGTGAACCCACCACTGCATACCTGTTCAGTGAACCTGCCACTGCATACCTGTTCTGTTCAGTGGACCCGCCACTGTATACCTGTTCATTGAACCCACCACTGCATACCTGTGCTGTGAACCCACCACTGCATACCTGTTCTGTGAACCCACCACTGCATACCTGTTCAGTGAACCCGCCACTGCATACCTGTTCTGTTCAGTGGACCCGCCACTGTATACCTGTTCAGTGAACCCGCCACTGCATACCTGTTCTGTTCAGTGGACCCGCCACTGTATACCTGTTCAGTTAACCCACCACTGCATACCTGTGCTGTGAACCCACCACTGCATACCTGTTCTGTGAACCCACCACTGCATACCTGTTCAGTGAACCCGCCACTGCATACCTGTTCTGTTCAGTGGACCCGCCACTGTATACCTGTTCAGTGAACCCGCCACTGCATACCTGTTGTGTTCAGTGAACCTGCCACTGCATACCTGTTCTGTTTAGTGGACCCGCCACTGTATACCTGTTCTGTTTAGTGAACCCGCCACTGCATACCTGTTCTGTTCAGTGGACCCGCCACTGTATACCTGTTCAGTGAACCCGCCACTGCATACCTGTTGTGTTCAGTGAACCTGCCACTGCATGCCTGTTCTGTGAACCCGCCACTGTATACCTGTTCTGTTTAGTGAACCCGCCACTGTATACCTGTTCTGTTTAGTGAACCCGCCACTGTATACCTGTTCTGTTTAGTGAACCCGCCACTGTATACCTGTTCTGTTTAGTGAACCCGCCACTGCATACCTGTTCTGTTCAGTGGACCCGCCACTGTATACCTGTTCAGTGAACCCGCCACTGCATACTTGTTGTGTTCAGTGAACCTGCCACTGCATACCTGTTCTGTGAACCCGCCACTGTATACCTGTTCTGTTTAGTGAACCCGCCACTGTATACCTGTTCTGTTTAGTGAACCCGCCACTGCATACCTGTTCTGTTCAGTGGACCCGCCACTGTATACCTGTTCAGTGAACCCGCCACTGCATACCTGTTGTGTTCAGTGAACCTGCCACTGCATACCTGTTCTGTAAACCCGCCACTATACCTGTTCTGTTTAGTGAACCCGCCACTGTATACCTGTTCTGTTTAGTGAACCCGCCACTGCATACCTGTTCTGTTCAGTGGACCCGCCACTGTATACCTGTTCAGTGAACCCGCCACTGCATACCTGTTGTGTTCAGTGAACCTGCCACTGCATACCTGTTCTGTGAACCCGCCACTGTATACCTGTTCTGTTTAGTGAACCCGCCACTGTATACCTGTTCTGTTTAGTGAACCCGCCACTGCATACCTGTTCTGTTCAGTGGACCCGCCACTGTATACCTGTTCAGTGAACCCGCCACTGCATACCTGTTGTGTTCAGTGAACCTGCCACTGCATGCCTGTTCTGTGAACCCGCCACTGTATACCTGTTCTGTTTAGTGAACCCGCCACTGTATACCTGTTCTGTTTAGTGAACCCGCCACTGTATACCTGTTCTGTTTAGTGAACCCGCCACTGTATACCTGTTCTGTTTAGTGAACCCGCCACTGCATACCTGTTCTGTTCAGTGGACCCGCCACTGTATACCTGTTCAGTGAACCCGCCACTGCATACCTGTTGTGTTCAGTGAACCTGCCACTGCATACCTGTTCTGTGAACCCGCCACTGTATACCTGTTCTGTTTAGTGAACCCGCCACTGTATACCTGTTCTGTTTAGTGAACCCGCCACTGCATACCTGTTCTGTTCAGTGGACCCGCCACTGTATACCTGTTCAGTGAACCCGCCACTGCATACCTGTTGTGTTCAGTGAACCTGCCACTGCATACCTGTTCTGTAAACCCGCCACTATACCTGTTCTGTTTAGTGAACCCGCCACTGTATACCTGTTCTGTTTAGTGAACCCGCCACTGCATACCTGTTCTGTTCAGTGGACCCGCCACTGTATACCTGTTCAGTGAACCCGCCACTGCATACCTGTTGTGTTCAGTGAACCTGCCACTGCATACCTGTTCTGTGAACCCGCCACTGTATACCTGTTCTGTTTAGTGAACCCGCCACTGTATACCTGTTCTGTTTAGTGAACCCGCCACTGCATACCTGTTCTGTTCAGTGGACCCGCCACTGTATACCTGTTCAGTGAACCCGCCACTGCATACCTGTTGTGTTCAGTGAACCTGCCACTGCATACCTGTTCTGTGAACCCGCCACTGTATACCTGTTCTGTTTAGTGAACCCGCCACTGTATACCTGTTCTGTTTAGTGAACCCGCCACTGCATACCTGTTCTGTTCAGTGGACCCGCCACTGTATACCTGTTCAGTGAACCCGCCACTGCATACCTGTTGTGTTCAGTGAACCTGCCACTGCATACCTGTTCTGTGAACCCGCCACTGTATACCTGTTCTGTTTAGTGAACCCGCCACTGCATACCTGTTCTGTTCAGTGGACCCACCACTGTATACCTGTTCAGTGAACCCGCCACTGCATACCTGTTGTGTTCAGTGAACCTGCCACTGCATACCTGTTCTGTGAACCCGCCACTGTATACCTGTTCTGTTTAGTGAACCCGCCACTGCATACCTGTTCTGTTCAGTGGACCCGCCACTGTATACCTGTTCAGTGAACCCGCCACTGCATACCTGTTGTGTTCAGTGAACCTGCCACCGCATACCTGTTCTGTGAACCCGCCACTGTATACCTGTTCTGTTTAGTGAACCCACCGCATCAGTGCGCATACCTGTGCAGTTAAGTGAACCCACCTACCTACGTGAGTGCACGCAGTGTGATATACCACTCCGTGCATACCCGATATGGACAAAACAGGTAGAGGAAGAGGTAGTGCCAGAGCCAGAGGAAGGCCACCCGGCAGGTCTGCGCGAGGTCGTGTAAATGTAATTTCGTGTGGACCTGGCCCACAGTACAGTGCTCGGAAGAAGGCACGTCCCATCACCTCCCAAGATTGTCAGGACGTGGTTGAGTATTTAGCGACACAGAACACCTCATCTTGCTCAGCCACCAGCGCTACTACTAGCACCACTTCCGCTGCATTTGACACTTCGCAAGAATTATTTAGTGTTGAAATCACTGATGCACAGCCATTGTTGTTACAGCCAGATGAATTTTCACCAGCTAATATGTCTGAGTTACGCGGCAACACTATGGATGTAACGTGTCAGGAGGATGAAGGACCTACTGATGGTGCAAGTTTGGATTTGTCTGAGGCAAGCGAAGCTGGGCAGGATGACTACGATGATGACGGTAATAGGGATCCTCTGTATGTTCCCAATAGAGGAGATGAAGAGGGGGACAGTTCAGAGGGGGAGTCAGAGAGTAGTAGGAGGAGAGAAGTTCCTGAAAGAAGCTGGGGCAGCTCTTCGTCAGAAACAGCTGGTGGCAGAGTCCGGCACCATGTTTCGCCACCTATGTACAGCCAGCCAACTTGCCCTTCAGCATCAGCTGCTGAGGTCCCCATAGTGCCCACATCCCAGGGTGGCTCAGCGGTGTGGAAATTTTTTAATGTGTGTGCCTCAGATCGGACCAAAGCCATCTGTTCGCTATGCCAACAAAAATTGAGCCGTGGAAAGGCCAACACTCACGTAGGGACAAGTGCCTTACGAAGGCACCTGGAGAAAAGGCACAAACAGCAATGGGATGGCCACCTGAGCAAAAGCAGCAGCAGCACACAAAAGCAAAGCCACCCTCCTTCTCCTCTTCCTCCTCCATCAGGTGCATTATCTGCTTCTGCCGCTTTCTCCCTTCCACCTTCACAGGCACCCTCCTCCACTCCGCCTCTGCCCTTGAGCGGTTCCTGCTCCTCTGCCCACAGCAGCAGTCAGGTGTCCGTGAAGGAAATGTTTGAGCGGAAGAAGCCAATTTCGGCCAGTCACCCCCTTGCCCGGCGTCTGACAGCTGGCGTGGCGGAACTGTTAGCTCGGCAGCTGTTACCATACCGGCTGGTGGACTCTGAGGCCTTCCGTAAATTTGTGGCCATCGGAACACCGCAGTGGAAGATGCCAGGCCGCACTTATTTTTCGAGAAAGGCCATACCCCAACTGCACCGTGAAGTTGAGAGGCAAGTGGTGTCATCTCTTGCGAAGAGCGTTGGGTCAAGGGTACACCTGACCACGGATGCCTGGTCTGCCAAGCACGGGCAGGGCCGCTACATTACCTACACAGCCCATTGGGTGAACCTGGTGGTGAACGATGGCAAGCAGGGCGCAGCGGACCAAATTGTGACACCTCCACGGCTTGCAGGCAGGCCTCCTGCCACCTCCTCTCCTCCTGCTACATGCTCTTCGCTGTCCTCCTCCTCCTTGGCTGAGTGGCAGTTCTCCTCTCCAGCTACACAGCCCCAGCTCCGCAGGGCCTATGCTGCATGCCAGGTACGACGCTGTCACGCCATCTTAGACATGTCTTGTCTCAAAGCGGAGAGTCACACTGGAGCAGCTCTCCTGGCTGCTCTTAAGAAACAGGTGGATGAGTGGCTGACCCCGCACCACCTGGAGATAGGCAACGTGGTGTGCGACAACGGCAGCAATCTGCTTGCCGCTTTGCATATGGGGAAGCTGACACACATACCCTGCATGGCACATGTCATGAATCTAGTGGTTCAAAGATTTGTGGCAAAGTACCCTGGCTTAGCGAATGTCCTGAAGCAGGCCAGGAAGTTCTGTGGGCATTTGAGGCGGTCTTACACAGCCATGGCACGCTTTGCTGAAATTCAGCGCAAAAACAACATGCCGGTGAGACGCCTCATTTGCGATAGCCCGACTCGCTGGAACTCGACCCTGCTCATGTTCTCCCGCCTGCTAGAACAGAAGAAAGCCGTGACCCACTACCTCTACAACTACAGTAGAATGAAACAGTCTGGGAAGATGGGGATGTTCTGGCCCGACAATTGGACACTGATGGAAAATGCATGCAGGCTCATGCGGCCGCTTGAGGAGGTGACCAACCTGGTGAGCCGCAGTGAGGGCACCATCAGCGACTTAATTCCCTACGCTTACTTCTTGGAGCGTGCTGTGCGTAGAGTGGCGGATGAAGCTGTGAATGAGCGTGACCAGGAACCGTTACGGCAGGAACAGGCATGGGACCAATTTTCATCAGACCCAGCTGTTTCCTCAACACCTGCGGCAGCACAGAGGGGGGAGGAGGAGGAAGAAGAGAAGTCGTGTGCAGAAGACGAGTCAGACTCAGAGGATGATGAGCAAGGTGTTTCTTTGGGGGAGGAGGAGGAGGAGGAGGAGGGGACAGCGGCAGGAGAACAACCTCAGCAGGCATCGCAAGGGGCTTGTGCTGCTCAACCTTCCCGTGGTATTGTTCGCGGCTGGGGGGAGGAGGTTGACTTACCTGACGTCACTGAGGAAGAGCAAGAGGAGATGGAGGGTACTGGATCCGACTTTGTGCAGGTGTCGTCTTTTATGCTGTCCTGCCTGTTGAGGGACCCCCGTATAAAAAACCTCAAGGGGAATGAGCTGTACTGGGTGGCCACACTACTAGACCCTCGGTACAGGCACAAAGTGGCGGACCTGTTACCAACTCACCGGAAGGTGGAAAGGATGCAGCACATGCAGAACCAGCTGTCAACTATGCTTTACAATGCCTTTAAGGGTGATGTGACGGCACAACGCCAGCAAGGTACCACTGCCACTAATCCTCCTCCCGTGTCCACGCAGTCAAAGACAGGACGCTCCAGCGATCTCATGGTGATGTCGGACATGCGGACGTTCTTTAGTCCAACGCCTCGCCGTAGCCCTTCCGGATCCACCCTCCACCAACGCCTGGAACGGCAGGTAGCCGACTACCTGGCCTTAAGTGTGGATGTAGACACTGCTGTGAACAGCGATGAGGAACCCTTGAACTACTGGGTGCGCAGGCTTGACCTGTGGCCAGAACTGTCCCAATTTGCCATCCAACTTCTCTCCTGCCCTGCCGCAAGCGTCCTGTCAGAAAGGACCTTCAGCGCAGCTGGAGGCATTGTCACAGAGAAGAGAAGTCGCCTAAGTCACAAAAGTGTTAAGTACCTCACCTTTATCAAAATGAATGAGGCATGGATCCCGGAGGGCTGCTGCCCGCCCCAAGATTAAGTCAGTCCCCGCACACACAGCATCTCTGCCTGCACGCCGTGTGACTGGCTGCCTGGCCTGCCCCAAGAAGACTAAGTCGCTCCCAGTCCCTCCACACAGCATGTCTGCCTGCAGGCCACTTGACTACCTTCTCCGCCACCACCAACAGGGTCCGGGACTCCAGGCGGATTGCTGAATTTTTTAGGCCGCTGCTAGCAGCGGCCGCTGTAATAATTTTTCTGGTGCGTGTACATGACTGCCTAATTTTTCTGGCTGCACTGCGGGCAGCTGCAACAACAAAAGAAAAGGCATGTACATGCGCCCATTCCCCTTCGTGATCATTACCTTGCCGTGGTGAAGGGGCTTGCGTATCACAATGAAGCAATGACCGGCGCCTAGATGAGTGTCTCGGTGGGCACACCCACGATAATAAGGTCGTTGCCTCATTGTGGTCAGACCAAATTTGATCAGCTGGACAGTCACTGTTCTGTCATTCAGCTACATCAGCCAGGCGACCATATGGGCTGTAAAGCCACCAAAACCTGCACTCTCGCCATGGTGCGCACCAGTCCAGCACGGCCGTCACTACACAAACAGCTGTTTGCGCTGCGTTACACGGTGAGTTTGGTGTGTCAGTGTGAAGCAGTACCTTAATTACACTACCTGATTGATGTATACACATGCAAGATGTTTGAAAGCACTTTAGGCCTGTCATTTAGCATTCAATGTGATTTCTGCCCTTAAAACGCTGCTTTGCGTCAAATCCAGATTTTTCCCGGGGACTTTTGGCATGTATCCCACTCCGCCATGCCCCCCTCCAGGTGTTAGACCCCTTGAAACATCTTTTCCATCACTTTTGTGGCCAGCATAATTATTTTTTTTTTCAAAGTTCGCATCCCCATTGAAGTCTATTGCGGTTCGCGAACTTTAACGCGAACCGAACCTTCCGCAGAAGTTCGCGAACCAGGTTCGCGAACCTAAAATCGGAGGTTCGGCCCAACTCTACTGACAGCCAGAGTCATGATTCATAAAGGCAAATGCATTGTGGGACTTGTAGTTCCTTAACAGCGGGAGAGGCAAGTTTGCAGATCACTGAACTAGCATGTAATCAACTTACAATGAATATATTTAATTCGTTGATTGTAATGCCAGATTGTAATGTCTTCCTACTGCACTTCAAACATTTTTACTACTTGAATGATCTAGAGCACAACACGAGTATATATATGAGGCATCCTCACCAGACTGCAGTGCTGCCTCATCCTCCTCCAACCCCCCCCCCCCCCCCCGATAATATGTAAATAGACTCTTTCCTATGCTACCAATGTTCTACTTATCATCCGTATTACACAAACAATTCATTCTCTCATATATTTATTTTCACTTCAGGTTCACTTTAAATACAAAAGATCTGTTTAGGATACAATTGATTTTGTTACAGACTCAACAGCATGGCTACTCCTGCAAGAATCCATTTGGACGGCCTTTCCTTGGTCTTCAGATGGAATGCCCACACGTAGGTCGATCCTCTTATTTTTGTCTTGTACACCGGGCACTCGTACATGTTTCTGGTGTCTTGCCTGTCATTTGGAATGGCGCGCACAAAGATAACTGGCATGATGGGGTTGGGAGCCTTCAGATGAGCTTCAGCAATGTGCCCACCTTGGATATCCCATTGTGCACCTGTAAGTAGAATAATTGTACAGACCGGCTGAATAGAACAGAGTAATGCACACAAGTGTGCTGGCCAAGTAATAAGCTGTCTGGGTTCAGCTTTGAAGTAAATGAGTTGCTTACCTTGGGAGGAAGGGGGAGGGGGGGACCTCTGGATCCTCAAGAGACTGTCCTCGTCATCCTCCACCAAGCCGTTCGCAAGCAGGGCCCCTGAAGTGCCTGCGCAGTAGCATGGATCTGCTCTGGCGGAAAAAGCCGTGCACTTTCGGGTTCGTGTGACTGCACTGGTGGCTCGTGCATGCGCAGCAGCACGGATCCGATTGGCTTCTGCTTTTTCCACCGGAGCAGGTTCATACTAATGCGCATGCACGAGTCAACAAGCAGCCTTTCTGGGGGTTCCCAGCGCTAGAACAGGCCAGTGAAGGAGGACCCCAAGGCTTCTCGCTCCCAAGGTGAGTACCCTGTAGGGGCACTATTTTCTCCTACAGGAACACTTTAAATGATCTACAGTACAGTGTGGCTGCTGCACATCATTTCAAACAAAAGGTTTTCGCTCCTACCTTCTAGATGTAAGCCGTATATATAGGCTCCTTCCCTGGCAGGCTGCGAGAATTCTTCTTTGTATTTCTTCATTACATCCACCGTGAGATGCATCTTATCCAGGGGCCATTCATTTTTCCTTGCTAAACTTTGCATGACAGCTGCAAGAATTGTTTTTAGTTGAATAACATCATTCGCAAATTGGTTCTTTTTATAATCACTCAGCATCTGTAACCACAGAGCTAAACACCAGTTTGAAAGATATGATATTCATTTAAATGTATGTTTCCTAGTTGGATAAATGGTACGAGTGAAATCCTGCAGTATAGTAGTAAATGAGCTCATTTCCAGCAGGCATACACAGCTTACAAATCATTATACTGTACAACCTGGGTATGCAGGACGCCGACAAACTCTAGGAATGTGTGTTCGGCTTTGTGTTGTTTAAACTCTTCATCATTTACTTGAGGGGAATAAACCGCTGGAGTGAAGCATCCTGGGAGTTGTGAGAGAGCAGCAGCTGAAAGATCACGTGAGGCCTAACCATGTCTACCAATAGTAAGGCTAAGTTTCCATTTGTTTAAATACCGTTCATTTTACCACTAATATTGGGAGTCTGGCTATACTAGGGAGGAGGGCTGCCTAATACTGATGGCACATTTGGCTATCTTACCTGGGGAGTGGGGCTACCTATTACAGGAGGCAAATCCGGCTATCTATACTGGGGGGGAGCTACCTAATACTAGGGGCACATCTACTAACTATATTTAGAAGAGGGGTTACTTAACTCTTTTTTTGGGAGGAGGGGTACACTTTGTGATCTCCACCTCTAGTGTTGGTCTGCTGGAGAACCTTGCCCTGGTGCCAACTGAGTGTCTAGGTTGGAATGTCTCCTACCTGCCATTTCTGTTATTGCCTGCATGATCTTAAGACATAATGTCATGTCGATAGGAATGAATAGAGCCAAGAGGAAAGTCTGGCAAATGGTCAGGATGGGAACACAGTGGCAGCCCCGCAGAACAGGTAAGATGAATATCTACAGGCTCCTGCACACACCTTGTATGTCAAACTCCACATTGGGAAGGAAATTGGGCTCTGCAAAGAAGGCATTATTATGGACAACACAGTAATAGGGAGCATTATAATTGATGACACTGTACTAAGAATCATTTTGAGACACTGTACTAAGAAGGGCCATTATGGATGGTACGGAAAATGTTATTATACGGGACATTGCTATGAGGTAAAAGAAGCTATAGCGTAAAATAATGCCTTCTTTTTTTACCTCTAGCTCCTCTTTCCTCCTTCGCTTTTTCTAAAGAGTTCATAAGACTGTGCATCCATCCAGTCATTCTGAGGCATTTATCAGTACTAAACAAGAAATCGAGTAGACAACCATAACTTTTCTATTGCCATATGCCTTTAATAAAGTGCGATTATACTCCAACTAAAATTTCAGTAACAAATCTTAGTTACATGAAAACATCTGAAAATACTTGAGATTGCTTTCAGATGTCCTTTATTTAGATAATTTACAATCTGTATAGGCATAGATCAAAGATGTATATGTACATACAATTTTGATTGGTCAATCACTGACCAATTTTACCACCCCCGTGCAGTAAGTGGGCCAACAGACAATGAATTTGATGAACAGAGCTAAAATTGGCTAATCAAAATTGTATGCGTGTACCAGGCCTTACAGCTAATACTGTACATACTGAAAGTAGCAGGGATCAGCATACAATACAGCTGATTTACAATCAGTAAAGACACAGAGTAAAGGCCCATACACACGCCGGATTTCCGCGAACGACGGGTCGTTTGGACATCAAATCAGGCGTGTGTACAGTCTGTCGTTCGGCTGATAAGAGCGGACTTAAGCGAGGTAGATCAGCACACTGGGGAACAGATCAGGGGCACCCCAGGAGAGATTGGGGGCACGGGTCCTCCCAAAATAGGGCTAGCGACACCCCTGGCAACAGCTGAATCACTCCAGCAGAAAAGGAGGAGGACAGAGTAAAGACCCAGGACCAGGAAAATGTGTGCCTTAGCCGGTGACCAGAGATAAGCAAGCTTCTAATGCTCTCTGCTGTGGAAAGAATGATTTTATACACTAGGAATTCTTGGGGATGCTTTCAAATGTTCTTTTATGTAACAGAATAGTTACTGAAATGTTAGTTCAGGGAGTGTAATCCCTCTAACACTATCATTCTGCGCTAATTTACCTAAGGCAAGGTTATGAAAACTAGGTTCTTTGGGAAAATGGGGATTGGGAAGTGCAAAGGCACCCTGGAAAAACCTTTTAGTCAATCTGTGCTGGCTTTACTTACATTTACTTACATTTGACAGCAGTTGTATCATTATTACATTTTGGGGGATATTTACCATTCTAAATTCAGATTCACTTAATAAAAATAATGTCAGTTGCCTGGCGACTGTGCTGGACCTCTGATGGCAGTATTTTATAAATCACTGATACAGAACAAGTATACAGATAAAAAGACATTCCGCACTGTAACCTAAGAAATGGGGGGGGGGGGGGGGAATTAGACACAGTCTCGTTCAATGAGAGGTGTTCCATGTGATTGAAAAACACAGTTTAAGATTTCAGACGTGAAGGAGCTGTGAGTTCATCGAAACACGCTGTTAATAAAAGCCAATGTTTTTATCCCTCTTCAGGCGGCGGTAAGCTAACTCTTTCCAATATTTTAATCACTTTATCCAGCTTGCGCTTCTCTTATCTAAATCTACTGCAGTAAAGTTCTTCAAAACATAAAAACTAGATAAATGTTTTGTGCTCAAAACTCCTTAATTGAACAATGCAGACAGTCACCCATTATACCATTTCTCTCAACCACCAAAACCGAATAAAGAGTTTCGTGCTCCAGTTCCGTAACAACTGTCATTAAGTCCAACACAATTTTGGCAATTCAACACGTTGACTGTGAGTGAAACATTTTTTCTTCTTCTTTGCCAACTTGAGAATTATCATGTTCCAGAAAAGGTGGTATGGCACCACTGCGGTTTCCTGCCCAGGATATCAAACACTTCAGCGACAGTCTCCGACTGTATCTCAAAAGCAAGGATTAATGAACATATCTCTAATATTAAAAGAAGTCCGCAAACACACCCTCTGCCACAACACTTCAGAGTAAAAGATGAAGAACATCCTCAAGGCTTAAAAATCATAAGTTGAAATGAGAGGAACACATATTTAAGAGCCAGAGGAGTGGTAATGTAACATGAAAATTGCTACAAAGAGAAACCACATGGAGTTTTTAAATTAATAACGTTACGCCCTGAAGGTTTATATATTGCGTCTGATCACAATTATTTTATACCAGATGAACACTTTTTCTATTAGTATTTTATGATCATGTATCTCAGCCTTTTTAAAGCGGATTCAAACCAAACTATTTTTTAATTCTAAATATTTAGTTGCACCACTCTGACACATACAAAGATAAATACACACTCCTTCAAAGCCTATGAGTATTTCAGTGCATGCTTTTTACCCTTCTCTTTCCATAACTAGGGTTATACAGGTGGCAGCCATTAGCAATTACTCCATTGCCGGACACCATCTACTCCACCAGTTTGCCGGATTCTGTCCCGGCAATATGAAAGGAAGGGAGGGGTTCCTCCAATAAATGTAAAATATTTTATATTTGTCATCAAGCAGCTGAAAAAAAGCTGCTATTTATGAGGCTAACAGAGAGGTGCTTCCCTTCAACCCCATCCCTCAGACACAACTACACACTCTTCAACCTTTATGACAGTGCCAATTGTATCACAGTGTAAACGGTGCTGGCCTAGCAGAACCGCTGCCTGTCAACCCCAGCCACATGTTCTGACCAGCATACTGACAGCAGTGGATAAGAGCATAGTTGGACTGCAGGTTGGCCCATTTCTCTATTGTTCAATTATTTCTAACCACAGTTGCACTGATACAAATGTGAATATGTTAACCTCTCCTTACCACTGGACACAAGGCTGGTGCCTTTTACACCTTTGCCTCAGCCTGGACCTGAGTCCTATGCTAAGAAATTGGCCCTAGACTGTACATGTAAAACTGGTCCCTGGGCCAAGTCTGGCATCAAATTTGGCACCCAAGTGGTTTCCCCAGTTTGCATTATGCATTGCCCACTCTAGACTGTCAGGAAAGTTATATTGGGTGTGAAGTCCTAGATCACCAGGGAAGCCATGTGGGAAAGGTAGGGGGAAAGCACTAGACACCAGGGAACTGTATGAGGAGGAAGGGGGCATCAATAGACACCAGTGAATTGTTTAAGGGTGGGAAGGGGGACCACTAGACACCAGGGAACGGTTTAGGGGAAGGAGGGGGGGGCAACTAGACACCAGGGAACTGTATAGAGAAAGGGGGACATTAGGAAATTTAGGAGCCTGTGGCTAATGGACTATTTGGACACTTCATAGGAACTAATGCAAAATATCGACTATTAGGCGCCAAAAGAAATGTGGGCACCCGATAAATAGCAGACGCCGGGCCCGTCAAACCGTAATTTTTCGACTTGATAATTAATGTTTTGAGAAACAGTTTTGAAATTCGTTTTGACAATTATAATTTTGTAAATTATCGTTTTGAAATGTATTATCTTAGAAATGTATCGCTTTTAGTAGTAACGTTTTTTGCGGAGAAAGGGAGTTTTAGGGTTAGGCGTCAGGAAGGGGTATTTTAGGGGTAGGCATCAGGAAGGAGGGTTTTAGGGTTAGGCAACACCAGGGGGGGGGGGGGAGGTCTTAGGGTTAGGCACCACCAGGGAAGGGTTCTGTGTGAGAGTAGGATTAGGTTTAGTTGTAGTAAAATATCAGTAATATTTGCTAACGTTTTGCTATGCTCATTACGACTGTAAATATATTTTCATTTTCTTTTGTATAGATATACAATATTTTGCTCTTTTTAATACCATTATGTTAACATATTTATTACTCTATCTTAGATAAGACAAAGACAAGACAAATAACATTTATATTGCGCTTTTCTCCTTGCGGACTCAAAGCGCCAGAGCAGAGCAGCAGCCACTAGGGCGCGCTCTATTGGCAGTAGCAGTGTAAGGGAGACTTGCCAAAGGTCTCCTATTGAATTAGTGGAATTAGTGCTGGCTTACTGAACAGGCAGAGCCGAGATTCGAACCCTGGTCTCCTGTGTCAGAGGCAGAGCCCTTAACCATTACACCATCAGCCAACTAGATAAAGATGAAGAAATTATAAAAAAAATTGTTATAGACAATATCTTACAATTTCAGTTATATCACACACCCTTTTTTCCTGGCACCCTTATTTGATGTATGTGCCACTAGATACCAGGGAACTGGATAGGTGCGGGAGGGGGGCACTAGACAACAAGGAATTGGATAGGTGAGGGAGGGGGCTACTAGACACCAGGACCGAATAGGGGAGGGATGACCACTAGACACCAGAGAACTTTATAGGGGAGAGAAGAAGTCCACTAGACACCTGAGAACTTTATAAGGGAGGGAGGTGACCACTAGACATTGAGGGTGGCCCACTACTTGGTCCCATTGTTCAATTTCAGCCCACTTTGTATTTGAGTTTGAAACACCTGCCTTAGAATATGACAGAGGTAACAAAGTTTGACTGAGGAACACACACAGTATCAAAGGGGTTTAGTGAGTGTTCTCTCCTAAAGCTAGCCATGCACAGATCAATCTTTGTGTTCAATCGACCTTTTCTTAAATCATATTAAGGGTGAATCAAATACACTTCTGGCTTTTCAATCAATGTAAAGTGATCAATTTTTAGGATAAAAAACAAAATTCTGATGATCGAGCAGGATGGAAAATCAGTTGGCCGCTTTCGATCTAAACAATCTCAGTTCCTGACTATGCGCTTTTATTTACTTTCACATCGATCTTGATGCGTATTGGTATTTGAGTGATCAAAACACATATTCGATTGATATTTTGGACAAAATCTACCTGATATTAATACCAGTGTGTGGGGATTTGATCAATTTTTTCTCGATCTATATATTTTTTCATAGAAAAAAATATTGATCATTCTGTTGACCGGTCAGAACTCAACGAATATATGGCTCTATTTACTTCCTCATATGCTCTGGGTCCAAAAGGAGACAAGCACTTTAACAATGTTAGCACATTTCATTTCAAGTTGGCAAAGAGAAAACTATGATTTATGCCCTGGCTGAGTGTTCAGCTGCTGAAACTGTGTCTGAGATAATGACAACAGCCAAAAAGTTGAAGCAGGGAACACTTTATTGGTTTTGGTAGTTGAAGGAAACAATATAATAGGAGACTTTGTGTACAATGTTTAATCAAGGAGTTTTGAGCACGGAATACTTTACTAGTTTATGTGGTTCAAAGAACATTATTGCACAAAGACTGTGTCTAATTGTCTTACCATTTCTGAAGTCACAGCACAGTGTATGTTTTGTCTGCATGCAGGGCCGGAGCTACCATAGGAAACATTGGGCAATTGCCCCGGGGCCCCAGAGCCTGTAGGGCCCCCAAGGTGTCCCTCCCCCATCTTAACTGTTGCTCCCCAGGGACTCTGCAGAGTCTGTTAAGTTGGGAGGTGATTGGGGGAGGGTCAGCAGCCAGCTCAGGGACCCAGGAGGGAAATTTGGCTGCAACAAAGGGCCTCTAATGACGCTTATTGGTCAGGGGTGTCTGTTGGGGGCCCCCAGGCTAATTTTGCCCTAGGGCCCAATTGTTACTTGAATTGGCCCTGTCTGCATGTTTGGGAATTTGAACCACTATAATGTTTTATACCTGGATATTAGAAATACCTCTTTTTTATTGTTTGATAGTCAGCAGGGCCAGCGCTGCCATTACGGCAAAGGGGAAAATTGCCCCAGGGGTCTCGACCGCTACTGGGCCCCCTTTCGCAACTGGTGGTCTCCCCTACTGACTGCTCACAAGTCCCCGGGGCCCCTATGCTGTGTGTGGCTGTATTGTAATAACTCACCTGTCCCAGCATGCTGCTCCATCTTCAGCCCTGCTGCCTGCCTCTTCTCCTTGACCTGGCACAGGTTATTTACACATAACATGCGCCGCATGGAGCACGCAGCTTGCCAAGCCAGACAAGTAGCTTTTCTCTTTTTTTAAAAAAGGGAATAAAGATGGCAGCTTTCATACCCGTCTCACTACAATTTTCCTTTAAATAATTGAATGAAAAGTGTTATTGAGGCTGGAGTGCAGGTAAGTGTAATGCAGTGTATTGTCTGTTATGAAGGCCACCATTTTTGGCAGCTACATATTATGTCTCAGTAGGTGTTTGGGTTCAGGGTACAGAGGTCCTTTAAGTTACTTAGAAGCACTGTTACATTTTTAGACCACGGGGTCACTGCAGTCAAATGGCTCCTACAAACATTCAATGGTGACCACCTCATCCAGCTGCTGTGAAAGCTGACTGCCATTCCCTCCCCTCCCCCATGCCTAACCCCCCTGCCCCCCCCCCCCCCCCACCACATATGTTTTCTCCTATGCCTAACACCAGCCCTTCACCCCCATGCCTAACACTAACCTTCTCTCTTCGCTCCTGCCTAAGACATGCATTGCTCCCCCAGTTGCAGCCTTCTCTTTTATGTGTATCAACCCCTATTTCACATCCAGATGCCTCCTTGGGCTGTGGGCTCCAGAAATCTGTCCCTGCTCCTATGCCTAACATAAGCCTTTAACGCCTTTCCTATGCCAGCCCCTGTAGCCGAACTCCATAGCGGCGTGGATAACGAGTATAGTATCGACAGGTACACTTGTAGACGGGATTGCCAATATTACATTAAGGTAAACAAAGAGATGTGGTCAATGGATCGTACTTAAAATGGGAGACTGTTAGCAATGGGGTCCCACAGGGGTCTGTACTGGGTCCAGTGCTCTTCAATTTATTTATTAATGACCTAGTAGATGCAGTAGTGAGCAATGTTGCTATTTTTGCAGATGATACAAAATTGTGCAGAATCATCAACTCTCAGGAAGATAGTGTCATATTGCAACAGGATCTGGATAGGATGGCTATATGGGCACATACATGGCAGATGAAATTCAATGTTGAAAAATGTAAAGTCATGCATTTTGGTCGTACCAATGGTCTAGCACCATACAAAATAAATGGGATACAGTTGGGGACATCAAACTTGGAGAAGGACTTAGGAGAACTCATCGACGACAAGTTAAATACTCGTACTCAATGCCAAGCCGCCGCAGCTAAAGCTAACAAAATTTTGGGATGCATTAAAAGGGAAATAAAAACTCGAGATGCTAGCATAATATTGCCCCTGTTTAACTCTCTAGTAAGGCCACATCTGGAATATGGAATTCAGTTCTAGGCACCACATTACAGGAAAGATATTGCAGTTTTAGAACAGGTGCAGAGACGAGCAACAAAATTGATACGTGGGATGGAAGGTCTCACTTACCAAGAAAGGTTAGATAAACTGGGTTTATTTAGTCTAGAGAAAAGACGCCTCAGAGGGGATCTAATTAACATGTATAAATACATCAGAGGGCAATATAATAGCTTGGCGGATGAGCTTTTTGTCCCTAGGCCTTCTCAAAGGACTAGAGGACATGATCTGCGCATGGAGGAAAAACGTTTTAGCCATTTATTTAGGAAAGGGTTCTTTACAGTAAGAGTAATTAAAATGTGGAATGCATTGCCTCAGGAAGTCGTTATGGCAAACTCTATACCTGCATTTAAAGGGGTCTTAGATGCTTTCCTTGCGTTGAAAGACATCCATCGCTACAATTACTAGGTAATGCCTAATGATGTTGATCCAGGGATTTTATCTGTTTGCCACCTGGAGTCGGGAAGGAATTTTTCCCTTTTGGGGCTAATTGGACCATGCCTTGTAAGGGTTTTTTCGCCTTCCTCTGGATCAACAGGGATATGTGAGGGAGCAGGCTGGTTTTGTACTTTATACTGGTTGAACTCGATGGACGTATGCCTTTTATCAACCTATGTAACTATGTAGGGGGTAGGTTAGTGTTAGTAATAGATGCAGGGGAGGTTAGTGTGAGAACAGCATAAGATAGGGGACAGTATCAGTAACACCACCGATATTCTGCTATGCATAATAGGTACAATATTGGTAAAATTATATTTATTCTACTTATGGCAATACTCATGCCTATTTTTACTCACAGCTTTTAAATGTGCATGGAATATTTGATTTACCCCACCCCCTTCCCAATTAAAAGTTGTATTGGCTAATATTGGTGGGTGGAGGCCCACACTTGTGAAGTTTGTCTTCCTAGCCAGCCAGCTTGCATCGTCAATAAGGGGTTAATCCTTGGGGACAGATGTACACTGTATTTTTTGAAACAATGAATACTTATTACATCTCTTAGGTATGTTTTATAAAAATTTTCCCTCACATTTTTGTCTGAGGGAAACGTTTACTAAACACCCCTGTGTGTTTTTTTGCATGTATTAAAAGCATCATCTTCAGCAATAGTCAGGAACCACATAAATAAATCCCAAGAACTGCCACAGTGGGTGGTGTGTATGCTGCACATCACCAGTTCCACATAGTAAATCTGCAATCATATTTTTTTTATTTCCGATCATGGATAACGGCAAGCTTAAAATGTACGCTGAGCAGGGGTTGCAGATGGGACACAGAGGGATGTGCCCTGCCGCATGACATGCCTCTGTGTGTGTGTCCGCAGAGTTCTCGGCTCCCCACCGCCGTGCTTTCACGCTCCAAAATTGGCAACATGTGATTGTCGGCAATTTCAAGAGGAACGGAGGTGAGGTATTGCCTGCTTAAACACGCTCTGGGGGCGTTCTTGCTGGCCTTCCCCAGCTGCCATTGGGCAGCTCTGTCTCTCCCTGACCGCACCCCCGCCTCCCAGCACGCTGATCTGTGTAAGACGCACAGAGCAGCTCTTCCAACGTTGTGACCTCAGGAGTCACGAAAACAAAAGTAAGCCCCAGCAGACCACAGGAGCAGCGTGGATGGTGGCTACCTGATCCGCCCAGACCCCCGGATGAGGTAGCATTGCTTTTTATTTATTATAATCCCCACCTCGGGTTCACTTTAAAGTACACCTGACCAGAGAGGAATATGGTGGCTGCCACATTTATTTCTTTTTAAACAATACCAGTTGCCTGGCAGTCCTGCTGGTTTCTTTGGCTGCAGTAGTATCTGAATCACATACCTGAAACTAGCATGCAGCTAATCAAGTCACACTTCGGTCAGGAATACTTGATCTGCATACTTGTCTAGGTTCTATGGCTACAAGTATTAGAGGCAGAGGATCATGAGAAGGACATCCAGGCAATGTGCATTGTTTACCGTAAAAGAAAATAAATATGTCAGCCTCCATATCCCTCTCAGGTCAGTTGTGTGTTAATAAATAAGGCCCACCGTGTTAGAATCAGTGAACAGGGCTTCCTATGTGAACCTTGCCATTCGCTGTAATGATTCAGTTTGATGTATTAACATAGATAGGGTTAATTAGTCTTCACAAATGCCTATGAGGTGCTGTTTCAGAGTTCCATCTAAACAAAGCCTTTTGCTAATGAAACCTTCACACTAGTTCACACAATGGCTATCATTCATAAAGCATTCCCGCATGCGGAAATGCGTAATACCGCTGACTTTACCGACCACCGAGCAAGTTCTGCATTCATAAAGCCTCTTTCCGCATGCGGAGCTGACATTCCCGTGCAGAGTGACAACGTACCGCCTTGTGCGGCTTTGATACGCAGTTATCCAGAAAAAGTAGCAAAAGGTTCATTCATAAACATTTCCGCATAGCGGTATGCGGAAGGGGATTACCGATCCCCTGGATGTAGCGGGAAGCTTGCGGAGTACATGTAAGTGAATGGGACGGACCTCCCACACATCAGCAGAGAGAGCACCGCATGGAGGGACTCGACCAGCTTTTCTGTTTCCGCATGCCTACCGCCCGCCTGCCGACACCATGCTCCAGAAAACCTCCGCACTGCTACCGCCCCAGGCACAAAGTTTATGAATTACCACCCAGAAGGCACAACTACCGACGGCGGTATTCTCCCGCACGGGTTCCCCTTACCGACAGCCTGTTCATGAATGATAGCCAATAGAAGAAATCGACTTAGTCTCAACCTAGATTCAGCAATTAAAGCTCAATGTATTAGTGGTATCATAGCTACTAATAAAATGAGCTCTAAGGGCTGGGGCACACCGAGCGGCTTTTTGAGCGTTTTTGCAGCGTTTTTGTGGTGTGCAGAAACGAATCCTCCCGGGGTGAGGCATTTTTTGGATTGCGGAGGCGTTTCTGCCTCAATGTTAAGTATAGGAAAAACGCAAACCGCTCTGAAAAACGGCAGATCAGAGCGGTTTGCCAGGCGGTTTTGTTACAGAAGCTGTTCAGTAACAGGTTTACTGTAGCAATATATGAATTATGCTACACTGAAATCCGCCGCAGCAGTCCGCAAAACGCTAGCAAAACGCCTCATAAAAATAAAAAAAAACCTTTAAAAATCTGCTAGCATTTTGCGGATCTGCTAGCGGGTTTTGGTGTGCAACGGGCCTAATTGCTGAGTCCAGGTTAAATTAATCCCAGTTGATTTCTTCTTTTGCTGTGTATCTTCCAGTGTTGCTTGCGAATTTTCGCCAAAGTCATATTCGCATCGAAAATCCCATTTTCGATTTCGCCGAATTTTCGCGAAAATATTGACTATTTTCGCTTCAAAAGGCGAATATTTTCGCATTAATTTTCGCCTAAAGTCCGTTTTTTTCGCGTTAAATATCTAAGACCCCTTACAAGCTAGAATCACCAAATTTTCAGGGTATATTAAGGAGATATGTGGGTACAAGGTCTTTGCAAAAAGACCT
The DNA here is from genome assembly GCF_040937935.1 of Hyperolius riggenbachi. Classification (NCBI taxonomy): domain Eukaryota; kingdom Metazoa; phylum Chordata; class Amphibia; order Anura; family Hyperoliidae; genus Hyperolius; species Hyperolius riggenbachi. The sequence goes on from NC_090652.1 coordinate 251,096,877, forward strand.
TATAGTTTTTGAGAAAATCGATTTTAAAGTTTCAAAGGAAAAAAGTTTACATTTAAATGTAGTAAATGACAGTTACTGTAGCAAACCTAGCGGTAGTGTAAATTTAGTAATATCAAAAGAAAGGGCCAAGTGCAAAGGGCCAAGTGCAAGTGCCATGGGCCAAGTGCAAACGTGCAAAGGGCCAAGGGCCAGCGCAAAAGGGCCAAGTGCCAGCGCAAAGGGCCAAGTGCCAGCTGCCAGCGCAAAGGGCCAAGTGCCAAGTGCCAGCACAAAGGGCCAAGTGCAAGCGCAAAGGGCCAAGTGCCAGCTGCCAGCGCAAAGGGCCAAGTGCCAAGTGCCAGCACAAAGGGCCAAGTGCAAGCGCAAAGGGCCAAGTGCCAAGTGCAACCGCAAAGGGCCAAGGGCCAAGTGCCAGCACAAAGGGCCAAGAGCCAAGTGCAAGCGCAAAGGGCCAAGGGCCAAGTGCAAGCACAAAGGGCCAAGTGCCAAGTGCAAGAACAAAGGGCCAAGTGCCAAGTGCAAGAACAAAGGGCCAAGTGCCAAGTGCAAGCACAAAGGGCCAAGTACCAAGCACAAGCACAAAGGGCTAAGTGCAAGCGCCAAGGTCAAAGTGCAAAGGGCCAAGTGCAAAGGGCCAAGTGCAAAGGGCTAAGTGCAAAGGCCCGCGCAAAGGGCCATGCAAAGTGCAAAGGGCTATAACTATAAAGTGCAAGACCTTATAGTTTTTGAGAAAATCGATTTTAAAGTTTCAAGGGAAAAAAGTTTACATTTAAATGCAGTAAATGACAGTTACTGTAGCAAACCTAGCGGTAGTGTAAATTTAGTAATATCAAAAGAAAGGGCCAAGTGCAAAGGGCCAAGTGCAAGTGCCATGGGCCAAGTGCCAAGTGCAAACTGCCAGCGCAAAGGACCAAGTGCCAGCGCAAAGGGCCAAGTGCCAGCGCAAAGGGCCAAGTGCAAAGGGCCAAGTGCAAGCGCAAAGGGCTAAGTGCAAAGGGCTAAGTGCAAAGGGCCATGCAAAGTGCAAAGGGCCATGCAAAGTGCAAAGGACCATGCAAAGTGCCAAGTGCAAAGTGCACTTTGCATTTAACACTTTGCACTTGGCACTTTGCACTTGGCACTTTGCATTTGACACTTTGCATTTGACACTTTGCATTTGACACTTTGCATTTGACACTATGCACTTTGCACTTTACATTTGACATTTTGCACTTGGCACTTTGCATTTGACACTTTGCATTTGACACTTTGCATTTGACACTTTGCACTTGGCACTTTGCACTTGGCACTTTGCATTTGACACTTGGCACTTGGCACTTTGCATTTGACACTTTGCACTTTGCATTTAACACTTTGCACTTTGCACTTTGCATTTGACACTTGGCCCTTTGCACTTGGCCCTTTCATTTGATATTAGTAAATTTACACTACCGCTAGGTTTGCTACAGTAACTGTCATTTACTGCATTTAAATGTAAACTTTTTTCCTTTGAAACTTTAAAATCGATTTTCTCAAAAACTATAAGGTCTTTTTGCAAAAAAAATGTTTCCTCTTGTACCCACATATCTCCTTAATATACCCTGAAAATTTGGTGATTCTAGCTTGTAAGGGGGCTTAGATATTTAACGCGAAAAAAACGGACTTTAGGCGAAAATTATATATATATATTCGGTGAATTTTCACCTTCCGAAACGAAAATAGTCATTATTTTCGCGAAAATTCGGCGAAAAGAATATTTTCATTTTCGCTCATCACTGGTATCTTCGCACCTCGTTGGATCCAAGTGCAGGCTGGTTGACTCCCTGGTACTGAAAAGCTGAGCAGTTTGAGCATTCAGACAGCCTTGCTTCTATCTTGCAGCCACAGAGACATATTGGGATGGAGAGTCCTGATTCGTCAGAGTCTGTGACATCACATTGAGGTATCTGAATCTCATTAGTCTTTTTACTATTTTAAGCTTGGCCATATATTTTTGTATTTTTTCCTTCAGCTTGTTATTTTATCCACTAAATTCTTATATACAGTACAACCTAAAATTTCAACACATTGAAGCCTATGTAAATATGTGAATAGTGCTTTCACTTAAGGTGGCCACTAACGATCCAATTTCTAGCAAAAAATCATCCAAGCGAACAGATAATTCTGATCGGAAGAAAAACCGTTCACTACACTATCAACAAACTAAGCTTCCTATCTATCACAACCAACAAGAAAATCCAAATTTTGGTTTGACCAAAATCCAATCAGACTATTTTTATAATCGTTCATAATCGATCGTGCCCATCAATGGAGATTATTTACAACCAATCCGATCAGAATTTCTAATCGCTCGAACGATTTTTTCGCTAGAAACTGGAGCATTAATGGCCACCTTAAGAATGAAAAAAAAAACAAAATAACTTGAGTTTACAAAGCAAAAAGGCTTAGGAGATTTCTGGCACACAATGTATATAGCAAAAGTTGAAGTTTTATGAATGGTTGTACCTCTGACGATTTAGGCTTCTATTTTTTTCAAAAAATGAACTTCAGTATTTTCTTTATGTCTCAAAAACACATCCCTTCATGCGTAAAATTGCATTATTACAGAAGATCGGTTTGGTTCCAACCCCTTAATTGTCATATCTAATATCCTGGAGTACAATAAAATATGTATCCATCACTTGATAAATATATTCTAAAAATGGCAAACTTGCATTCAAGTATGATAAGCATGTAGGGAAATAATTGTTTATGGCGCACAGTTTAAGCTGTTCTGGTAATCATGTTGAAAAATACAATATTTATTCATTAGATCAAATTTAATGAGGCCTCCTGGCAGTAATTATAAAAATTACTGTAGCAGTAAATTACTAATGAGTTGTGATGTGCTCCCTACCTGTGAGGAAAGACTGCGGGTTGAAAAAGCCTGATATCCAGACGACACTTGGGAGACAGAGATCTTGCGTCCAGGAGTCGAGTTCACGGCAGCGCATGAGCAGATCGCTGTACCTGGAGAGGAAGCAAAAAACGAGCCTTCAATAAACTGCGGTAATGCAAAGCTGGGGACCTTCAGGTCACTTACATGTCTACCTCTTTAGCTTTTTCATTATGATTATTGTCAGGGCTAGACTTCTGCAAAAGCTACTTAAAGTGTACCAGAGACGACACATACTTCCAGTTTTATATACTGTATACCTGGGGCTTCCTCTGCCCCATGCGCATGGGTTACTCCCACGCCGCCGTCCTCCGCTGCCTGCAGCTCCGGTACTGGGTCCCAGCGGCCGCTGGAGAGATACGTAAAGAGCACACTTCCTCTTGCGCAGACTGGCTGTAACCAGAGGAAATTAACGGACCCGGTACTGGAGCTGCAAGCAGTGGAGAGATATGTAAAGAGTGCACTTCCTCTTGCACAGGCTGGCCGCAACTGGAAGAAGTTACGGGACCCAGTACCGGAGTGCCAGGCAGCGGAGGATGGCGGTGTGAGAGCGATCCATGCGCATGGGGCTGGAGGAAGCCCCAGGTATGTATAATATGAGAAGTGTGCGTCGTCTCTGGTTTCCTTTAAAGTGGAACTGAAATAAACTAAAAAAAATCAGAGTTTCACTTGCCTAGGGCGTCTGCCAGCCCCCTGCAGCCGACCTGTGCCCACGCCGTCCTGGCCACAGCTCACGCAGTGAAAGCCGACTTCTAAGTCGACCTCTACTGTGCCCTGGCCATTCGTATCCTCATACACATTCCCGTAACCAGGAGCATCCTGTGCAGGTGCAGTACAAGAAAAGCTCTACTGCGCCTGCATAGTACACTCCCGGCTACCGGAGCGTGAACGAGCATGAATGCAGCCAGGGCCACGCAGGCGCAGTGCACTCGAACTGCGCGAAGTGAAAGTGAGCCGCGCGGGGGACTGGAGCATCGGTGAGTGGCTACGTGGCCACAGGTCGCTTATTTCAGTTCCACTTTAAAGAGGAACTGTAACCAAGGATTGAACTTCATCCCAATCAGTAGCTGATACCCCTTTTCCCATGAGAAATTTTTACCTTTTCTCGAATAGATCATCAGGGGGCTCTGTATGGCTGATATTGTGGTGTAACCCCTCCCACAGTGTGATGTCAGCACCTAGGTCCTGACATCACACTGTGGGAACCTAGTTGCATAGTGAGAAATAACGGCTGTTTCTAACTGCCAAGGAACCAGTATCTCCCTCTGTGCATATGTATATCTATAAAAAAAAAAACATTTAGACTATAGCATTGTCAGGGGGTGTGGTTATAGATAATATCAGTTGGTGCTCTCTTTTTTTTTTATGTCTTCCAGTAGTAATGATGATCAAGTGCATCAAGCAATATGAACAAATGACATGGTGAATATCAATAATTTATTGATCTCTCTTCTATTTTTTAACAACTCAATGTGCAATATATTGTTTTATTTCTGCCCCTTTTGCTAAACTTCCTCTTTAAGCCATAGCTTAGAGAAATTGCTACCCAATGGTGAGGCTGGATACGAAAGAGAGGGGCTGTCACCCCTCTAATATAAGCAAGTTTAATCAATAAGTTTCACTCCGTATTGTGAACCTGAAGCAAAAATAAACTTGTGAAATGATGAATTGTATGTGTAGTGCGGATAATAAATGGAAAATTAGTAGCAAAGAAAAGAGTCTCTTATTTTTTTTTGAGTTATATAGCTTTAATTTTAACATTGCATCAGAATGTCATAGTTTCCTTTTAGAATCCACACTCAGCTTTTTAAGCTATAAAACAAGGAGAAATACTTACCCTTTGAAATTTCCTGCAGTAAAACCTTATCACAAGCTGTCTCTCACTGTTTCTTGGCTGTTTTAGCTCTTCAGAAAATGGGACTGAGCTCGACCAAGTTAGTCAACAAGTACAGAGAAGCTGTTTTGCATAGATAACAACTCAAGTATTTCCGAGTACTTCCTGTGCTTCCTGGCTTCACATAATTTCTTAGTAGGACCAATATCATATGTGTATATGTTTATCTCATCATGTCACTTCAGGTTCACTTTAAGCTTCACCGTGCTTCTAATGCAAGTTACACACAATTCAATTTTCTGGCAGATTTCCATAAAAGTGAATGGAAATCGATCGGAAAATTGATCTAAATTTATATCAGACATGTTGGAAAAAATCGATCTGGCAGGTAAATCTGCCACAAAATTGTATTGTGTGTACCTAGCATAACAGAAACTTGCAGATACGAGTGTGGGAGTTTGCTGCCAATCTAAAGTTTAGTCCAGGTGTTGAAAACGTGTAACATTGACTGCTGCTCTCAGCAGCAAGGTGGGGGCATCTGAATAGCTTCATAGCGATAATACTCTGAACAGAGTATACAGAATATTTATCATTACTATTGATTTTGTAATTAATAGTAATTGTAATTTTGTGTTTGGGAAAGGTGGTATCGGCTACTGTCTGGGATGAAGTTTAATCCTTGGTAAAGTTCCTCTGTTATGGCAATGGCTATGTTCACATTATAAATCGCCAGCGCTATCGCAAGCCCTGAACGATTTATTGAGAGTTTGTAAGCGCTTTTCCCTGCGCTCTGCGCTTAGAAAAGTGATTTTCTAAGCACTTTTACAGAGCGATTCGTTTTTTCACTTCCTGACGTCAGCCAGGAAGTGAACTCTTTCACCCAGAAATTAATAAATACATATGTATTTATTCATAAAAGCACTCAGGAAATCGCTATACAAAGTGCTTTTTCAAACACTTTGCGATTTTCCTATACCTTCCATTGAGCCAAAGCGCTCAGAAAATGGTACAGGCAGCGCTTTTGAAAGCGGATCGCAATCGAACCACTCATATGTAAACACTCTCATAGGGAATCGTTGCACAAGCGCTTTCAGGGCGATTTCTAAAATCGGCAGCGCTTAAAAAAATACACAAACGTTCATAGTGTAAACAAGCCCTAAGACCTCATCAAAACAATAAACCAAAATAAAGCTAAAGATCTTTTTTTATAATGCCCAGGCCTGTATTTTAAACTCCTCCACGGAATAAAAACTTTAGAATTGTTAAGCTGTAGTGGCAGGACACAAATAAACAACTGGAAACATAGAGCACCGATTGGCAAACATTTACCATTTCATGGCGTGAAGCCTTGAAAGTATACACAGTCTACTTAAATTTTGCCGTCTTCTAATTTCATCAAGGTTTGGCATGTCTTCCTAACGTAAGCCAATTACCCAGCTTCCAGTGATGGATAAATAAGCAGTCAAAATAATGAAGATTTATTATGTTAAGTGTATTTAGAAGACTTTTTCTTAAAAAAAATAAATACAAAATTCAGCATGTCGTCTGTGGAAATCAATGGTTCATTACATATCGCATGCCAGTGAACTCTGAAGCAGTGTCACGGGGAACGCTTGTTAATGGAATGGAAATGTCACCGTGTTACATATTCTAAGAAAGAGTGTTCAGTAATTCCAAGAAATGTGGGAACCGCTGGAAAACGTTAGTCAGTATAGAGACAAGAGCATCTCTCCCTATCACATAATTTCAATATTGCGGTTTTCTTAGTACGGCCTTAGGACCGTGGGGCTCTATGCATGAAAGTGTTTGAAAAAAGAACTGTCTGAGTTGCAAATAGATGTCCCGTATCATATTTATACTCCAGGAAAGGAAAATGAACAGATGTGACAGCTCTTCTCCATATGACAGACTCTTGCTCAAAAAACCCTTCCTTAACACTCAGATTTGTGAAAAATAAGAATTGTTTTGCTTGGCTTCAATTCTATAATTCAAAGCATTTGACCATATGTACAGTAATGCATCAAGAAGCAGAGATACACGTAAACAAAGCTTTTCATAACTATTCAACAGAACAAACACTTTCCAGTACTGAACAAAATGACCGAGGTGATAGTAGCAAATGTTGCCATCTGACAGACAGATTTTTTAACAGGTTTGCTAAAGCATTAAAAGTATATTAATAACAGTTCTTCAGGAACCTTAATAAAACAGGGCCTCTGTGTCGTACTCGCATACAAGATCTTTTGCCCACAAGGATTGGGACTCGATCCCTTAGGTGATAGTTTTGGGGCATGTTCTGTACAGATGAGCTACTAGCCTGCAGTCTGGCAACACATTCTGTAGCTACTGAGGGAGAGGAGGGCCAACAGTGCAGAGTGGCATGCAGCAGACGGGGTGAGTTGGAGAGTTAGTGGAAGCACCTCTAAGAGGTCCTTGATTATCCCAGTCTCAAAAAAAAAATCGGGAAACACAGATCTCAAAAATTTCAGACCAATAACCCTAACCTCAAACATGAAAAAAATCTATTAACCCTTTGCACTCTCACATGCAAATGTTCAAACAAATGCATTCACAGATTCACTCATCCAGGCACCACTGTTATCCCTACAGCTAAGTTAAAAGCCGGGGTCTTAGTTCACAGAAGAATGCATTCTTATGCTTAGTCACCTATACTGCGCAGAAGTACCCAGGTAAACATAGGTGTCCTAACTCTGGCCCTGTAACATGCATAGTGCAGACATGCAAACACATTCATTGCATCAAACCTATCTAGGGATTAGGAGCACACATCCTGACATCCTCTCCTGGGACAGATAGCGCATCTTACCAATCGCACAAGGGAGCTAACGTAATGTATCCATGCGCACCATGCACATACACCAGCATAAGCTATGTGCATGCTGACAAACACATACAGGGGAAGGAGGGAGTGCACTAAATTAGACCCTAGCCACAGGGGTCAGTAACAAGAACAAAATACATATATCCAGGCACATCACATCTAGTTAGGACATTAAATAAGTTATTAAGGAAAGGGAGGTGCTGAAGGGGGTGTGGCCAGAAAACAGCAAAAATCTATTAACCCTTCGCACTCTCGCATGCAAATGTTCAAACAAATGCATTCACATTTTCACTCATCCAGGCACCACTGTTATCCCTACAGCTAAGTTAAAAGCAGGGGTCTTAGTTCACAGAAGAATGCATTCTTATGCTTAGTCACCTATACTGCGCAGAAGTACCCAGGTAAACATAGGTGTCTTAACTCTGGCCCTGTAACATGCACTCCCTCCTTCCCCTGTATGTGTTTTTTTGTCAGCATGCACACAACTTATGCTGGTGTATATGCATGGTGCACATGGATACATTAGGTTAGCTCCCTTGTGCGATTGAAAAGATGCGCTATCTGTCCCAGGAGAGGATGTCAGGATGTGTGCTCCTAATCCCTAGATAGGTTTGATGCAATGAATGTTTGCATGTCTGCACTATGCATGTTACAGGGCCAGAGTTAGAGTTTATATGGATACACCTTAATAAAATGGGAATGGTTGGTGATATTAACTTCCTGTTTGTGGCACATTAGTAAATGTGAGGGGGGAAACTTTTCAAGATGGGTGGTGACCATTTTGAAGTCGGCCATTTTGAAGTCGGACATTTTGAATCCAACTTTTGTTTTTTCAATAGGAAGAGGGTCATTTGACACATCAAACTTATTGGGAATTTTACAAGAAAAACAATGGTGTGCTTGGTTTTAATGTAACTTTGGCCGACTTCAAAATGGCTCCCATGGTCACCACCCATCTTGAAAAATTCCCCCCTATCATATACTAATGTGATACAAACAGGAACTTAATATCACCAACCATTCCCATTAAGGTGTATCCATATATAATCGGCCCACCCTGTACTAATATAGGAGCACCGCAACGGTGTGTTTTGTCCCCCTCCTGTTCTGGTTGTACACCAACAACTGTACCTCAACTAAGGACTCTGTTAAGGTCATTACATTTGTGGATGGCATAACTATCATTGGCCTCATCAGCAGAAACAAAGAGCATACTGTACCTACCGTAGCAGATAGATAGGATCTGCAACTGGTGCAAAGACAAAAATCTCGTCCTCAATGCGGCAAAGACTGTTGAACCGATCGTGGATTCCAGGAAATGCCCCTCCTCCCTCCACCCAGTTCACATTGGGGAGACCGAAGTCTTCAAGGTACCAAGCGATTGGTTCCTCGGCACAACCATTACTAATAACCTAAGATTTGGGCAGAACACCACCAAAATTCAGAAAAAGGCACAGCTGTGTTTATTTTTCTTGCACCAACTGAAAAAAATTGTCATCCTGTGCGAGTTGCTTAGGAGCCTTTTACATTGCTACCGTGGAATCCATCCTTTGCTCCTCCCTCATCGTCTGGTACGCAGGGGCATCTGCTAGGGACAAGATCTTGCACGACCCCTCCCACCCCAGCAGCTGCTTCTTCATGCTCCTCCCATTAGGCCGCAGTTTCATAGCCACCTCCTCCAGAACCACCAGACGCTAGAGTACCTTCTTCCCTCAGGAGGTACTCCTACTGAACTCGAGCCCCCCTTGACAGGTCTAGCTAGCCTCCTGGACAGTTATTTTACCCGGGTCTTCCTCCCCGATCTTTCTTACTATGTGGAACTGGCCTTTTACCCCAGCTACTATAGTTTACGTCTGTATCCCTTGTCTGAGTGTATGCTACTTAGGCCTGTATCATGATCATTTTCAAGTAGTCTAGTCTATGTCTGTATATGTACAACTGCAATGCCGTGTGTACCAAAAACAATTCTGGGTAAGTAATTCGGTGTACTTGGCGAATAAAGCTGATTGTGATTCTAAGGGACAATTAGTTACATCACTATATACACTCTGTAAAGTGCTGCGGCAGATATCAGCACTATATAAATACAAAATAATAATAGTAATAAAAGGGCAGGCCTGACTAACTGCTTCAGCCAAGAACCGTCTAGCATGTGCACAAGGCTTTACTAACAGCACACAGTATTTTTGTTTAGCTTACTGCAGACAGTGTTCTCATTGGTGTTATTAACTAACAATACCTTCCAATCCTATGTTGTCTGTAACCTAAAATAGATAATCAAAACATCTCAGGAGTTCATATTGATAAAATAATTACCAAATAATCCACCAACCTATTACAATATGGCCACATGGGCAGGCACGTGGCAGATTAAATTTATTGTTGATAAATGTAAAGTGATGCACCTTGGGTGTACCAATGGTAGATCACCATATAAAATAAATGGCATACAGCTAGGAGCATAAGACTTGGAGAAGGACTAAGGAATACTGGTTGATAACTAGTTAAGTAATCGTATACAATGCCAAGCAGCGGTAGCTAAAGCAAATAAAATTCTGGGATGTATAAAATGGGAAATATTATCTCGAGATGCTAGTATACTACTCCCTCTGTATAAATCACTTGCCCTTGTGAGGTCACATCTGGAGTATGTGATAAAGTTTTGGGCAACACACTATAGAAAGGACATTGACCTTCTAGAACGGGTACAAAGACATACAACTAAATTAATCAGAGAGATGGACGATCTCACTTACCAAGAAAGGTTGGACAAAACTGGGCTTATTTAGCTTGGAAAAAAAGTGACTGAAAGGTGATCTGTATAAATACATCATAGAGCAATACAAAAGCTTGGCAGATTAGCTTTTTGTCCCTAGGGTTGTATAACAGACAAGGAGACATGATCTGTGTATGGAGGAAAAAAGTTGGAATATCTTACCTCTGGAAGTAGTTATGGCATACTCTATATTTGCATTTAAAGAGGGCTTGGATGCTTCTTTTGCACTGAAGGGCATCCACGGCTATAATTACTAGGTAATTCCCAGGACAGTTGATCCAGGGATTTATCTGATTGCCATCTGGAATTGCGAAGGAATTTTCCCCTTTGAAGGCTAATAGGCCCACCACTTGTAAATTGTTCTTTTTGTCTTGCCCTGGATTAACTAGGACATGTGTGGGTTTAGGACTTTTTTTGGGGGGGGGGGGGGGGGGGTTTGAACTTGATGGACGGATCTATTTTATTCAACCAAACTAACCATGTAAATATGTAACCTCTTTCACTTTTCTTTCAAATTAACAATAAATGAGGGCTGGGGAGTATGCTGATGGTATAAATTTGGATTGGCAAGGGGTTTTAACCAGAAGAATAAAAAAAAAGAAAAACTACCATCCACCATAACAGGAAACTTAGATTTGTAAGATACGTTGACCTTAGAAGGATTTTAGACACAAATGCCGTCTGTGCACATTTTTCTTAAAGCAAACCTGTAATATCAAAAAATAATAAAGTTACATACCTAACTAAGTAGAGGGAAGCTTCTGAATAGTCTAGAGACTTCCCATGTTCTCCTCGACCCCACCGTTGCCGCCCAGGGATGCTCCAAACATATCCAACAAGAGCTTGGAATTTAGTGTGTGCGTAACATCACCAAAATATCGGGAGTTCTGGATCATATCGGGCAAGCGCATTTGTCCCCTCCTTACCCCACCCGCTAATGCTGGTCTGTCTGTCATCTTCATCTCTCTTTCTCCTTCCATAGCAACAGAAGGCATCGCCCAGCTATACCCTAGTGATGCGTCTGTACATCACTTGACCCTGAACTATTGCTTGAGGGATCAAGTCCGGATCCCTCAGGCAACAGTCATTGTGCATGTGTGTGCGTATCTGAACACCTTTTACCTCTATACACTAGACTATCTGATCAGTAAAATGCATGAGTTTTAATTCAAATTTAATTATAATTTGTACGATTTATAGTAAAGCAAAGTCCCCGTTTTCCGGTACTCAAGCAACCAGAAGTCTTATCTAACCTGAATGCCTGAGGGCAGGGCCGGGCCGAGGCATAGGCTGGAGAGGCTCTAGCCTCAGGGCGCAGTGTAGGAGGGGGCGCAGAATTCATTCAGCTGTCATTCCTAATTGTGTTTGAAGCAGAAATAAATAATAAATTGGGATACATGGCAGTGACTGCAAGCCAGATAACTAGATATTAAGGTGTTGGGGAGGTTGGGGGCCCTGGTGTGCCTCTTAGTCTAATAGCAATCAGTGTGTGATGGCTGGGGTGGGAGGGATGGAGGGGCGCACTTTGGTGTCTCAGCCTTGGGTGCTGGAGGACCTTGTCCCGGCTCTGCCTGAGGGGCTAACAGGGACTTTGTTTTGGGGGGTTTTGGTGGTGTTTTGGGGCATTAAAATGCTCAATGAGCCTCCAGCGATGTCTTGAAGCTTTCCTGTAGCTTCTAGCAGCTTCCAGAATCCGTACACGGCTTCCAACGTGTCAACCAATGTGATCCAGGTCAGGTGATATGCCGACTTCCGTGCACGGAGGGCACCAGAAAGCCAATAGAAGCTACAGGAAGGCTACAAGATATCGCTGGAGGCTCAAGAGTATTAAAGAGGGAGGTTGGTGCTTTTTCGGCCAGTTGCTCAAGCAACCGGCAAGCACGTGTATCTGGCATCAGGTGATCTCCACTGGTGCCGGGTACTAGGGACTTTGCTGTACCTTGTTTTTATAGCAGTTATGTTGTGCAGGTTATACAGCATGTGCAGCACGTTTTTATTCTGTATGACCCTACCATTCAGAGCTGTACTTTTATACTGAGATGATCAATGTTCTTCTTTATTTTGGCATCTCCCATATCTATAGCACTGGTCAAATATAAAAAAAATATACAAACGACTATTCATAAAGCAGATCTGCCAGAAGAATTTACAGGCTGGTCTTGTCAGATTACAACTTCAGCTTTTACTCCCCACATGAAATATAAGCATGGGAATGTAACAGTCACCATTGTTCCAGCGGTTGTTAAAAGCAGCTTAAGTACAAAGTCCACATGATGAGTGATAAGATTCTATAAAGCATTATCAGGTCAGCATAGCTTTGTAAGGCCGCTTCCTTTCCTCTCATTGTGACTTTCATTCCAGAGGGGACAAACAAGCTGTCACTTTACAACTGCCTAAATAATGTAAAGTAAAGCCTCATACACACTAATGACTAAAGTCAGCCAATACCGACCGCCTTAGTCAATAGTCAGGCATATGTACAGTAGCCCCCGACCGACCGCCACTCCGGAAGTGAGCTGTCCAGCAGATTAACTTGACCATGCTGCTCCCCCACGCACCGCGTGACATCACATACAAGTTGCTCTGTTCTCCCGCCACCCAGCATAGCAACAGAACACATTGTCAGCTACATGTACAGGTTGGCACAGCGATGTTGCCCAATGGAATTTGGTCCTGCTCCCCAACGGACAACATCAAAGTTGTGTATGCACCTTAAAGAGGAGCTCCAGTGAAAACAATGTAATAAAAAAAGTGCTTCATTTTTACAATAATTATGTATAAATGATTTAGTCAGTATTTTCCCATTGTAAAATCTTTTAAATCCCTGATTTACAGTCTGACATTTTTTACATGGTGACATTTTTATTGTTGGCAGGTGATGTAGCTGCTGCATGTTTTTTTTGGCAGTTGGAAACAGCTGTAAACAGCTATTTCCCGCAATGCAGCAAGGTTCACAGACAGGAAACTGCCAAGAGTATGTACTCAGAATTTCTTTGTGGGAGGGGTTTCACCACAATATCAGCCATACAGCGCCCCCTGATGGTCTGTTTGTGAAAAGGAATAGATTTCTCATGTAAAAGGGGGTATCAGTTACTGATTGAGATAAAGTTCAATTCTTGGTCGGAGTTTCTCTTTAAGGAAATGTGACCTGGATCCAGAGCCATCCAGAGCAGAGGTACGCTGTACCGAGTGGCTGTGGTGAACAGCAGAGTGGACTGACCCAGCACAAGAGCAGTTGAAGCTCACCTGTACTACTCTGCAGAATGTAGAGTATGTATATAAATAAATTTGTTTGTACTAAAACCGACAGTATCATGTCTGCTTCGGGGAGATGAGTCCACCACCGCCTCCCGAGGAATGTTAAAGTTTTTAGATACTTTATTCTGTTGGCGCCTCTGTTCACCTTACAATATCAGCATCCACCCCTGGTGGAGAGGTTGAATTCCCTTTCTTCTCCTACATCTTAATCCTGAGTGAGGACAGGCCTTATCTCCTCATCTGCCTACACAGTGGTTTCCTAATTGGTAACCCTGACTTGTGAGTATATCTATCATATACTTCCATTTACTCATCACCCAACTTACTACACTATATTGGGCTCTCGGTGTCCCTTCTTTTTCTTCTGTAAGAATGTTAGTTAACACGCTATGTAAATGATTTTTACCATGAATTTACCCTTAGTAAAAACTATACAGTCTATATAAAAAAACATGTCATTTGAGAACACACATCCGCTCACCTGGGGAGTCTGAACAACAAATTGGCACTTTTTACATTTTCGGGTTCTGCACTTGTATTTTCATTTCTACACCAATTTGCCTTAAATCAGTATAATTTTCTACACAGCTACAGTACAGATAATCTTTAGTGCATTTCAGACAGATCCATTTTAAGATATGGAATTCAAAGATTCGCTTTGACAAATATTGTCTAAAACCAGCGTGCAAACAATAGGAAAGCAAGATAAATTCTAGATTATCCGGAATTCATTATACGCAATAAGCACAGTTCTCATTTAAAATCAATTTCAATAAAACATTAACAAGTGAACTTTGAGTGAATGAAAAGAGGGGATAGCAGACAAACAAATTGTAGATATCTTTTTTTTTTTTTTAAATGTATAAAAAGGAAGGCATTTAGTTGGGCACCGGCATGCAGTGGGTATTGTCTAGTTCCGGATATTGAGATTAATTACTATTACAGGAATTAGACATCTTTTTAGGCTCACAGAACACTACTCCTTAAATAATATCCCAAAATTGAAATGTACAGCAATCATCTTCCTGCAATTTAGATTTTGCAGCCATCAGTATTAATCAAATGAAAGAATACATACTATTAATGCAGAGGAATTTTTTGTGGCTAAACATAGTCATTTTTTTTTTTAATGGATGATTTGTAGATAAAGCAGAATTGATTTTTAAAAGCAAATGAACAAAAATATTGCTTGATTTCTTGAGTGTTTCTGTGCAGGGTCGTAGCTAGAGGGGAGCAGTGGTGCGATCGCTGGGGGGCCCAGAGCTGTCGGGGGCCCAACTATTAACCTTCCCTTCCTCCGATACAGGGAACTGTACTTCAGATCAGGAGTTTTTGTGGCTACACTGGTTATGGGTGTGAAGATCATGATGGCCACACTTGTTTTATGACACTTGTGAGATGGGCCCCAAGGCTGTGAAGATCACAAGGGAAGGGGTGTGAACATTGGGGGCCCTATCAACGTTTTGCATGGGGGGGGGGCAACATGAATTGTAGTTATGCCACTGTTTCTGTGGCTTTCCTTTGGAGCAGTCTGGTTTACTTCTACAACCAGGGCCGGGCTGAGGCAAAGGCAAGTGAGGCTCCAGCCTCAGGGCGCAGTGTAGAAGGGGGCGCACAACTCACTCAGCTATCATTCCCCTATTGTGTTTGAAGCAGAGAGAAATAAGAAAAGGGGATACATGGCAGTGACTGTAAGCCAGATAACTAGAGATTAAGGTGTTTGGGTGGGGGGGTCACTGGGGCACCTCTTAGTCTAATAGCAATCAGTGTGTGACGGCTGGGGTGGGAGGGATAGAGGGGCGCACTTTGGTGTCTCAGCCTTGGGTGCTGGAGGACCTTGTCCCGGCTCTTCCTACATCCCAAAAATGATATCTGCAGATTAGCTGGCTTGCCCAGAAATTGGCCCAAGACGGAGGTAGGGGTGTTAGCCTGTGAGCAACTTTGAGGCACACTTGATAACATGAACTCTTTAAAAGTATAATTCATTTATGAATTATTTAGTCAATGTTTACCCATTGTAAAATCTTTGCTCACCCCGATTTACATTTTGAAATTTATCATAGGTGGCAACATATTTAGTCTTGTCAGGTGCCTTGCTGCTGAATGTTTGTTACAGTGAATTGGCCTCTCCCTAAAAATTGGTCCTAGAGACTATGATGAACACATGACTATGATAGGGTTTAGATGTGAGCTTCTCTGAGGGACAGTGTAACGATTGGTGTCAGCACGCAGAGAGAATCTGATTATTGGTGATCTGCAGTATCACCAAGAATACAGATATATACCCGATTATTGATGATCTGCAGAATCACCGATAATACAGATATATTGCTAACCTCTGGACACCTGAAGCGAGTAAGTGTTTGGTGTAACAGTAGAAATTGGACCACCGGGGTAGCAGGTGGTCCAATAAGTAGAGACAGACTCTACTGCAGTCAAGGACTCTAGGAGAAGGAGACCCTGACTGATTCTGTAGCAGTGCCCCCTCTGAGGAACAGGGGGCCCCTGCAGGAAGGCTGAGCACCCAAGGGGTGGGTGACAGCCAGAAAGGTCGGGCAGGCCGAGTCGGCAACACACAGACAGATAAAGTACAAAGACAGGAAGCTGATTCGGTATCCAAGGCAAGCAGGGTTTGGCAACAGGTAATCAGAAATGCAAGGTACTGAATCAGAAAGCAGAGGGAAAGTCAGGAAAGCAATAAGTCATAACAGATATCAAACAATGCCTAGTCTGGGTGTGAGGTCCGTGGTCTCTACACCCTGGAACTAGTCTGATGTATAACAGAATGATAACACAAGTTCCCTAGTCTGGGTGTGAGGTCCGTGGTCTCTACACCCTGGAACTAGTCTGATGTATAACAGAATGATAACACAGGTTCCCTAGTCTGGGTGTGAGGTCCGTGGTCTCTACACCCTGGAACTGGTCTAAGGAATAACACAGATGATACACAGTATTCCTAGTCTGGGGTGTGAGGTCCGTGGACTCTACACCCTGGAACTGGTCTAAGGAATAACACAGATGATACACAGTATTCCTAGTCTGGGGTGTGAGGTCCGTGGTCTCTACACCCTGGAACTGGTCTAAGGAATAACACAGATGATACCCCACACCTGGGCAGGCTCACGGGCGAGCTGCCGACCCTGAGCTCGGTGTCCACGTGGTGCGGGTCGCATAGTCGCCGCTTCCTGCGGGACCTCCCACGTGGAGGAGATCCTCAGCTACGCTCCAGAGAGAGGGTCTCCACCATCCGCAGCCTCCAACCTGCTCTAACTCTGCCACTGCTGAGGACCGTGCTAGCCTGCACCACCACCAAGCCCTGAAGATCAGCTGCCCATCTGCCGATATCGGGTACCAGATCACAGCCATGGACACTTCTCGGACTGGTTGTCGGACCCAGTAATGTTATTAAATCTGCAGCCCTAGGACTCTGCCTTTGTATCTCTCCTCTTGCCTTGGTTCTTTCTCTTTCTTCCTCAGTCTCTCTTTAGCTATCCCTTCTCTCTATCTCTCTCTCTTTCTCTATCCACTCTTTTCCAGGACACACTGCGGGGCAGCTGGTACTGCTACGGAGCTGAGCGAGCGCCGTCGATAGTTGGCAGGCTGCTCCCCTCACACAGCACTCCAGACTCCCCCACACGTCCCTCACTACAGTTATGTGCTGTATGTATATATAGGTATATGCTTACTTTGTTCCATACTGTACCTGATTGTATGTGTTGGATTGCATGCATGTGTTTGCACCATCTCCGACCCTGTATGAGCCAAAAATAATTCCGGGTACAACCCCCATTGTACTTGGCGAAATAAAATGATTCTGATTCTGATTCTGAATAACACAGATGAT
This sequence comes from Hyperolius riggenbachi, assembly GCF_040937935.1. Classification (NCBI taxonomy): domain Eukaryota; kingdom Metazoa; phylum Chordata; class Amphibia; order Anura; family Hyperoliidae; genus Hyperolius; species Hyperolius riggenbachi. Next base: position 251,114,345 of record NC_090652.1, read on the forward strand.
ACACAGTATTCCTAGTCTTGGGTGTGAGGTCCGTGGTCTCTACACAGATGATACACAGTAAACTGGCTAAGTGTGGATTCCCAGGTCCACCTGGTTCAACCACACTGAAGGATCTGACTAAGGTCTGAGTGCTAACACATAGGTATTCGCATCGCCAGACAACCAGCAACTGAACAGCAAGAGATATATATATAGTAAAGCGCTCCACAGTGCCGCCCAGCTCCCATCAACCAATCACCTGCTGAGCTGGGATCAGCTGACCACCTCGATCAGCTGATCCTTCTCCTATTGGCATAAAGAGCCTGTCTTGCGGCACGCGCGCGCGTAGCTCTCCATCTGTGTGCACTACTAGGTCCAGACAAACCAGAAGCATGTTGCTGCGGGGAAACCGCTGCTCTGTGCGCGGATTCCGCCGCCTCATTGTCAGAACGCGCGGCGGTTTCTCTGCAATCCCCCGAGGAGTGGACTCCGGACACTTTCCACCAGGCTTCCCAGGATGTAAGTCATGGAACTCTTTCTTTAATGCTTCCGCATGCATGCGACAATCTGGCACCCAAGATCTCTCCTCTATGCCATATCCCTTCCAGTGGACCAGATACTGCACAGAATTCTGCACCAGGCGAGAATCCAGAATCTTTTCAATCTCATACTCTGGTTGGTCATCCACCAACACAGGGGGGGGGGGGGGGGGGAGAGGAGTCCACCTGTGCTGCTGGCTTCAACAGGGACACATGGAACTATCTCACACCTTTCATACTGGGTGGGAGATCAATGGCATACGTGACTTTATTGATTTTCTTGGCCACTGGAAAAGGTCCTATAAACTTAGGACCCAGCTTGGGTGACAATTGTTTTAAGGGCAAGTGACGAGTGGACACCCATACCAAATCTCCTGGCGAGAATCTCCACTCTACAGACCGATGTTTATCAGCCTGCTTCTTCTGGGTTTGGAAAGCTTTCCCTAGGTTCCTCTTAACCATTCCCCAAATCTCTTTCAGAGCCCTTTGCCAATCCTCCAGAGCTGGGAAAGGAGTAGATGCGACCGGCAAAGGAGCAAACTTAGGTGATCTCCCTGACACCACCTGGAATGGGGAGAACCCAGAAGAAGAGCTCTTCAGATTGTTGTGCGCAAACTCTGCGAATGGCAAAAACTTTACCCAATCAGTTTGCGCATCAGCAACATAACACCTGAGGAATTGTTCCAGCGATTGGTTAACTCTCTCAGTCTGACCGTTGGTCTGTGGGTGGTAGCCTGATGAGAATCCGAGTTCCATGTCTAATTGATGGCAAAAGGCCCTCCAAAATTTTGAAACAAATTGGACTCCCCGATCTGACACTACATTTTCCGGAATGCCATGCAGCCGGAAGATGTGCAGGATGAAGAGATCAGCCAATTCTTGGGCCGAGGGGAGTCCTTTCAAAGGGACAAAGTGTGCCATCTTACTGAAACGGTCCACTACCACCCAAATGACTGACTTGCCTTCAGACCGAGGGAGTTCACCCACAAAATACATGGAAATATGAGTCCAGGGTTCATTGGGGACTGGCAAGGACTGTAAAGTGCCAACGGGGGCCTGACGAGAGGGTTTACTTCTTGCACATACCGCACACTCTCTTACAAATTCCTTGCAATCTGTAACCAAGGTAGGCCACCAGGCACATCTAGCTACTAGATCCTGGGTTCTGGTGGCTGCAGGATGACCAGCATTTTTGTGAGAATGAAAGAATTGCAGGATTTGTAAGCGGAAAGGCAGTGGCACAAACATGACCCCCTCAGGTTTTCCCTCTGGAACATCCTGTTGGTAGGGACTCAATGTGGCTGTCCAATCTCTCCATGTCTCAGTGGCTGCCAGAACTACCTTTGGGGGTAGGATGGTTTCAGGGGCTGCAGGCTGCACTGACTCGGGCTCAAAACACCTGGAGAGAGCATCGGCCTTGACATTCTTACTTCCAGGAGTATACGTGATTACAAATCTGAATCTTGCAAAAAACAGGGACCACCCGGCCTGGCGAGGGCTAAGTCTCTTAGCCCCCTCAATATACTCCAAATTCTTGTGATCTGTATAAACTGTGATAACGTGTTCTGCACCCTCTAACCAGTGTCGCCATTCCTCAAACACCAATTTGATGGCCAGGAGCTCCCGGTTGCCGATGTCATAGTTTTTCTCGGCGGGTGAAAATCTGCGAGAAAAGTAGGCACATGGGTGCAGCTTGCCCTGCATACCTGACCTCTGAGACAACACAGCTCCCACCCCCACCTCCGAGGCATCAACCTCCACAATGAAGGGAAAGGCGACGTCAACATGCCTCAGTATTGGGGCAGAACAAAACAGTTTCTTTAGGGTCGAAAAGGCTGCATGAGTTTCTGGTGACCAGTGATGAGTGTCAGTCCCTTTCCTGGTGAGACTGGTGAGAGGAGAGATGATGGTAGAGTACCCCTTAATGAACCTTCTGTAGTAATTAGCAAACCCCAGGAATCTCTGAAGTGCCTTCAGCCCCACGGGCTGAGGCCACTCTAGAACAGCAGAAACTTTCCCTGGGTCCATCGAGAGACCAGAAGTGGAGATAATGTACCCCAAGAAGGCTACTGACTCTACCTCGAAGAGGCATTTCTCCAGTTTGGCATAAAGTTGATTCTGTCTTAACTTTTTTAAAACCCAACTAACATGCTGGCGATGTTCAGATAGATTGGACGAAAAGATTAGTATATCGTCCAAGTAGACCAGAACAAACTTCCCCAACACTTCCCTGAACACCTCATTAATTAACTCCTGGAAGACGGCTGGTGCGTTGCACAACCCGAAGGGCATCACTAGGTTCTCGTAATGCCCGTCGGGTGTGTTGAAGGCCGTCTTCCATTCGTCACCATCCCTGATGCGGACTAGATTGTATGCACCCCTGAGATCTAGCTTGGAAAAAATCTTGGCGTTGGTCACCTGCGTGAACAAATCGTCAATCAATGGCAAAGGGTAGCGTTTTTTCACTGTGACCTTATTCAGGCCTCGATAATCAATACAAGGACGGAGGCCTCCATCTTTTTTCTTTACAAAAAAGAAACCTGCCCCTGCTGGTGAACGAGAGGGACGAATGATCCCTTTCGCCAAGTTTTCCCTGATGTATTCCTGCATAGCTAGCTTCTCCGGCCCAGACAGGTTATAAAGATGACCTCTGGGCGGCATACAACCAGATCTCAGATCGATGGGACAATCGAAGGCACGATAGGGGGGAAGTTTGTCCGCTGACTTAGGACAGAAGACGTCAGCAAATTCTGCGTATTGTCTCGGTACACCTTCAACCTGAATTTTGGTATTACCCAAGGTTACTTTCGCTAAACAATGATGATAACAATGGGCTGACCAGCTCGTTAGCTGACCTGAAACCCAATCTATCTGAGGTGAGTGAATTTGTAACCAGGGCATGCCAAGAATGATGGTAGAGGTTGCCATATGCAAAACCAGAAATTGCAGATTCTCCCTATGTAATACCCGCACACTGAGTTGCAAACTTGGAGTACGGGATAAGGGGTGTCTACTCTGCAGAGGAGAGTCATCTACAGCAGTGACCAGGATCGGTTGATCCAAGGGGAGCATGGGTATTCCCAATTTTTTAGCAAACTCGTAATCTATAAAATTAGCTGCTGAACCGGAATCAATGAAAGCTTCAGTGGAAACAGTCTGACCCTCCCATGTGACAGAACAGGGAAGTAGCAGACGATTGTCATGTAGAGGTAAAGACTGCGCGCCTAGGGTATTACCTCTGACTACTCCTAGGCGGCAGCGTTTCCCGACTTCCTGGGGCAATTCTGCACTCTATGACCCTCCTCTGCACAGTACAAACAGAGCTGTTCTGTTTTCCTGCGATTCCTCTCTGCCCGCGTTAATTTGGACTGACCAATTTGCATTGGCTCAGGTGGCGGTGAGGCCAGTGGAGAAGTGATATAGGAGACATATCTGATTCGGTCCTTACCACGGGTTTGTCTTTAATATCGTAACCGACGATCGACCCGCACTGCCAACGAGATTGCTTCCTCAATGGTTTTTGGGTCAGGGTATCCCAACATCAATCCAGAGACTGCGTCTTATAACCCTGATAGGAAACAATCCAGCAATGCAAAAGCCCCCCACCTGGCCGACACCGACCACTTCCTGAACTCCGCTGCATAAACCTCCACAGGATCCTTGCCCTGGCGCAAGGTTTTCAACTTCCGCTCCGCGGTAGAAGAAATGTCTGGATCATCATAGATTATGGCCATGGACTTAAAAAACTCCTCAAGTGACCTGAGTGCTTCATGCCCTGACGCTAAATTATACGCCCAGGTCTGAGCATCCCCTGAGAGTAAGGTCTTAATAAAGGTAATTCTCTGTGCCTCTGTTCCTGACAGGTTAGGCCTCAGTTCAAAATATGACATTACACGATTCTTAAAATTCTGAAAGTCAGATCAGACATTCTCAAGTCTGTAACAGGAGGGGATCGCACTGAATTTACAGTCGTCTGAAGGACTTGTAGTGACCCAGATAAAGCAGAGATCTGGGCCTGCTGACCGTCCATCACTCTGATGAGGTTTTCCACCGAGGTGGTGAGTATGTCAAGACGACTGCTAAGTGCGTCCATATTGGTTTGGTCTGGCGTTCTGTAACGATTGGTGTCAGCACGCAGAGAGAATCTGATTATTGGTGATCTGCAGTATCACCAAGAATACAGATATATACCCAATTATTGATGATCTGCAGAATCACCGATAATACAGATATATTGCTAACCTCTGGACACCTGAAGCGTGTAAGTGTTTGGTGTAACAGTAGCAATTGGTCAACCGGGGTAGCAGGTGGTCCAATGAGTAGAGACAGACTCTACTGCAGTCAAGGACTCTAGGAGAAGGAGACCCTGACTGATTTTGTAGCAGTGCCCTCTCTGAGGAGCAGGGGGCCCCTGCAGGAAGGCTGAGCACCCAAGGGGTGGGTAACAGCCAGAAAGGTCGGACAGGCCGGGTCGGAAACACACAGACAGATAAAGTACAAAGACAGGAAGCTGATTCGGTATCCAAGGCAAGCAGGGTTTTGCAACAGGTAATCAGAAATGCAAGGTACCGAATCAGAAAGCAGAGGGAAAGTCAGGAAAGCAATACATCATAACAGATATCAAACAATGCCTAGTCTGGGTGTAAGGTCCGTGGTCTCTACACCCTGGAACTAGTCTGATGTATAACAGAATGATAACACAAGTTCCCTAGTCTGGGTGTGAGGTCCGTGGTCTCTACACCCTGGAACTAGTCTGATGTATAACAGAATGATAACACAGGTTCCCTAGTCTGGGTGTGAGGTCCGTGGTCTCTACACCCTGGAACTGGTCTAAGGAATAACACAGATGATACACAGTATTCCTAGTCTGGGGTG